>NC_041017.1:11772205-12090843 GCF_004193775.1 Glycine soja | reverse complement strand
AAGAGATTACTCGTCTTGCACGTTGGTGGGGTTGCCGTAAAACAACGAGTAAAGTTCAAAACAAATAAGTTTCAAAATAAAATAAAATAAAAGTGTTCGAAAAAAAAAAATTCGATTGACTGTGCTTTCAAGACGTTCATGTGACCTCATTTTATCATCCTGGAAAGTTTGTCTTTTTAGAGAGAAGTGAGTTATCAAGAATAGGATGTTGGACAAATGGCCTCAGTTACCTTGAGAAGAAGAGGGGATTGAATTAAGATACGAATATTATTCCCCAATTAAACTTTCACTCTCTCTTTTCGGATTAACAATGCACATAGGGACAACCCTTCCCTTGTGTTCAAGAATCCCCTACAACAAGAGACCCACGGTCTCTTAATCCATTTTCAGAAATAAGAAGTAGAGAAGAAAAGGTCTCTCTTAAAAGAGGTAGATTGTAAAATGAAGATCAATCAAAAATTCCTTATTGAATATGCAAGTGGTTGACCAAGGAATCTTTTTGAGAGGATAAGACATTTCAGTTCAGAAATACTCTTGATCTTTCGAGAGGATAAAACTGTTTGGGCAATAAAAACTCTCTTTAAAACATTTGAATGGCCGTTCATAAAACATTTGAATAGATATGTCTCTTGGAAATTATTTTCTGAAAATCCCCTCTGGTAATCAATTACAAGACTTATGTAATCGATTACAGGTTTTAAAAATTTGAATTAAAACATTTTCAACTACTGGTAATCGATTACCAGAGAGCAAATCTCAATTTGAAATGATAGAATTCTTTGGTCAAACCTTTTGTTTGTTTCAATTTGGAAACCTTCCTAAAGATTCTAAGAGATCAAACTTGATCATATGTCTTGATTTTCTTGGATTCTAGTCTTGAATAAAACTTAGAAGCACTTGATCCTTTAGCATCATCAAGACATCAAAACATCTTGCTTCTACATAGGAGTCATTTGACTTAATCCATCAACTGAAAAATCCTTCAACTATTTCTCGTCCTTGGAAAATTCTTTTTGCAAGAATCAACTGCTTCTTTCATTCTTCCTCACTACGAGGTTTTGAAAACAAGACAACAATTGGTACCTCTAAGCCCTACACTGGGGCAACGAAAGGCACCATGCAAAAACCTCAAGCGAACCTAGGGGCAGATTAGAAGTTTTCACCCAATAGGTTCCCAGCTACAAGGTCATGACGAAAGATAACAATTGGTACCTCAAAGCCTCACACTGGGGCAATGAGGGGCATCGTGCATGAGCCTCAAGTGAACATAGGGGCAGATCAAAAGTTCTCACCCGTCGATGTTTTTAAACAAAAAAAGGGGGGACAAACCCTAGGATTTCAATAGATTGATTAAACGTCAAACAGCTCTATCGCCATCACTCCAAAATGGTCAAGTGACTAAATCAAACAGAACATACACTTTGAGGGAGTTCCCGAAGAGATTTGCAAAAAAGATAGGATGAGGTTGCATGAATTATCACCTCTTTCAAAAGGACAGTCAATCTGTGCTTTCCAAAAAAATTAAATCAAAATCAAAATCACAAAATAGGGAAAGAATGTCATGAACATTGTACAACTTTCCATTACATTGCATTGTTTCATATGAAGTCCGCATTTACCAAATTTCACGACAAAGGTTGCATGCATCTGCATCCCTAAAAATCATGTTAACTGCATAGATTTCCTACATCTAATGTCCAAATCTTGGGGATTTGGGATGACCGGCCCTCTCGATGAGTCGATCTCTTGCTTTCTCATAAGGGTGGACCCTTGGGTACTTGTACCTATCACCTTGAGAGGACTACATGTCCTCGCCATCAGAGGACTGCATGTCCTCAACTTCAGAGGGCTACACGCCCTCGCCATCAGAGGACTACACGTCCTCGCCTTGAGAGGGCTACACGCCCTCATCTTGGGTACTAGTTACCCTCACCGTTGAGAGGACTACACGTCCTCGCCATGAGAGGACTACATGTCCTCGCCATCAGAGGACCTCATGTCCTCGCCTTGAGAGGGCTGCACGCCCTCACCTCCAGAGGACTACATGTCCTCGCCTTGAGAGGGCTACACGCCCTCACCTTGGGTACTAGTTACCCTCACCGTTGAGAGGACTACACGTCCTCGCCTTGAGAGGACTACATGTCCTCGCCATCAGAGGACCTCATGTCCTCGCCTTGAGAGGGCTGCACGCCCTCACCTCCATAGGACTACATGTCCTCGCCTTGAGAGGGCTGCACGCCCTCACCTTTAGAGGGCTACGTGTCCTCATTTTCAGTGTGCTCAACATCCACACCTTAAAAGAATTTAAGGTCCTCTGCCCTTAAATGCTTAACCGAGACTTGCACTTCCGGTTAAGGGGCCAGTAGTTTCCTTTTAACGGTTCCTGGGCCACCCCCTGATATTGGAGGAGGGCCAACTGTGCGAGCACAACCAGAGAGGGAGGCTATCACACAACTACTATGCATATCGGGGCAAGATTTCACCTGTGCCGCTGCAAAGAGACGAGTGCGGATCATGCGCACCAACATGACCACTCTTACACAGATATAGATGACATTGCTACTTAGCAACATTCTGCCCAGCGACCGCAATGCCAATCTCCCCCTGCAAAAGTATCAGTTGGTCTGTGTCGTCCCGACATGGGTAAGTATGCATATGGTTCAAACTAATTTCTGATGTCATCTATTGTTTGCAGGGATCGCGCCCGCAAGACATCCAGTGGACCCGAAGAAGTCCAACAGGGTCCTAGGGTTTCCAGCTCTAATTACGGGCCTCTGTCATTTCTACGGAGTGCCCGTCGACCCCAGCAAGTTCATCAGGCCCCTATTAATCGGGCTTTCATCAAGAAGTACTGCGCCCCCAGGCAGACGCAGGGCGAGACACCACAGTAGCATTGGGATGGCCAGTAGCGGGCAATAGACACACCGCCACCACCTCTAGAGTTCACCTCAGCTCATCCGCAAAAAGGATTAGAGCGTTGCCTACGACACATGGCCGACCAGCAGGCTACCAAGTCCAAAGCCAAAGGTAAGCAAAATACTAGGTCAGTGACTGACAAGTCATAAGGCGTCCAGCTAAAGACGTTAAAGAAGCGCTACTAGGAGGCAACCTAGTACCTTTTGAATCTATGCTTGTTATTTGATCACTTTTTATAGTAGAACGCACCTAGTTGCTCATGATCCTGGGGATTTAAATAAAACAAGTGCAAGCTTGGAAGGTAGTCATACCTCACAAAATATATATATGTATGTTTAGGTAGTGAAAATACCTTAGATGTGCATGTATGTAAACAAAAAAAACACTTCACAAAATATATATATGTATGTTTAGGTAGAAAGATACCTTAGATATGCATGTATGTAAACAAAAAAATACTTCACAAAACATATATATGTATGTTTAGGTGGCAAGATACCTTGGATATGCATGTATATAGCAAAAATACCTCACAAAAATATGCACATGTTTAGGTAGCAAAATACCTCATGAAAAAAAAGAAAAAAAAACAAACAAGAAAAAGAAATAAACAAATGATAATGATAAAAAAAAAGAAGGAGAAAAAAGAAAAAATAAGTTGTCAAGCTGAAAAACCAACATGCTTTTGAAAAGAGATGACTTCCAACTTTTCTTTAAAGAAAAATTCGCTGATCGTAGCTAGTTTTTGGAAAAAAAATGTGTGTACACCTAAAGGGTGAACGCTGTGAAAATTTTCCCGGACGCCCAAAATGGACTCGGATGAATGCACAAATTGATAAAAGAACATATTTTGGAAACATTGGGTTGACTAAAATAGAGGAAATGAATCCTGAGCCCTAGCATCACATGACCATAAAAATTTGACACTTGAGTGTCCGCATAGGTGCATGCATGACCAGTTTTGCATAAAATTTCCAAATCATCATTTTTGCATTTGTGTCATGGAAATAATGTGGGGCACCCCTTTTATCCTTGAACCAAACCAAACCCCACCATGTATCATGCCCAGTCATTCTACAAATCTTGAGCCAAAATCCTGACTCACCATAAACCTTGACCCAGGGTGAGAATGTCAATCCTTACTCTCGGAGACAAAAAAGAAGGAAAGGAAATTTCCAATCAAAGAAAAAAAGAAGAAGAAAGGAAATTTCCAATCAAAGAAAAAGAAAAGAAGAGGAAAGGAAATTCCCAATCAAAGAGTGGGAGAAAGAAAAAAGAAAAGAAAGAAAATTCCCAACCAAAGAATGGGAGAAAGTAAAAAAGAAGAAAGCTCCTGGTCAAAGAAACCAGAAGAAATGTGCAGAGAGGTCCTTGGACAAGACAATATCTGAACAATACAGAATTGTCACCAAATGAACAAAAGAAAGAAAAGGAAACCATGACCTAAAGTGGTTTTCTCCCTTTGATTACCAACCAAAATCCTGTGCGTCGGTGACTTGTTCGTCTCGCGCAAAACCAAAACAGAAAAATCAAAAGCCAAAAACACACAAAAGCCGGAAAAAAAAACGCTAAAAGAACCCATTCCCAAGGGAAGTCCTATTGATCCATGATCACGCATGTAATTTTTGATTTGATAGGAAATAATTTGCAAAATCAAGTCATGGCATATCTATGGTTCGGAATTAGGATGAAACACTTACCTGTGCGAGATTGATACACTTTGAGTGATTTTCTTCTTTTTTGTCGAACCCAGTGTTTCCTCTAAATGGTCATTTAGAAACGAAATGCTAATATCCAAAATCTCATTTATGGTTATGGGGGATTTCATCAGCAGACTCTCCTTCCCTGGTAGACGCATTATTTGTCACTCAAAAAAGCATATGCTGCTCTAATCGGTTGGAATATTTGTCTCTTTGCTAAAGCATGTTTGCATTTTAAGTGGAGAAAACACCGAGACTTTTTCAAGTCTCACAAGTCATCCAGAACTACGTAGGTCTGAGTTCCTCATTGGAGGATACGTAGGAGCAAGAGCCTCGCTTTTGTCGACCACACCACCTTTTGTTGTCATGACCCAAGAGCTGGTAGTACGCGGAGATACCTTACGGTTATCCGCACCCTTTTGTCATCCAGAGGCGGCGGGCCCGATGACAAGCAGAGACAAAATTTGGTCATTCTGCACCCTTGTGTCATCCAGAGGCGGCGGGCCCGATGATACGCGGAGATACCTTACGGTTATCCGCACCCTTTTGTCATCCAGAGGCGGCGGGCCCGATGACAAGCAGAGACAAAATTTGGTCATTCTGCACCCTTGTGTCATCAAGAGGCGGCGGGCCCGATGATACGCGGAGATACCTTACGGTTATCCGCACCCTTTTGTCATCCAGAGGCGGCGGGCCCGATGACAAGCAGAGACAAAATTTGGTCATTCTGCACCCTTGTGTCATCCAGAGGCAGCGGGCCCGATGATACGCGGAGATACCTTACGGTTATCCGCACCCTTTTGTCATCCAGAGGCGGCGGGCCCGATGACAAGCAGAGACAAAATTTGGTCATTCTGCACCCTTGTGTCATCCAGAGGCGGCGGGCCCGATGATACGCGGAGATACCTTACGGTTATCCGCACCCTTTTGTCATCCAGAGGTGGCGGGCCCGATGACAAGCAGAGACAAAATTTGGTCATTCTGCACCCTTGTGTCATCCAGAGGCGGTGGGCCCGATGATACGCGGAGATACCTTACGGTTATCCGCACCCTTTTGTCATCCAGAGGCGGCGGGCCCGTTGACAAGCAGAGACAAAATTTGGTCATTCTGCACCCTTGTGTCATCCAGAGGCGGCGGGCCCGATGATACGCGGAAATACCCGAGTGGTTATCCGTATAAACATTCTTTTGCTATCTGTAAGACAGAACGCTTGATAGCATGCAGAGACTGACATAGTCTTCTGCACCTTTTGTTCCTCCGGGAACAACAAGTTATTTACATGCGGAAATTTTATGGTCACCCGCGACTCTCGTCAACCGAGAGGAGCGAAATTAGTGTCATACCCTAATTTTCGTCCGGGGACCTTTGCTTGATGACATGGGACCTTTCTTTGGTCCTTGTGAGGTGCTTGGCACCCATCATTAGGAAATTTGTGAAATTTTGGGAACGACAAGTCATGGTCACCCGCGACTCTCGTCAACCGAGAGGAGCGAAATTAGTGTCATACCCTAATTTTCGTCCGGGGACCTTTGCTTGATGACATGCGACCTTTCTTTGGTCCTTGTGAGGTGCTTGGCATTAGGCAATTTGTGAAATTCCGGGAATGACAAGTCATGGTCACCCGCGACTCTCCTCAACCGAGAGGAGCGAAATTAGTGTCATACCCTAATTTTCATCCGGGGACCTTTGCTTGATGACATGGGACCTTTCTTTGGTCCTTGTGAGGTGCTTGGCACCCAAAATTAGGCAATTTGTGAAATTCCGGGAACGACAAGTCATGGTCACCCGCGACTCTCGTCAACCGAGAGGAGCGAAATTAGTGTCATACCCTAATTTTCGTCCGGGGACCTTTGATTGATGACATGCGACCTTTCTTTGGTCCTTGCGAGGTGCTTGGCACCCATCATTAGGCAATTTGTGAAATTCCGGGAACAACAAATCATTTGCATGTGGAGATTTTATGGTCACCCGCGACTCTCGTCAAATCGAGAGGAACGAAATTAGTGTCTTATCTTTACTTTCCTTTTATCTCCAATACAAGACAAGTAAAGAGGGGCAACTGTCATACCCTAATTTCGTCCGGGGACCTTTGCTTGATCACATGCGACCTTTCTTTGGTCCTTGTGAGGTGCTTGGCATCCATCATTAGGCAATTTGTGAAATTCCAGGACATGCCGAAAAACCAAAAAAATATTGATGCACAATCCGTAAGTTTCCGTGACACACCGGAAATCAAATGGAAGCATCGTTGCATAATTAAGTGAGGTTCCGTAACATTCCGTAAGTCAAAAAGGGGATGATTATGTAATCCGCAAGGTTCCGTAACATTACGGAAAGAAAACAAGTATCGTTACGAAATTCGTAAGTTTCCGTAACTTTACGAAAAAAGAATCACCAAAAAAAAGCAGAGGGGGGTGTACTTAGTAAAAATGGGGGTGCAAATAGCACCCAGGCCCACTTGGGCCCTCCAGAATATTCCTCCAAAAGGTTGTTGCTTCTGGAGGAAGCAACCTGGCTCGCCTGGGCGAGCTGGGCGGCAACCACCTCCCCTATTTTGCTATAAATAGGGGAGGAAGTGAAGAAGAAAAGGGTTCAGCCCCTCAGGCACTTCTCTCTCTTTCGAATTTGCTTGGAAAAATTGTTTCCGTGAAGAAAATCTAAGCCGAGGCGCTTCCGAAACGTTTCCGTAACGTTTTCCGTGAGGAATTTCGCAAAGGTTTCAACCGTTCTTCGACGTTCTTCGTTCGTTCTTCATCGTTCTTCGATCTTCAACGGGTAAGTACCTCGAACCAAGCTTTTCGATTCATTCTATGTACCCGTAGTGGTCCACATTGTGTTTCGTGCATTTTTATTCTCGTTTTGTTTACTTTTTATACCCCCTCTTGACGTGCTTAAGCCATTTTACTTAAGTCATTTCTCGCTTAACTTAAAAATAAAATAAATTTCCACCGAACGTTTGAATTGTATTATCCGTTAACTTCGGTTAAAATGAATTCCGACCGTTCGGTCATGCCGTAACCACGTTGGAAATCAAAAAGAGGTAAAAAATAATATAATAATAATAAAAAAAAACATCTTTTAGCCAAATAAAGCGGGAAATCAATCGGACGTTTTCTCTTTGGGATTTCTCATTCTTAATCGAATTGATTAATAACTAAAGTGAAACTAAGGCTAAAATCAACTCGCCTAGTCAAGCTCGTCCACAAAAATAGGCTTTTGAAGTTTGTCATTTCAATTTCTCACTAAGTAAAATGGGTCATTTTTAAGGTCCAACGCCTTAAAATGATCACCTCTTAAGCAAAAAGAGAATCACTTGATAAGCAAGAACTACGTAGGTCTGATTTCCTCATCGCAATTGAGGATACGTAGGAGCAAAAGCCCTGCTTTTGTCGACCACCCCAAGAGATCGTTAATGGTCCAATGCCTTAACGTTTCTCTCCTTTCAAAAACAAGAGATCGTTAATGGTCCAATGCCTTAACGTTTCTCTCCTTTCAAAAAACAAGAGATCGTTAATGGTCCAACGCCTTAACGTTTCTCCCCTTTCAAAATCAAAAGACCGTTTAATGGTTCAACACCTTAAATGACCTTTTGTTCAATAAAAACATATTTTGCAAAAAAGACAAAAACAACTTAACCAAACACTTTGTTCCGAAAGAACTACGTAGGTCTGATTTCCTCATCGCAAATTGAGGAATACGTAGGAGCAAAGGGAAACACCCTTGTCGACCACTAAAAGAGAAAAATATAAAAAGGGTATAAAGGATATAAGGACATAAAAGGGAACTAAAAATCAAGAGTCATGTTTGCACATTCGATTAAAGGCTGCCGTCCCTTGGGACGGACGTATGGGGTGCTAACACCTTCCCCGTGCGTAAATACAACTCCCGAACCTTTCACTTAAAAAGTTCGTAGATCGCGTCTTTCCCGGTTTTTCCGACGTTTTCCTCAAATAAACGTTGGTGGCGACTCCGCGCGTATTCCTTTCGTGGAACACGCATCCCGTGAGTCACGCGTCGCCCTCCCGCCGAAGGGTAGGTTGCGACAATGCTTAACCGAGACTTGCGCTCCCGGTTAAGGGGCCAGTAGTTTCCTTTTATTAGTTCCTGGGCCACCCCCTGATATTGGAGGGCGACCAACTGTGCGAGCACAACCAGAGAGGGAGGCTATCACGCATCTACTATGCATAGCAAGGCAAGATTTCACCCGTACCGCTGCAAAGAGACGAGTGCGGATCATGTGCACCAACATGACCACTCTTACACAGATATAGATGACGTTGCTACTTAGCAAACATTCTGCCCAGCGACCGTAATGCCGATCTCCCCCTACGAAAGTATTAGTTGGTCTATGTCATCCCGACATAGGTAAGTATGCACGTGGCTTAACTGATTTTTGATGCCATCCACTATTTGCAGGGGTCGCACCCACAAGACACCCAGTGGACTCGGAGAAGTCCAACAGGGCCCTGGGGTTTCCAGCTCTGGTTACGAGGCTCTGTCAGTCCTAAAGAGTGCCCGTCCCTCCCAGCAAGGTCATGCCATCGTGACATAGGTAAGTATGCACTTCTCTCAACTGATTTCTGATGTCATCTATTGTTTGCAGGGATCGTGCCCGCAAGACACCCAGTGGACCCGGTGAAGTCCAACAGGGTCTTGGGGTTTCCAACTCTGATTACGGGCCTCATTCAGTCCTACAGAGTGCCTGTCCCCCCCAGCAAGGTCATGCCATCGTGACATAGGTAAGTATGCACTTCTCTCAAGTGATTTCTGATGTCATCTATTGTTTGCAGGGATCGCACCCGCAAGACACCCAGTGGACCCGGAGAAGTCCAATAGGGTCTTGGGGTTTCCAGCTTTGATTACGGGCCTCTATCAGTTCTACGGAGTGTCTGTCACCCCAAACAAGGTCATTAGGCCCCTTACTAACCGAGCTTTCATCAAGAAGTACTACGTCCCCAGGCAGGCGTAGGGCGAGACACCACAGTAGCCCGGGGATGGCCGACAGCGAGCAAACGACGCACCGCCGCCACCTCAAGAGCCCCTCAGCTCATCTACAAAGGCTGGAGCGTTGCCTACGACCCGTTGCCGACCGGCGGGTGACCAAGTCCAAAGCCAAAGATAAGCAAAAGTACTAGGTCCATGACCGACAAGTCATCATGCGTCCAGCTCAAGACGTTAAAGAAGCGCTACTAGGAGGCAACCTAGTAACTTTTAAATTTTTGCTTGTTATTTGATCACCTTTTGTTTCGCAAGTCATAGTAGGACACACCTAGTTGCTCATGATCCTGGGAATTTAAATAAAACAAGCACAAGCTCAGAAGGTAGTCATACCTCACAAAATATATGTATGTGTGTTTAGGTAGCAAGATACCTTGGATATGCACGTATGTAGCAAAAAGATACCTCACAGAATATATATATGTATGTTTAGGTAGCAAGATACCTTGGATATGCATGTATATAGCAAAAATATCTCACAAAACATATATATGTATGTTTAGGTAGCAAGATACCTTGGACACGCATGTATATAGCAAAATACCTCACAAAAATATACATATGTTTAGGTAGCAAAATGCCTCATGGAAAAAGAAAAAGAGAGACAAAAGAAAAAAATAATAATAAGTTGTCTAGCTAAAAAACCAACATGCTTTTGAAAAGAGATAACTTCCAGCTTTTCTTTGAAAAAATGCTGTGAAAATTTTCCCGAATGCCCAAAATAGACTCGGATGAATGCATGAATTGATAAAAGAACATATTTTGGAAGGTTGACTAAAATAGAGAAAATGAATCCGGAGCCCTAGTATCACATGACCATAAAAACTTGATGCTTGAGTGTCCACATAGGAGCATGCATGACCAGTTTTGCATAAAATTTCCTATTCATCATTGTTGCATGTGTATCATGGAAATAATGTGGGACATCCCCTTTATCCCCAAACCGCTCGCCAAACCCTGACAGATATCATGTCCAGCCGTTCTACAAGCCTTGAGTCAAAATCCCAACTTACCATAAACCTTGACCTAGGGTGAGAATGTCAATCCTTGCCCTCGGAAGAAAAGAAAAGAAAAATAGAGAAAATTCCCAATCAAAGAATGGGAGAAAGCAAAAAAGAAAGAAAATTCCCGATCAAAGATCGTAAGAAAACAGAAAAAATATGCAGAAAGGTTTTTGGACAAGACAATATCTGAATAATACAGAATTGTCACCAAGTAAACAAGAAAAGAAAGGAAATCATGACCTAAAGTGGTCCTCTCCCTTTGATTCCCAACCACAATCCTGTGCATCGGTGGCTTGTTCACCTCACACTAAACAAAAACAGAAAAGGAAAAGGCCAAGAACACTCAAAGCCAAATTTCCCAAAGAAACAAACCATTCCTAAGAAAAAGTCCTATTGATCCATGATCACGCATGTAATCTTTGATTTGATAGGAAATGATTTGCAAAACCAAGTCATGGCATATCTATGGTTCGAAATTAGGATGAAACACTTACCTATGTGAGGTTGATACACTTTGAGTGATTTTCTTCTATTTTTGTTGAAACCAGTGTTTCCTCTAAATGGTCATTTAGAAACAAAATGCTAACGTCCAAAATCTCATTTATGGTTATGAGAAAATTTCATCAGCATACTCTCCTTCCTTGGTAGACACATTGATTTTCATCCAAAAAGCATATGTTGCTCTGATCAGTTGGAAGTTTTGTCTCTTTACTAAAGCATGTTCGCATTTTAGTGAAGAAAACACCGAGACTATTTTAGTCTCACAGTTATCCAAAACTACGTAGGTATGAGTTCCTCATCACAAATTGAGGATACGTAGGAGCAAGAGCCTCGCTTTTGTCGGCCGCCCCACAATCTCTGTCATACTGACCCTGAGGTCATATGACATGCGGAGACAAATTATGGTCATCTGCACACCTTTTCTCCATCTAGAGACGATCGAGTCTGATGGCACGCAGAGACAAATTATGGTCATTCTGCACCTTTGTCATCCAGAGGCGGCGGGCCCGATGACATGCGGGGAACCATTTGGTCCTGCATTTTTTTTCACCTTTTGTCATCCAGAGGCAGCGGGCCCGATGACATGCGGGGAACCATTTGGTCCCGCACCTTTTTTCACCTTTTGTCATCCAGAGGCGGCGAGCCCGATGACATGCGGGGAACCATTTGGTCTTGCACTTTTTTTCACCGTTTGTCATCTAGAGGTGGCGGGCCCGATGACATGCAGGAAACCATTTGGTCCCGCACTTTTTTTCACCTTTTGTCATCCAGAGGCGGCGGGCCTGATGACATGCGGGGAATCATTTGGTCCCGCACTTTTTTCACCTTTTGTCATCCAGAGGCAGAGGGCCCGATGACATGCGAGGAACCATTTGGTCCCGCACTTTTTTTCACCTTTTGTCATCTAGAGGCGGCCGGCCCGATGACATGCGGGGAACCTTATGGTCCCGCACTTTTTTCACCTTTTGTCATCCAGAGGCGGCGGGCCCGATGACATGCGGGGAAATCTTATGGTCCCGCACTTTTTTCACCTTTTGTCATCCAGAGACGGCGGGTCCGATGACATGCGGGGGAACCTTATGGTCCCGCACCCTTTTTGCACTATCCAGAGACAATCAAGTCTGATAGTACGCAAAGACAAATTATGGTCATCTGCACCTTCTTTTCTTCACTATCCAGAGACAATCAAGCCCAATAGCACACGGAGACAAATCATGGTCATTCGCACGCTTTTTCTATCTGTAAGACTCGACGCCTGATAGCACGCAAAGACTAACATCATCTTCTGCACCTTTTGTCATCCAGGGACAGCGAGTCAGGTGGTGGGCGGAGATACCTTGTGGTCATCCGCGCCTTTCGTCGATCGAGGGGAACGAATTGGGTAGTATCAGGATGATGTTGGTCGTTCGGCGCTGATCATTTTCAAAATTTTTGCAGGTTTTTCACTCTCGTCGTCCGGAAACATTCAAGTCTAGCGACGCATGGAATTCTTCTCTGCTGGGCAGAGACGATTGGGTGCAATGGCAAAGGGAAGTGTCATGGTTGTCCAACTTTGTCGTTTTCAAAACACTGAAGTTTATTGACGCTTCTGATGCCTTTTCTTTTCTTACTGAACGACAGTTTCCGCTGGCGGGGGTATTGACCGGCCGAATGATGTTCCTCTCGAACAAAATTAGTGTCTTATCTTTACTTCCTTTTTATCTCCAATAAAAGACAAGTAAAGAGGGGCAACTGTCATACCCTAATTTCGTCCGGGGACCATTTGTTTGGTGGGATGCGACCTTCGCATGACCGCTTTGAGGAACTTGACACCCATCGTTAGGCGATCCGTGAAGTTCCGCGACATGTTGGGAGTCGAAAGGAAGCATTATTGCGCAAACCGTAAAGTTCCGTAACATTCCAGAAGTCAAAGAGGGGATGGTTGCGTAATCCGTAAAGTTTTGTGACATTACAGAAAGAAAACAAGTATCGTTACGTAATTCGTAAAGTTCTGTAACGTTACGAAAAAAGAATCAGCAAAAAACGGCAAAGGGGGTGTATTTAGTAAAATGGGGGGGTGCAAATAGCAATTTTCAAATCTGGCCCTTCTAGAGGATTCTGGGCATTTCCTTGCTTAAGGTGGAAGCAGCCTAGCTCGCCTGGGCGAGCTGGGCGGCAACCACCTCCCCCATTTTGTTAGAAAATGGCTTCCGGGGCTTCCGGGACTTCTGTAATGCTTCCGTAAAATTCTCATAACCCTAAGTAAGCATATTTCACCTAATACGGGTGAGAAGGAAGAGAAAAAAAAGATGAAAGTCAAGTCCTATATCCTTTCGTAAGGGTGCAAATAGAATTTTTCAAAATTTTGAATTTGGGCCTTCTAGAGTATTTTCAAAGCAGGGTTGCTTCTGGAGGAAGCAACCCAACTCACCTGGGCGAGCTGGGCGGCAACCTCCTTCCCTTTTTTCCTATAAATAGGCGTAAGGGGGCTGTTCCAAATATCCCTCATCCCCTTGGCTATGCATTTCAGCTGTTTTGGGTGAAAAAAATTGTTTCCGTGAAGAAAATGCAAGCCGAGGTGCTTCCGTAACGCTTCCGAGATGTTTCCGTGAAGGTTTTTCGTCGTTCTTCACCGTTCTTCATCCGTTCTTCGTTCTTCAACGAGTAAGTTTTCGAATCCTTCCCTTTCAATTCATTTCTTGTTTTTTAGCTTTCATCTTTATTTCGTTCACTTTCAGTTTTCTTTTCTTCCATTGCGAGTAACCTGGTTCATCCTCCTATAGTCGATGCAGACTCTCCAACTATTCTGCACCCGAGTAGGAATCAACTCCTCCTTCTCATTTTTGATCATGGTGAGCCCGGTTTTCTTCGGGACTGTCGCAACGTTCCCTTCGCGGGCGAGCGAGGGCGAGGCTCACGGGTGCGCTTTCCAAAGGAGGAAAGATGCGCGGAGTCGCCACCAACGTTTATTTGTGGAAAACGTCAGAAAACCCGAAGGAAACCGGTCAAAATGAAAATTCTAAGTTCGGGAGTTGTATTTACGCTTGAGGAAGGTATTAGCACCTCTTACGTTTGTCTCGAAGGACAACAGCCTATTTTTTAGAATTGTGGAATTGTGTTATCTTAACTTTTATTTCTTTTTATTTTTTGAGGTCGACAAAAGCGGGGCTTTTGCTCCTACGTACCCTCCTTTGGAGAGGAAATCAGACCTACGTAGTTCTTTCTTATGCGTGAATCAAGTGATTCTTTTTACTTGAAGGGTGATCATTTTAAGGCGTTGGACCTTAAAAATGATCCTTTTTTACTTGGTAAGAAACTGAAATGATAAACTTTCAAAACCCTATTTTCGTGGACGAGCTTGACTAGGCAAGTTGATTTTAGCCTTAGTTTCACTTTAGTTATTAGTCAATTCAATTAAGAATGAGAAATTCCAAAGAGAAAACGTCCGATTGATTTTCCGCTTTATTTTACTAAAAGACATTTTTTGATTATTATATTATTATTTTACCTCTTTTTGATTTCCAACGTGGTTACGGCACGACCGAATGGTCGGAATTCATTTTAACCAAAATTAACGGATGATACAATTCAAACGATCGGTGGAAATTTATTTTATTTTTAGATTAAGCGAGAAATGACTTAAATAAATGGCTTAAGCACGTCAAAAGGGGGTATAAAAAGTAAATGAAAATGAGAATTAAAATACATGAAACACAATGTGGACCACCACGAGTACATATAATGAATTGAAAAGCTTGGTTTGAAGTACTTACCCGTTGAAGACTGAAGAAAACGAAGAACGAACGATGAATCTTGAAGAACGGTCGAGAATCTTCGCGTAATTACTCACGGAAACGTTATGGAAGCGCCTCGGCTTGGATTTTCTTCACGGAAACAATTTTCCTAAGCAAATTCGAAAGAGAGAGAAGTGCCTAAGGGGCTGAACCCTTTTCTTCTTCACTTCCTCCCCTATTTATAGCAAAATAGGGGAGATGCTTGCTGCCCAGCTCGCCCAGGCGAGCCAGGTTGCTTCCTCCAGAAGCAACAACCTTCTGGAGGAATCTTCTGGAAGGCCCAAGTGGGCCTAGTTGCTATTTACACCCCCCTTTTTACTAAATGCACCCCCCTTTTCTATTTTTTTGTAATTCTTTTTCCGTAATGTTATGGAACTTTACGAATTTCGTAACGATACTTATTTTCCTTCCGTAAGGTTACGAATCCTTACGGATTATGTATTTACTCCCTTTTTTACCTTTTGAAGAAGTTACGGAAACTCACAGATTGCGCAAAAACAACTCTTTTCGATTTCCGCCACATTACTGAATTTCACAGATTGCGCAAGCCTGCTTCCTTTTGGATTTCTGAGACGTCTCGGGACTTCATTTATTGCATGTCATCTAGTAATAATCCCCGGACGAAATTAGGGTATGACAGTTGCCCCTCTTTACTTACCTTTCATCGGAGATAAGAGGAAAGCAAAGATAGGACACTGATTTCGTCCGTCCTGCCCTCTTCGTGATGACGACTCTCGTCTCTACTTATTCTTTTTTCTTCTGCACAAAACAAAATACAAACAACAACCAGAACAACGAATATAATACAGATATACACATATACACATACTTGGCGAAGGAACCGATCTGGAAAACAACAGAATAACGTGCTTCCCAGTCATCAGAAGCTTCGCACTTGATAATGGAGAACCCATGAACAGCGCTAGGCAATGACATTCATGGTGCTCCGAACAAAGATGGAGTATAAAGGATTGCCTTGAGGGTCCGCACTTAGGCAATCATTAAACGCAGCTCCAAACTCGAGAGTGGAGGACACATGAACAGCCCTAAGCAAGAACATTCATGTGGCTCCGGAAAAGGATGAGAATGGAGGATTGCCTTGAGGGTCCTCTCTTAGGCAATCATGAAACACAGCTCCAAACTCAAAAGTGGAGGACACATGAACAGCCCTAAGCAATAACATTCATGTGGCTCCGGAACAGGATGAGAATGGAGGATTGCCTTGAGGGTCCTCTCTTAGGCAATCATGGAACACAGCTCCAGACTCGAAAATGGAGGACACATGAACAGCCCTAAGCAATAACATTCATGTGGCTCCGGAAAAGGATGAGAATGGAGGATTGCCTTGAGGGTCCTCTCTTAGGCAATCATGGAACACAGCTCCAAACTCAAAAGTGGAGGACACATGAATGACAACGCAATTCATTCATGTGGCTCCGGAACAGGATGAGAATGGAGGATTGCCTTGAGGGTCCTCTCTTAGGCAATCATGGAACACAACTCCAAACTCGAAAATGGAGGACACATGAATAGCCCTAAGCAATAACATTCATGTGGCTCCGGAAAAGGATTAGAATGGAGGATTGCCTTGAGGGTCCTTTCTTAGGCAATCATGGAACACAGCTCCAGACTCAAAAAATGGAGGACACATGAATGACAACGCAATTCATTTATGTGGCTCCGGAAAAGGATGAGAATGGAGGATTGCCTTGAGGGTCCTGTCTTAGGCAATCATGGAACACAGCTCCAGACTCAAAAATGGAGGACACATGAATGACAACGCAATTCATTTATGTGGCTCCGGAAAAGGATGAGAATGGAGGATTGCCTTGAGGGTCCTCTCTTAGGCAATCATGGAACACAACTCCAGACTCGAAAATGGAGGACACATGAACAACCCTAAGCAATAACATTCATGTGGCTTCGAAAAAGGATGAGAATGGAGGATTGCCTTGAGGGTCCTGTCTTAGGCAATCATGGAACACAGCTCCAGACTCAAAAATGGAGGACACATGAATGACAACGCAATTCATTCATGTGGCTCCGGAAAAGGATGAGAATGGAGGATTGCCTTGAGGGTCCTCTCTTAGGCAATCATGGAACACAGCTCCAGACTCGAAAATGGAGGACAAATGAGCAGCCCTAAGCAATAACATTCATGTGGCTCCGGAACAGGATGAGAATGGAGGATTGCCTTGAGGGTCCTCTCTTAGGAAATCATGGAACACAGCTCCAGACTCGAAAATGGAGGACACATGAATGACAACGCAATTCATTCATGTGGCTCCGGAACAGGATGAGAATGGAGGATTGCTTTGAGGGTCCTCTCTTAGGCAATCATGGAACACAGCTCCAGACTCGAAAATGGAGGACACTTGAACAGCCCTAAGCAATAACGTTCATGTGGCTCCGGAAAAGGATGTTGGCGGGACCGAACGGTCCACCGGGTTTTTCCACCTAAAAGGCTAACATTCTTTTTGCAAAGAAAAATAAATCATTCACGAGAGCACCACATCTTAGAGAAACAATATACTTGTGCCAAGGGTAATCTTCCTTGTAACCGAGAATGAAGAGTAGGACGTCAACTTCTAGCTTCCAAATGAACACGCAGGGGAAACATGGGGCTAAGCTGAAAATAAATCACTCATGGTGTATAAAACTCACAAGGCAAGTGTCTTAACCTATTCCCAAACCAATAACTGCACCATGACTCTATTTTGCACGCGACTTCCTATCAAATCATAGATCAAACGTACGATCACGGACCAATAGGATTTTCTCGAGGTCAGCGTTTTTGGAGAGGGAGCTAGGTGTTTCTGTCTTTTCCTCTTTGTTCATGTGGGGTGGGATATTGCCAGTCAAGAATGATTCTGAGTGGCAATCTGGCTTTTGGAGACTTTCTATCCTCTTTCTTTTATTGATCGAGAATCACTTCTTTTCCCTTTTTACTTCCTTTCGATCTTTGATCGGGAATCCTTCTTTCCTTTCTTTTGTTCTTTTCCTTATTTTCATTTTTCTCTTTTTCTTTCTTTCTTTCTTTCCATTTCTTCCTTCTCTTTCTTTTCACTTTTCCTTCCCCATCCCTTTCTTTGGGAAATCGGGTTTAGCATTATATTTGCTCTCCCTTGAGGAGATTTCACTGTCCTTTGCTTCGGGGGAAAGGAGGAGGATTCTTTTGATAGGCCAAGGTTCAAAGAGGTCTAAGGTTGTGTCTCAATGGGATCTTTTATCGTGGGAACCCCAATCTTGATATCTGGGGCGAGACAAATTTGGGGGTCAAGGTGTCAGTTTCGGGCCAAACTTCCATATTATTCCATAAGGCACGCTTGACAATGATGATTTGAAAATAACGTGCAAAATTAGTCATGGCTACAGCCAGGTGGGGCCTCAAGCATCCCGTTTATGGCATTGTGATACTACGGTTGGGAATTTACACAGACAGACCCAACGTTTCCCCATTATGTCCTTTCATCAGTTCAACGAATTCATCCATCCTTATCTCGGTTCATTCCGAAAAATAAACTCTCAGCATTAGTCCCTTGTTTCCAGAAGATGCATTTGCTCTTTACGAATGATTCATACTTCTCAATTATAACATGTCGACCTTCGCGGTCTTTCTTTCTTTTTACCTTTTTTGTTTTATTTTTATACATGTTCACTAAAACTATACACTTGTGGTTCTTTATGAGTAAAACTTTTCTTTGTACATCTATATGACAAACTGTTTCTATACACACATTAGAACTCTTCTTTTTACGTCGCACGGTCTATATACAATCCCTATTTATATTCAAAGATTTTTCATTTTTCCCAACACACACTTATACACAAAAGTACACTCGTTGCTCACACGCACAAGAATTCCTTTCCACGCATCATTTACACACAGGAATCCTTCTATACACATTTTCCTTCTACATACATGTATAAATAAAAACCTTTTTTCTTTTCTTTATGAACATGACTTTTATTCATAACGCTTATTTTCTTTTTATTAGGATTTTGGTTCATTTTATTTTTTAGAACGACGTTCCTAAATAAAAAACTTTATACGGTTCCAGAATCTCAACAAACACTAACGAAACAAGTACCGACGTAACAACTCAAATGACACGTATGTACAAAACAAAAGTCAAAACATGAAACAAACGTTAGTCCCTTAGTCAAACAAAAATAAGATGATATATACCAAGAAAAATGGAAACAAAAAGAAATGTGGATCAAAAAAATCTCCCAATCATGCGGCTCGGCTCCCTTCTAAGAAATCAAGTAAATCTGTCATCTCTTCGTCCTCGCGGGCCTCATCTGCCTCATCGGGAGCCTCTGCTGGTGCCCCTGCTGGTGCCTCTCTTGCCTGGGCCTCAGGCCAATCCCCAGGCCACGTGACCTCTGCCCTGAACTGGTCCGGAGTAGGGCACGGAAAAGAAGTAAAGCCCTGACTCTGCAGGCTGAGACTCATCTGATACAGACAATCATGAGTCTGTACTTATGCCCGGTGGTTGGCCACCTGCTGGCGAACCAAATGCCGCAAATACTGCTCTGTATCAAACAATCCGGCTGGGCCAGCCTGATGAGGTGGCGGCGCGTCCACGGCCTGTGGTACATCACCCTGGACCTGTCTCTGCGTGCAGTACTTCTCGATAAAAGCTTGGGTGATGGGCGGCCGAATCACCTTGCTAGGTGTGACGGGGACGCCGAACGACTGGCAGAGTCCCGTGATCAAGGCGGGAAATCCCAGGGCCCTGTTGGACTTATCTGGGTCCAGAGGGTGCCTGGTAGGTGCCATACCTGCAAAAATATAGATGGCATCAGCGATTAACTGAGCCACATGGATGCTCATCCGCGTCTGGATGGCGTACACCAGCTGACACTTCGGCAGGGGGAGGTCGGAATTATGATCGGTGGGCAGGATGTTGCTGAGCAGCAAAGTCATCCATATCTGAGTCAGGGTGGTCATGTTGGTGCACATGATCCGCACCCGTCTCCTGGCAGCAGTCCGGGCAAAATCTTGCCCCGGTATACACAGCAACTGGGCAATGGCCTCCTCATCGAACCCATCGGACCGGTTCCTCCTCTGGCCATACTCGCACTCCTAGCCCTCTTCCAGCACTAAAGGATATCCCAGGAGCTGGCGGATAGCATCTGCATCGAACGGGATCCACTGACCCCTCACCCAGGACCTCATATCACGCACGCCCTCCTCTGTTGGCCAAGCATTGGTATAAAATTCGAGGACTATTTCTGGATCAAACTTGGCCATGGGGGTAACCAGCGATGCCCACCGCCGGCGACCTATCTCCTCCTGGAAATCAGTGTACTCGTCCTCCCTGAGCTAGACGCGTCGCTCCCGGAGAAATGACCATCCCTTGATGGCCTTGAAGCGCTGCTGGTGTACAGCGCTCCTAAAGCGGTGACTGTCATACTCGGGAGCGGAACTAGTTCCTTCGCCCGCCTTATCCTTCCTGGATTTCTTTGAGGGGAGCTTCCTCGGGGCCATTTCCTGCGAGAACAAACATTTAAAAGTTAGTCTTACAAGATAACACTTATCTTAACGCAAAAAGGTCATGCTAATCCTCCTGATGGAGAACAGACTCATGTAATCCATTTATGCACACATGTACGTGTAGAAAATATATCCTATTATCAACATACAAGGATATTCAAAACATTCCATTCACCACACATATACATTTTTTAGAAAGAATACTCACATACATGCTCAAGGTATTGTGTCAAAATTACATATGTTCATATCCTAACCATTTGCTACCACAAACTACCCACACACATTTGAAGTATTTTATTAACATACAAATTTTTGTTGTTCCATTCCTATTTATTTATACATATATGCGCATCGGAGAGCCAATCTCACGTCACGCACACACTTGCATTTGAAAAGAAACTTTCATGCCATCTATCTACTCTTGAGGGGCAATTCCACATCATACATTCATTTGGGAAGCATTCTTGTGCCATCTTGGCATGGGTACATTTTTTTTTGAAAAGCCTCTTATGCTACAATATACATATTTCGAAATGCATTATTTACTATTTATTCACTTTGCAAGGTATTTTTATGCCACATATTCACATATTTCGCAACATATTTTTATGCCATGTACATTTACACATATATCTACACACTATTGAAGAACATCTCCCATGTTACTTAGGTGCAAAGTGCCAATCATGGGGCAGCCCAAATTTTTACAAGCAAGTCCCTATTTTCATGCTTTTCTAATCCTAAAACTAAATCTTGGATTTCTAGCCATAAGCATGCTTCCTTGTATTGAAATTAAAAACTTGGGTTCCTAGGCTTGGGATTGCATTTGGGCATCTATTTTGACTTTCCTATGCTGTCTCCACATATAGAAAACAGCCCCATCACCCTAATTTTGCAAAATCATATTCATTCATCATTGGGGCATTTCACCGAGCACTTGGTGGGCGCATGTTTGAACACAAATTGCATGAGAATGGGAGCACTGTGGCATGCCCCATTGCTTCAGAATACAACCTAGGCCTAAGGCCTTTTCATTCAAATCCTCAATTCAAGAAAACAAGCACCAAAGCAAACCAAAAACTGCCTCACAATTATAAGCATGTTCTCACAATTTAAGGCACCAAAAGATGAAGAAAACACATCAATGGGAAGCAAGAATCTCAAGGATGGAATACTTACTTGTTGGAGTGAATTGAAACAATAAAAACGGAAGCAAAACGCGATCAAAAGGCTTAGGGGAGCAAGAAACCGCAAGCCTTCGTGTTCTCTCTTTTCTTGAATGAGGGGGGGAAGTTTTTGGATGCCCAAAACGTTCCCCCCCTCGTTTTTTATAATTTGGGTGCAGGGGTTGCTCGCCCAGGCGAGCTCAGCTCGCCCAGGCGAGCTAACCTGCTACCCCCCCCCTTTTTTTTTTTTGAGGGGAACATTAACCATGTCCCCTCCTCCCTTACGGGCTAGCGTTTTCCTAACTTGAACCTACTTAAGTTAGAATTAGGCGTCGATTACTTATTTAAAATAAATAATAGTAAAAGAAACTGTGAACGGAAAGGATACTGGGCTGCCTTGCAGTGACATTCTCTGCTTGTTTAGTGCCGGGAAGGGGCAACGATCAATTGGTCGTGACCCTAGCCCCACTCGATCCGTCCCTATGTACCCGTAAGTAGGAAACAAAAATATGCGGCCAATCGTGACCGGTCATCGTCTTACCTTGGCTGATTTCTGCCATTGATTTGCCTTGACTTTTGATCGTGGCCTGAGACGATCCTACTCTTTGCTATCACAAGATATGCATGTGCATGTGCATGTATGAATGTTTCTAATGCAATGACTTTATTTTAGTGAAGGCTGGTTAGGTTTAATTTTAAAATAAGCGTTTGGGGGCACCCCCATACACCGAGCGAAGAGGGCTCATGCTTATGACAAATCTAAAACACAAAGTTTGAAACACCAAAGGGAGGACTAAAACCCCGCCCATCTTTTCTTTTCAAAGAAACGAGACAAATACAGTGAATGGGAATCCCTAGAGGAAACCAAAAGGAACGAGAAAAACTCAGAAATAAAAACGTGCGACGGTCCTCTCGATTGCCCCAGACTTTAAGCGTAATATCGTTTAACTACATCGGAGTTTACGGGCGAAGGCAATTCCTCGCCATCCATGTGGGTGAGTATCAGAGCACCCCCAGAAAAAGGCTCTTTTTACCATGAAAGGTCCTTCATAATTCGGGGCCCACTTGCCTCGGTTATCTTTAACAGCGTGGGACATCTTCTTCAACACGAGGTCCCCCTCGTTGAACTTGCGCGGGCGTACCTTCTTGTCGAATGCGTTCTTTATCCTTCGTTGATACAAACGCCCATGGCTCATGGTGACCAAATGTTTACCTTCAATAAGGTTAAGTTGGTCGTAGCGTGCTTGAGCCCACTCTGACTTTTCTAGGCCTGACTCCGCCATTATCCTCTGAGAAGGAACTTCTACCTCAAATGGGAGTACTGCCTCCATCCCATAAACCAAGGAATACGGCGTTGCCCCAGTAGAAGTTCGTACCGAGGTTCTGTATCCGTGTAGGGCGAACGGCAACATCTCATGCCAATCCTTGTATGACATCGTCATCTTTTGAACAATCTTCTTGATATTCTTATTCGCAGCCTCTACAGCCCCATTCATCTTTGGCCGATAAGGGGTAGAGTTATGATGCTGGATCTTGAAGTCTTCGCACATCTCCTACATCATCTTATTGTTCAGATTGGTGCCATTATCAATAATGATCTTCCTGGGGAGTCCGTATCGACAAATCAACTCCTTCTTTATGAATCTAACTACCACATTCCTTGTGACGTTAGTATAGGAGGCTGCTTCGACCCATTTGGTGAAGTAATCTATCGCCACAAGAATGAATCGGTGACCATTCGACGCTTTGGGTTCTATGGCCCCAATGACATCTATTCCCCACATAGAAAAAGGCCAAGGGGCGGACATAACATTCAGAGGATGTGGCGGAACATTGACATTGTCTGCGTATGCCTGACATTTATGACACTTCCTTACATGAGCGCAGCAATCACTTTCCATGGTGAGCCAATAATAACCGACCCTAAGGATTTTTTTGGCCATAGCATGCCCATTGGCATGTGTCCCAAAGGAACCCTCGTGGATCTCCTCAATCATGAAGTTCGCCTCCTCGGCATCTACGCATCGTAGGAGGGTCATGTCGTGGTTTCGTTTGTACAGGATGGTACCACTTACAAAGAAACCAGTAGCCAATCTCCTCAACGTCCTTTTGTCATTGTCAGAAATCCCTGGTGGGTATTCCTTGTTCTCGACATACTCCTTGATGTCGAAATACCACGGTTTCCTATCCCGCTCTTCCTCTATTGCATAACAATATGCCGACCTGCCTTGAGATTTGAATTCGATGTATGGCAGATCCCCGTGTGGGGCAAGTTGAAACATGGATGCCAGGGTGGCTAGTGCGTCAGCCATCTGATTCTCTTCCCGAGGTATGTGGTGGAAGGAAATGTCGTCAAAGTACTTGGCTAACCTCAAGATGTGAGTTTGATAGGGTATTAACTTCGAATCCCTAGTTTCCCATTCTCCTTTCAACTGGCGTATGACCAAAGCTGAGTCTCCATACACCTTGAGTAGTTTTACATCAAAATCAATGGCCGCCTGAACCCCGAGGGCGCACGCTTCGTACTCGGCCATATTGTTGATACAATTAAAACCTAGCCTAGCCGTGAAAGGAATACACTGATCATCCGGGGATACAAGGACTGCCCCTACTTCGTGGCCCAAAGCATTGGATGCCCCATCGAAGCAAACAATCCATTTGTCTAGGTCCTCATGCGTCCGCTTCTCTTCAAACAGGGCCATGATATCTTCATCTGGGAACTCGGGGTGCATCGACCGATAATCCTGGAGGGGTTGCTGGGCCACATAATCCGCTAAGGCACTTCCCTTTACCGCCTTTTAGGTGACGTAAACGATATCGAATTCAGACAATAGTACCTGCCATCTGGCGATTCGTCCCGTGAGGGCTGGTTTTTCAAAGATGTATTTTACGGGATCCATTTTGGAAATAAGCCACGTCGTATGGCTGAGCATGTACTGCCTAAGCCGATGTGATGCCCATACCAGCGCACAACACGTCCTTTCCAACATTGAGTAGTTCATCTCACATGCGGTAAACTTCTTGCTTAGATAGTAGATGGCTTGCTCCTTCTTTCCAGAATCATCATGCTGACCCAACACGCACCCCATAGACTCGTCCAACACGGTCATGTACAGGAAAAGGGGTCTTCCCGTTACAGGTGGCATGAGTACCAGGGGATTCGCGAGACTTTGTTTGATCTTCTCGAAAGCCTCTTGGCAGTCACTGTTCCATAGGACCGCTTGGTTCTTACGTAACAGCTTAAAAATGGGCTCACAGGTAGGGGTGAGCTGCGAGATAAATCTCGCGATATAATTCAACCTGCCCAAAAATCCCTGAACCTGCTTCTCCATGCGTGGTTCCGGCATTTCAAGGATGGCCTTCACCTTCTCGGGATCTATCTCTATCCCTTTCTGACTTACGATAAATCCTAGCAGCTTCCCCGACTTCACCCCAAAGGTGCACTTGGTTGGGTTTAGTTTTAATTGGTATCTCCACAATCTTCCAAACAGCTTACGCAGATTGACAAGGTGTTCGTCCTCAGTCTGAGACTTGGCAATCATGTCATCTACGCAGACCTCTATTTCCTTATGCATCATGTCATGGAACAACACCACCATGGCACGTTGATAGGTTGCCCTAGCGTTTTTCAACCCGAAGGCCATCACTTTATAGCAGAATGTCCCCCATAGGGTGGCGAAAGTGGTCTTCTCTACATCTTCGGGTGCCATCTTTATTTGGTTATACCCCGAGAAACCATCCATAAATGAGAAAAGGGCGAATTTGGCTGTATTATCTACCAATATGTCAATGTGTGGCAAGGGAAAATTGTCTTTTGGACTAGCCCGGTTCAAGTCCCGGTAGTCTACACACATTCGAACCTTGCCGTCCTTCTTCGGGACTGGGACAATGTTGGCCACCCACTCCGGGTACCGTGCCACAGCTAAGAAACCCGCATCAAACTGCTTCCTTACTTCTTCTTTAATTTTTAAAGACATCTCGGGTTTCATTCTTCGTAACTTTTGCTTAATCGGAAAAGACCCGGGATTCAAAGGTAACTTATGCTGCACAATTTCGGAATCCAGACCGGGCATGTCTTGATATGACCATGCAAAGACATCTTGATACTATTTAAGAAGGGTTATTAAGCCTTGGCGGATAGGCGCGATCATACCGGTTCCTACCTTTACTTCTTTCTCTTCCTCCGTGGTTCCTAAGTTTACCAATTCAGTTTCTTCTTGGTGAGGCTTCATTTCACATTCTTCTTGAGCGACCAACCTCTCCAACTCTGGTGACAGGACGTCCTCTTCCTCTTCCTCGTTTATCGTTTGGCTTATATCTTGATCGAAATCGATTGAGAAACCCTCGTTGTTAGGTTCCTCAAAGAATTGACCCTCACATCTAAACAAGATAAAGGAAACAAAAAAAACATGCAAAATGATATGAGAAAGGGTGGCACTGCAATAACAGATGAAACAAGATCTCTTTGTTTATTTAATAAGGTAGGTTTCACAAAACGAAAGAGAAAGGAAATCTATAGGCTCTAATTACATTGAATAAGCGATATAGACTTATGACTGGCTTATCACGCACCAGTTCCCCACTTGGGAATCGGGGTGGCATGGTTGCACAAAACTTGGTGGTTTTTGAGGGAGCTCCTCTTCTATTGCGGCCACCTCCTCCTCAGACACTATTCTAGCGCTGGTAAAACACTGGCTAATACGGCCGGGCCATACCCTATCCGCCCGAAATCATGACGGCACGTTCCTCCTTCCCGGCATCCCGGGTTCGTATCCTAATCCATACTTGTATGGATTTCCTTTGATATCGACCACGTCGGCATTCCCGAGGCAGTCTTTGCCTAGACCCATTCCGGGCTCAAATCCGTTCCTGAGCATAACACGCGCCACCATTATGGGCGCGTTGGAGAGAGAAGGTAGCGACGGACTTGGTTCCACAGAGGCGCAGCTTACAACCTCAAAGGATTGGAAAGCTGTTTCCAACGATTCTTCCGCCGCTTCTACGTACGGTGCGGAGGAAGGGCAGCTCACTAACATGTCCTCTTCACCCGACACTATCACTAAAAGTCCACCCACTGCAAACTTCAATTTCTGGTGAAGCGTTGATGGGACTACTCCCAGGGCATGAATCCAAGGTCTTCCCAAGAGGCAGCTATAGGCAGGATTTATATCCATCACTTGAAACACCACATCGCAAGTGTGGGGGCCTATCTGAATGGGAATGTCGATTTCCCCCATTACTTCCCGCCGAGTACCATCATAGGCTCGCACCACCATCGAGCTCGGCTTTAAATGTGACGCACTAAAAGGAAGCTTTTCCAAAGTGGTCTTCGGCATCACATTTAAACTCGATCCATTGTCGATAAGTACCTTTGCGACAACGTGATCCATACATCTCACCGACACATGTAGAGCCTTGTTGTGTCCTCTCCCCTCAACGGGAATCTCTTCTTCCGCAAACGCGATGTAGTTGTTGGTGGTTATATGATTAACGATGCCTTTGAAACCCTCCACTGAGATATCATGTGCTACATGGGCATCGTTAAGAACCTTCATCAACAGTGCACGGTGAGGCTCGGAGTTTAAGAGTAGTTCAAGCAAGGAGATCCTTGCTGGAGTTTTATTCAGTTGGTCGACTACCTTAAACTCAATTTGTTGGATGAGGCGGAGGAACTCATGGGCCTCTTCCAAAGTCACGTTTTTTCCTTGAAGTCCCTCTTTCCTTTCGGCTCCTTTTGCCATGGGAGGGTCTACTTCCTTCGAGGGGGTGGCTATGTCTGTGGGCTCTTGGACCATGGGCGCCTTCCCTTTAGAGGGCAAATCTGCCGGGTGAGGGGAAGCGAACACCCGACCACTGCGGGTTACGCCACTGAGGCCGGTGATGTTGGTTACCTTAGCTGATAGGGAGTCAACGTCGGTTGCAACTCTTTCGCTGGATACGGGAGGGGTATACTTCCACGGAACGGCCTTATTACTTTGATATGCAAATGGCGTTGGCTTGGGTGCCGTCCGGGGGTATATGGGTGTGGAGCCGGTCCCTTTCCTAGTAAAACATATCACTAGGGCCTTGGGGGTTAAAGGAACCTTCTTCTCTTCCGACTGCATGCAAATTTGTGGTTCTTCCTTCCCTCCTATGAACACTTCAAGCTGCCCGCAATCCATGAGCCGCTGAAGCAATTCTTCCACCACGGGACAGGTTTCCATGTCATGCGACTCCCCAAGGTGAAACAAACATTCATCCCTTTCATCTCCACCTCAGGGGACCATGCACACCGCTTGCAGCGATTGATAGATGAAACGTCTAGAAGTAGTCACATCTCCTAACCTCTTTGTCCGCGGTGGTCCGTCCTCTTCGACGGCGTTCACGCTAGCACCTCCATGACTAGCTAGCGGGTTGGTTTTAACATTTGGGCCTTCTTCCTGAAACGCCCGCCAACCGGCACTAATCAGATGCTGCACCTTATACTTGAACGGGATGCAGGAGTCAATATTGTGTCCGGGAACTCCACTGTGATACACACATTTGGCACCCGGATCATACCACTTGGGGTAGGGTGGCTGGAGAACTTTCCCGGGTATGGCCACCACCAAGTGATTCTCCAATAGTGAAGGCCATAACTCGGAGTATGCCATGGGAATAGGAGGGAAGTTGTCTTTCGGGTGCTGTGCATACTTATAGGTCGCGCCGGGGGTTGCATTATTAACTGGCCGGGGTGTGGCTGGAGCTGTGCGTTGGGCCGGCGCTTTTTCTGCCGCAGGTGGTCCTTTTACTTGAGTCGGGAAGGAATTCCCGACTCGGATCAAAAAATTTGGGGGATTGGGCTAGTATGAGCTTTGGATATTTTGGGGTGCTTTCATCCATGTTGGGGCGGTGGTTACCGCGTGGGTGTCTCCTTCCTTTTTCCTTGCGCCCACTGCTGGGGCTCTTCTGTTGTTGTTGGGGGCCATATTGGCAGCATATTCAAACTTGCCTTTTCGTAGCCTGGATTCAATCCTTTCTCCGGCGAAGACGAGATCCGCAAAGTTAGCTGGCATATAGCCTATCAGCTTTTCATAGTAGAACGTGGGTAATGTATCTACCATAATTGTGATCATCTCCCTTTGCGTCATGGGCGGTACGACTTGGGCTGCGAGATCTCTCCATCTCTGGGCATATTCCTTAATGGACTCATGCGCTCGTTTAGTCATACCCTGAAGCTGGTTCCGATCGGGAGCCATGTCCGTATTGTACTGGTACTGCCTAATGAAGGCAGTTGCCAAGTCCTTCCATGATCGGATCTGGGAAGCTTCTAGATTGGTATACCATGCTAAAGCTACCCCGGCCAAGCTGTCTTGAAAGAAATGGACCAACAACTTTTCATCCGCAAAATACGCCCCCATCTTCCGGCAGTACATCCGGAGATGCCCCTTTGGACATGTCGTACCTTTGTATTTATCAAAGTCCGGTACTTTGAACTTGGGAGGGATGACGATGTTGGGCATAAGACATAAATCTGCCAAATCCGAGAATTGTTAATTGTCGAGGCCCTCGACTGCCCTCAACCTTTCTTCAAGCGCCTCAATCTTTCCCTTATCTTCCGCAAAGGGAACAAATTCTTTTACGGGTGTGGGTGAGGCCGGGGCATGACGGACTATGTTTGGTTGTGGTAGTTCATGCGGGGATGGATCTTTGAGGTGGAGCAGAGGGCCAAGATGGGTATCTCCTTCCGCATCGTCTTGCCCGGGATAGTCTTCATAAGGTGGGAGTTGCCCCTCGAAAGTAGGGGCTTGGCTTAAATCTTCCGGGGTGGCACGGGGGGTGAAGTCCGGAGGCAGGCCATAAGGATAAGCTTGCGGACTATACCTTCGACCGAACACGGCCGTGTTTCTGTCTAGGCCCAGATTCAAGGCGGGTTGCAGTACCGGCTCCGCTTCCCTAACTGTACTGGAGGCGGTTGCGGTGGCTTTATCCTCTATGGTTTTCTGGAGTTTTAACATGACCTCCGAGATGGAAGCCATTTGATCTTTTAAGGCCGATAGATCAGCCTTCATCTGTTCCTGCACGCCCTCTTCATTATCCATTTTTCTGGATCGAGTGTTATAGGGGTGCCTTGGTGTTTTCTTAGTTATGATGGAATTCCTAAAGAAATAAACAACGGTGAGTATGCCACCAAAACATGAGTATGCAAATGGATGATCGGAGCACTTGGATCCACCCCAAGATTTTTAGATAACGTGATGAGTCCAGAACTTCTCATTTTTATAAAAAGAACAAAGCTTTCATCAAGCCAAGATTATACAAAGGTGTTACAAACGAACCTAACGATTCCTAATTATATGGGCCATCAAATCTATCATGTGCTAACAGTAATTGATTAGCCCATGAATTTCCTCGGGGGCAGTACACACTTCGGCCATGGCTTTTGCTTTGGCTAACAGACGCGGGAGGTCTTGACTTCCATTCAAGGTCAAGGCGAACCTATCTATCCACATAGTCGCTTCTTGATGCAGCGCATCAATCACCCTCCCTCTTGCTTCTTTTTCGGCATACACTTGTGCAAAATCCTCCACTAGCTTTTGTTCATGGGCCATGGACTGGTTTAATTCTTCCTTGTATCGCCCTATGATAGCTAACATGCTTTGCTCCGTGGCTTCCAAGTGTTGAGCCATACTCCTTTTGGACCTCGCGCAAGCAACTAACTCTTCTTTTAAGATCATGCCATGTACCCGTGACCGATCTCTCTCCTCTCTTCGAAGCTTTAGCTCATTCTTACTACCCCACAATGCTCCTCGGAATTTCTCTCGGCCATATTCCTCCTTGCGGGCCCTTTTGGTTTCTTGTTCGAGGGCTTTTGCAGTGGCTGCGTTTTCCTCTTGTAACTCGGTGCACTCCTTCCGGATGTGTGTAGCAGCTGATTTGAACTTCTCCTTGGCGAGTCTCGCCTTCCCTAGTTCTAACTTTAGAGCTCGGACTTCTTCATCTTCCTCCAGAGCTTCGAAGTTCTCCTCGTTGATAACTTTCAATTTGGAGAGCCAATCTAAGCCCCGCGTGTGAATTCTTAGCCATCCATGATAACCTCCAATGACGCCGTTTCGGATGCCCCTAAGCTCCTTGTCTTTCCACAACGGACTCCTCCACGCCTTGTGGATTCTTTGTATAACCTTGAGACCTTGCGCGCTTAGATCTCTCATAAGAAAAGGCGAGAGACTTTCTTCGGTCGGCGCTCCCCTCATGGGATACCCTAGCTGTCTTATGGCGAGTGCGGGATTATAATTAATACAACCCCTAGTCCCTATCAGTGGAACATTAGGATAGTCCCCACACGAGAAAAGAACTCCTTCCTTGCCTTCCTTCCAACGAGGAAACCAATTGATCGTGCTGCCCCCTATCCCAGCCAAATGTTGGTCCCAATCGACTCTTCCTTTTTCGGCGCATGAGCGATAGCTTTGAAGCGGACACGGGTGTCTCGTGTCTTGTCGGAATAGGTGTGAAATCAACCATACACAGAGAGCGGGTAAACAACAGACAATCCGTGCACTATTTTTCTCACACCTCCGGTCAAAGGTATCCAACAAATCCGCCAAGATAGCCACCACTGGACTTTCCTTGCTATGGTGATATGCGAGGAAAGCATCAATGGCGGCTAAGTCTACCAAGCCGTCAACGTTCGGAAAGAGGACAACCCCAAAAATCAGCAAAGCTAAAACATCCGCAAACGGCCCCCACTTCTCTTGGCTTGCCATATCCCTTGCCTTGTCTTCCAAGTATTTCCGAGGCAGGCCCACTACGCCGTTCCGAATTTGCTTCATGCGATCCAACTCTTTTGCTGAATCTCCAATCACAGCTGCAACCTTTCTCAAGGAAGGAAGAAAGCCGGAGAAAAGATACGGTTTTCTCCCCCCGAGAGGGCATCCTAGTATCTCTTCAAACTCTTCAATAGTTGGTACCATTTGGAAGTCCCCAAACGTGAAACACCTCAATGGCTGGTCATAGTATTGGGCGAGGGATATGACAGCTTCCGTAAATACCTCCGCTACGGTCAAATCTAGAATCTTCCCGTAAACTTTGCGGAAGGCTTGCCTTTGGAGGGGTCCCATCAATCGTCCCAATTCCTTGAGGCTAGTGACATCTAGACCTTTAACCTTGACTTGATAAAACCTTTTGCCGTTTTGATTTGTCCCCATCATTTTACCTAAAAAAAGGGTGGATCAAGACTCCGACATGAATGATGCAATGCGTATGCATGAAACGGAAAGAAAACAACACAAAGGGGTAATTCACACATACGAGACCGCAAAGATCCAATTTTAATGCTACGTTTTGGGCATGACGGCGCCTCAACGTAGCATTAAAAAGGTTACGTATTACTCCAAAGCAACCAAACATCACTAGCAAAACTATAAACCAAAATCTGCATGAGGAAGAATGGCACAGGAGCGTGTTTGCTCTTTGCCTTTATTTGGAAACTTATAGGACAATATCTAGGGGTCTCTAATAACGATTTCCCCAACCATTCATAACTCACACAACTGTTCTCTAGAGGTATCATCACTCAAGATAATAATATTGTGGCGGTATGGAATACTAGCGACAACACATTATAAAGAGAGAAAGCTCTAGACGAGGTTTCACTATTATCAAGCAAGTCGGAGACCTAGCATGATGATAGATTCACCTCCACTCCTTAAATTCCCATGAACCCGGGTGTAGGGCCCCCTTTTTTTACTCAAACCCGTGGGTGCTTAGAATGCAGTGTAAAGAATGCGAAATAGACAACAATTATTTACATTTTACACAGTTCAAATAAAAGCACACCCAAAGTTTCACAATTCCACAATTCCTAAAATAAGCCTAACTCACAAAAAGTCCCCAGTGGAGTCGCCAACTGTCGCAACGTGCCCTTCGCGAGCGAGCGAGGGCAAGGCTCACGGGTGCGCTTTCCAAAGGAGGAAAGATGCGCGGAGTCGCCACCAACGTTTATTTGTGGAAAACATTGGAAAAACCGAAGGAAACCGGTCAAAATGAAAATTCTAAGTTCGGGAGTTGTATTTACGCTTGAGGAAGGTATTAGCACCTCTTACGTTTGTCTCGAAGGACAACAGCTTATGTTTTAGAATTGTGGAATTGTGTTATCTTAACTTTTATTTCTTATTATTTTTTGAGGTCGACAAAAGCGGGGCTTTTGCTCCTACGTACCCTCCTTTGGAGAGGAAATCAGACCTACGTAGTTCTTTCTTATGCGTGAATCAAGTGATTCTTTTTACTTGAAGGGTGATCATTTTAAGGCGTTGTACCTTAAAAATGATCCTTTTTTACTTGGTAAGAAACTGAAATGATAAACTTTCAAAACCCTATTTTTGTGGACGAGCTTGACTAGGCAAGTTGATTTTAGCCTTAGTTTCACTTTAGTTATTAGTCAATTCAATTAAGAATGAGAAATCCCAAAGAGAAAATGTCCGATTGATTTTACGCTTTATTTTACTAAAAGACATTTTTTGATTATTATATTATTATTTTACCTCTTTTTGATTTCCAACGTGGTTACGGCACGACCGAACGGTCGGAATTCATTTTAACCAAAATTAACGGATGATACAATTCAAACGATCGGAGGAAATTTATTTTATTTTTAGATTAAGCGAGAAATGACTTAAATAAATGACTTAAGCACATCAAAAGGGGGTATAAAAAGTAAATGAAAACGAGAATGAAAATACATGAAACACAATGTGGACCACCACGGGTACATATAATGAATTGAAAAGCTTGGTTTGAAGTACTTACCCGTTGAAGACTGAAGAAAATGAAGAACGAACGATGAATCTTGAAGAACGGTCGAGAATCTTCGCATAATTACTCACGGAAACGTTATGGAAACGTTACGGAAGCGCCTCGGCTTGGATTTTCTTCATGGAAACAATTTTCCTAAGCAAATTCGAAAGAGAGAGAAGTGCCTAAGGGGCTGAACCTTTTTCTTCTTCACTTCCTCCCCTATTTATAGCAAAATAGGGGAGATGCTTGCCGCCCAGCTCGCCCAGGCGAGCCAGGTTGCTTCCTCCAGAAGCAACAGCCTTCTGGAGGAATCTTCTGGAAGGCCCAAGTGGGCCTGGTTGCTATTTACACCCCCCTTTTTACTAAATGCACCCCCCCTTTTCTATTTTTTTGTAATTCTTTTTCCGTAACATTACGAAACTTTACGAATTTCGTAACGATACTTATTTTCCTTCCGTAAGGTTACGAATCCTTACGGATTATGTATTTACTCCCTTTTTTACCTTTTGAAGAAGTTATGAAAACTCACGGATTGCGCAAAAACAACTCTTTTCGATTTCCGCCACATTACGGAATTTCACAGATTGCGCAAGCCTGCTTCCTTTTGGATTTCTGAGACGTCTCGGGACTTCATTTATTGCATGTCATCTAGTAATAATCCCCGAACGAAATTAGGGTATGACAGGGACTACCTGGACGGGACTCACCCATTTGCTGTCGGAGATAGGATAAATGATTCCAACTTGCAAAAGCTTGGCTACCTCCTTCTTCACTACATCAAGAATCACTGGGTTGAGTCTTCTCTGTGGCAGTCTTACTGGTTTAGCCCCATCCTCTAAATTTATTTGATGCATACATGTGGATGGGCTAATACCAGGAATGTCTGCCAAGGTCTAGCCTATAGCCTTCTTATGCTTCTTGAGAACTGATAACAGCTTCTCCTCTTGCTCATTAGCAAGGGAGGAAGATATAATTACTGGAAAACTTTTGCTATCATCCAAGTAAGCATATTTTAAATTTGATGGCAGAGGCTTCAATTCTGGTGTGGGCGGCTGGATAATGGTAGAAAGAGATGGTTTCTCAGCCTGTACCTCATAAAGAAAGTCAGAGGTATGTGTACTTCCTAAAACATGGTTAGTTCTATCTGACTCTAGAAAATCAATCTCAAGAGGTAAAACATCACCATATATGTAATTAATATCAATTTCAGATTCACTCTCAGCATCAAATTCAGACATATGATCACGTACAAATTTAGATTCAATGCATGAAGAGTGACAGGCATGCAGATTAGAATGAAGATCAGTCATGTATTCATCAACAATATGGTCAATTATTTCAGCACGAAATACATAAAAATCTTCAGATGGGTGTTTCATAGCATCAAGAACATTAGTTATATCACTAAGCTCCATAGATAGTGTGTCTGCATATACATCTATCTTAGTTCTAGTAGTTTTCATAAAAGGTCTGCCTAGAATGATGGGAACTGATCCTTTAGAAAATCCCTCCTCCATATTCAAAATATAAAAATCAACAGGGAAAATTAGTTCACCAACTCTAACTGAGACATCCTCTATGAAACCAGCAGGATAGGCAACACTTCTATTAGCTAAATGAATTACCACATCAGCTGACTGCAAAGGACCTAGAGATAGAGAATTAAAAATACACAGAGGCATAACACTAACAGAAGCTCCTAAATCTAGCATGGCATGTCAAACTTATTGTTCCCTATAATACAAGGTATGCTGAATGTACCTGAATCTTTACATTTTTCAGGGATTTGGGGAACAGATTTATCAATCAATGCAGAGACATTTCTACCCATACTAATTATTTCACTTCCTTTAAGCTTCCGCTTATGAGTGCACAGCTCTTTCAAGAATTTAGCATATCTTGGAATTTTCTTTATTGCATCCAGCAGAGGTATGTTTACCTCTACTTTTCTAAATGTTTCCAAGATCTCCTTCTCTGCCTCTTCCATTTTTTTATTGGAAATTGCTCTTGGAGGGAATGGAAGAGGGATATGCTGCTTATGTAAACCAGAATTACCAGTGGAAGATTCACCTGCATAGAAATTGTTAGGTAACTTACTCTTTAAATTTTTTCCATCATCTTTTTCTGGAGTAGAGTGAGGTTGGGCAGGTTCATTTGCGGACGAGGAAGGTGCTGCTACTGGTTGAGATCCTTGACACTGCTTTCCCGACCCCAATGTAATGGCACTCACATTTTTGGGATTATGGACATATTGAGAAGGTAATCTGTCAGAATTTTGGGACTGTTGTTGATTTAACTGTGTAGCCAATTGTCCCATCTGGTTAGTTAAGCTTTGAATGGAGGCTCTGGTCTCTTGTTGAAACTGCATGTTTTGCATAGTCATTTGTCTCACAAGTTCTTCAAGGGAAGGTTGCGGAGGAGCCTCAACTGTTTGCTGTTTCTGGGGCTGTTGTTGTTGTTGCTGCTGGATTGGTGGAGGAACGTATGGTCTGCTTGGGCCAGCAGCATTTTGAAAATAAGGCTGTTGTTGCTGCTGTTGTGAAGGATTCGACCATCTAAGGTTGGGATGATTCCTCCACCCAGGATTGTACCTATTGCTGGAGAGGTCATAATTATTCTGTTGTGGCTGATTTTGCTGCTAAGGTTGAGGAGGTCTGTTGTAGATGTTTGCAGCATAAGCTTCAGGCTATTCAATTGCTTCAAATTGTTGCACAGAAGGGCAAAGGTCTGTGTGGTGGTCGGCAGAGGAGCATAAACCACTGATGTCTGGCGACAGGTGCAGATTTTTTATTCATGGCCAGTTGGGTTACCAGGTTAACCAAGGCATCTAGTTTACCTTCAAGCATCTTAGTCTCACCTGATGAAGATGAATTCGTGGCTACTTCATGCACTCCTCTAATGACAATAGCATCATTTCTAGCACTAAATTGCTGGGAGTTGGAAGTCATCTTTTCAATTAAATTTCTGGCTTCAGCAGGGGTCATGTCTCCAAGGGCTCCACCACTGGCAGCATCTATCATGCTTATCTCCATGTTACTAAGTCCTTCATAAAAATAGTGGAGAAGAAGCTGATTTGAAATCTGGTGGTGAGGGCAGCTGGCACATAATTTTTTAAATCTCTCCCAATATTCATATAGGCTTTCTCCACTGAGTTGTCGAATGCCTGAAATATCTTTTCTGATGGTCGTGGTCCTGGAAGCAGGGAAATTTTTTTCTAAGAATACTCTCTTGAGGTCATCCCAGCTCATGATGGACCTTGGAGTAAGGTAATATAGCTAGTCCTTTGCCACTCCCTCTAAAGAATGAGGAAAGGCCTTCAGAAATATGTGATCCTCCTGGACATCTGGGGTTTCATGGTGGAGCAGACAATATGGAATTCTTTTAGATGCTTGTGTGGGTCTTCACCTGCAAGGCCGTGAAACTTTGGAAGCAAATTGATCAGTCCAATTTTAGGAACATATGGGACATACTCATCAGGGTATTGGATGCATAAGCTTTCGTAGGTGAAATCAGGTGCAACCATTTCCCTTAAAGTCCTCTCACGGGGTGGAGGTTGTGCCATATTCTTAGAATGTACAAAATCAGAATGTTTAAAACTATAATGCTCAAAATCACCAATAACAGAATGCTCAGGATGCTCAAAAGGTACAAAATGATGTCTAACTAATCTATGAAATGTCCTATCTATCTCAGGATCAAAGGGTTGTAAGTCAGATGGATTGCCTCTAGTCATACACTATATTCAGCATGCATAACTAGTTACCTTCTCATGCAAGTAACATTGTAGGTTTGAACTACAGCTACCATTAAATGATATCCAGATGACTTGAAATTTTGTGAGCAACCTTATAAAATGATGATAAGATAGCACAAAAAATTTCAAACGAAAATTCAAAGTCTAACTATATAAGCCAAAAATGATAAGTTAAGAAAAATAAGACAATAATACTTGGAAAATAAAAAACTTTTGACAGAATCGCAATTTTTGGAAGAAGGAGACCTCAGCCAGCCTATGGCGGGCTGGCTGCCACGGCATAGGAGATTTTTTTCTACCCCAAATACATATATAATAATAGTCATTCTGATACCCGGAGCAAAAGTTATGGCCGTTTGAAGTTTTGACAAAAATCAAATTTGCTACTTTTTTGGAACTTTAAAATCTGACCAAACTAAGGGCTCCAACTATTTTTCCCACAAAATATGGATCAAAAGAAGTGACCACAAAAAATTTCAGCCAAAAATAACAACTCTAGCTACCAAAACAAAAAATCCTAATTAATTCAGCAAGGGTGGTCGCTAAAATCTGTCGCTACCTGATTTTCACTACTACTCTGTTTTGCCACAAGCAAAAGTGGTCGCTAAATCCGTTTCAAAACACTATTCACAGCAAAACACCCAAAACTGAAATAGGAGAAACGCTTAACTGAAAAACTAAAACAGAACACACCCTAAACAAAATACCAAGGTACTAAACAACACTAACACAATACTAAAACAACACTAATACAAGAAAACAACATGAACACAAGAATTAAACACTAACACGACACTAGCTATTATGAACCTTTGGATACTGCTCCCCGACAACGGCGCCAAATTTGATCGAGGTTGTACCCGAATTAAATAAACATTAAAATTTAGTAACTCGGAAGTGATCCTAGGTCGTTGCCCAACGAGCAATGATAAACCAAATGTTCATAACAGATAGTAGGAAATAGTAACAAATTTGGGGGGGGGGGGGGGGAAGTTGTTTGCTTTTGTAATTTAAACAACGAGTAAAATTGAATTAGAAAATATCAGAATTAAAATACGTTGCTTCCTCTTGATTCACAAGCAAGTCTCTTATCCTAGGTTGCGAGAATTTATCCTTTATCAGTTCAACCACTTAATCCAACCCAAAATTAAATTACTAAGTGAAATTTAACATAAGGCATTCATTATGTGATTAAGCAACACATACACCAATTACTCATAAACGATCATTAAGCATGAACGTGAAATAAGCGCAGAGACAATTAATCAAGCACTGAGCATGCATGAATTAATAGCAACAAAATCAGAGTAATTAGTGAAGAGGAAAAACTGAACAGAATTTAACAATAATAATAGAAGCTCAAAGAGAACTGTGCTTGATCCATAAGAGCAAACAACGCCGGGGACTTAGTCTTCCATTAATCAATAGAGAATGAAATTTTATTGAAGAACGAAATTTTATTGCTAAAACTAAAAGTCATAACTAGAATTGCAAAAACGAAAATAAAGGAGAAAGAGAAGAGAGAGAGAGAGACTAAACTAGAACCTTGGTGCTGCTATATAGTTTTCCATCCCCAAAGCTTACAAATCTATTTTAAATCCAAGCCCATAAATAAAATAAAATCAAATCTATATAAGATAAGGTAAGATAAGATCTAGATAATATCTAGATGAGATCAAATCTAAATAATATCTTATCAAGATAAGATAAGATAAGATCTAATTTTGTAGAATAAAATAGTTTGCCCTCTTCAAGTCCAAGCCCAATTCTGGATTCAAGCCCAAGCCCAATGCTTCATTAATTCCTAAAATTAGATTAAAAACATCAAATTAGCTGAATGGGCCCAAATAATAAAACTGCCTAATTAATTTGACAATTAAGACTAATCAGTACTTAAAATGGTTCAAAAAAAGGGTTTAGAAATAGGAGAAAATAATGGCACATCAGAGTTCTACACAAACCTCTTTGACCCTGAAGATAACTCACCAAAGCAGGTGAAAGTTGGAGGGCACTTGATAATGTTCAATGCAGACACCCTCAACACATCTCTGGGGACCCCAGTGGTATTGGGGCTTAGGGAGACCATCCCCACATATTCTAGATTTTGCAGACTAAGGATGGATCCTCAAGAGATAATGGCTCGCCTCTGTATTCCAGGCAGGGGATTTGTTCTAAATGCTGAAGGCATGCCATGGAAGCTGCTGAGGAGAGACCTCAGCACCTTAGCACAGACTTGGAGTGTGCTATCATATTCTAACTTGGCCTCTACATCACATACATCTAACCTGAACTTAGATAGGGCATGGTTAGTTTATGGGTTGGTGACGAGGATGGACATGAACATTGGAGCACTCATTGCTCAGTCCAACTCCTCTAGGTTGGGATTTCCTGCCTTGATCACAGCTCTCTGCACGGCAAGGGGAGTCACTTCTAATTCCCTCTCTTATGAATCACTAAGCCCAACCATTAATTTTGCATATATCAAGAAAAAATTTTGGAACCTGGATCAACCTTCGGTCTACTTTCCAAGGACTCGCGAGGCTAGGGCCAAAGCAGCTGAGATCCCTTCCTCATCCACTCCTCGGGTCCCTCCTGTACCCACTTCTACTCCACCACCTGCTTCAGCTCATCTAGGACCTTCCATAGACGTTATCATGGCGATGCTCCAGAGCTTTTACTAGGGACAGTGCCTGTTGATGCAGAATTTTCAAAAGTTAGCTCAGCATCAGCCGTTCATATCCTTGGAGGAGTTCACTCGGTAGGTGGCCTGGCCAAGAGCCCAACCTTCTCCTATTGGAAGGGGTGAGGCCTTTGCATCCCAGGAGCCTCAGCCACATCAGGATGAGTCTTCCTCATCTTTAGAGTCAGAGACCGTACCACCAAAGTCATTCATCTATGAGCAGATCCAGGCCCCACACTAGAGGAGACTCAAGAGGCTACTACACCAGAGATTACCCCACAGCAAGCAGCAGAACCTTCCACATCAGTTCTGGATTTGTCTTCACCACAACCATCCCAGGAGCCATCTACACGTGTCCTGGGCTTGTCATCCCCCACTACTTCACCAGCAGGCACCCCAATGCTTCACCTCACAGATGAAGAGGAGGATATCATGGACCAGGACTAACCAAAAGACCAGTGACAGGATTTCTATACTCCTGTCTTTTGAACAATTATAATTATTATTTTTATGTTTTCAAATATAGTTTTCATATAGTTTATAATGGGTTTTTAGTTTATAATTTTGCTTTTTGAATGATCTTAATGCATGTTTCGAAGCATATTGAACAGTTTAACTTGCTTTACAAGTATGTAGTGTTTGGTAAATATTTTTTATTTTTGGGAAAATTAGTGTTTGTGATTGATTGCATGATATAGATGAAGTATGATGGTTAATCTTAGGTTTCAAATAAGCATGCATTGTTTAGAAGAGAAAGAACAAGAAATTAGGATCATGACTAAAAATGTTAGTTAGTTGGACAAATTGATTGTGAAGGAACGCATTAACCATAACCCGATGAGTGTGTGAACCTTAAATGTTGAGAGAACGACTAGCATTGAGTAATGATGTTTGCATGAATCTTTGAAATATGGAATGGAATTTATGTAATTGAGAATGATGAAGGCCATGATTGTATGAAATAGCTACTTGGCCAAAAAGCTTACCTAATACATTAATGTTATATCCTTTGCACCCACATTTGAGCTAAAGAATTGAATCTTTTACACTGAACCTCAAGCCTTAAAATGTCATCTCCATATACCTTATCTTAGGTTATAGGAGAGCAATTGAATTCAAAGCAATTTGCCCTGAATTTGGGGGAGTTTGTTGGGTAGCCAAGTTATAAGAGTAAGAAATAGTAGAACACACAGCAAATAAGTAAATAGATTGTATTTTTTTTTAAAAAAAACACTGTAAGTTTTAAATAAAAGGTGCGTGTGCTATTAGAATAAAGCTAAGTACAAAGGGCAAGTGAGTTGAGTTGAAAAGAATGTAAATGGAAAAAAAATGGTTAATTTTAGGATTTGTGCTCTCGCATAATTTAAGCTTTTGAATCTTAGAAAAACCATTGTTTATTGCAGCCCAACCTCACTACAAGCCTATAAAAGTACTTCTGATTCAATTTATGCATTCCTAACTGTATGCCATGAGATGAAGTGCAAAGGTTGGACCTCGTGTTAGTTGTTAATTATTGATTAGCTTAAACACTTGAGCTTGAGTGGAACAATGACCGTGAGGCACTGGTTAGGCATCCTTCCTTGAAATTTATCTGCTGATTAGTTTCATTCAGTTGTGTTGCTTAATAAAAATGCTCTTATCTCTGAAAAGCTTCATGTCTTGTAAAAAACCATTGATTGAGTCATTGTATAGATTTCTTATCATATGATTAATGTTTTGGAAGAAAACACCCTTTGTAAATAATCACTGCATTATTTTTGCACTTAAGGACAAGTGAGTTGTTCTTTATTTGCTTGAGGACAAGCAAAATTGTAAATTTGGGGGAGTTTATCAGTTGTTTTATACGACTAAATTTTGTATAGAAACTTTTGATAATTATATAGAATTCCTCGAAGTTACAGTTCTTTTTGTGGGATTGTAAATACTTTTGGTTAATAAATTGATCATTACTCATTATAATCTTCCGCTTGTAATTAATGTAAATTTCAATTCTATTTTAGGTGAAAAAGGAGATTTTGTGAAGTGCTGAATCTGGTGTCTCGCTAAGCCTTGTATGTGCGCTTAGTGAGAATGTCTCGCTAAGCGAGGCACCAGTGCACTCAGCGAGACACAAGAATCAGGAAGAGAATCTGCCTTGCAAGCACGTGCTCAGCGCGTTGTCGCTCGCTAAGCAAGTCATCCATCATCTTCAAGGCCAATTGTGCGATTAGCGTTGAACCACAGTTCACTAATGCGCGCTAAGCGCAAGATTGGTGCTCAACAAGAGGCCACCGACAGGATTTCCATATAAAACCTGAAAACACAGAATTGGAAGGGAGTTTCTTGAGTGTGCGGACCCAGAGGCGACTGAGCAGACCAAAGGAGGCATCTTGAAGATCTTTGAAGGAGCTTTTGAGAGATTGTGAGGATTTTAGAGGTGGAGAAGACATCCCCACCATTTTGTACTTTTTTCAATTTTTCTTCTTCTCTTCTTTAAACTTGTAAAAAGGAGTTTCCTCGCAATGGAAGGCTAAATCCTTAGTTGGGAACTTCTACAGAGTAAATGATGTAAAATTTTCATATCTATTTAATAGTGTTTTCATGTGTTCTTTGTTCCTATCGGCCTTTAATTCTCGCTTGTTTTTGTCTTGATCACGCAAACACATGTGTAGTTAGGATCATCCTCATTGGGAAATGGTTTGATCCTTAGAACTTGATAGGACAGGGCTAATTTATCATATATCTAGACACGGAGTGCGATAACTTGGTTTTTCAGTATGTTGTAACCGTAATGTTGTTCGATTAGGCTAAGTTCAACAAGAGACATCTGAGAATGAAGTCTAGTTAGGATTAGGCTAAACTCACGAGACATCGGGGTTTAGTAGTTAGGACCTTAGCATAGAATACAGAAGCATTGTTAAGTAGAGAAATATCCTTAAATTACATCAAAATACCCTGTAGAAGGAACCAACACGTTCGCATATTTGTTTTCACACACCATTACTCACTTTACTCGCGTTCATTTAGAATAGATCATACTTTTATTTCTCTTTTCAACCATTAATTGTATCACTAACGCCTGCTCACCAAACGACAACTTTTACCAAGTAAAACAAGTTCCTTGAGACCGATACTCGGTATTCTTACCGTTTTAATACTACTTGCGCGCCCTGGTACACTTGCCGGGCAACGATCAATAGTCGTACAACAATCCATGGAGATACTGTCCCACTTCCACTTGGGTATCACTTAGGGTTGTAACTTACCTAAAGGTCTCTGATGTTCTATCTTAGCCTTCTGGCAGACTAAACACGTATATACAAACTCGCTAACCTCTCTCTTTATGTTGGGCCATCAAAACATTATTTTTAGATCCTGATACATCTTGGTAGCAACAGGGTGGATGCTCAGGTTGCTCCTATGACATTCCTCTAAGATCATGTTCCAAAGTTCTGGCACATTGGGAACACAAATCCTATCTAGAAGTCTCAAGACTCCATTTGATCTCACATTGAAACTACTATCGCTCCCTGGCTTTATAGCTTCTAACTAAGTCCTTAGAAAAGGATTAGTCTTCTGGCCCTCTTTAATATCTCCAAGTAGTTCACTGGTGATCCTTAAGACTCCCAATCTCACGCTATTAGGGGTAACCTCACACGCAAGGCTAAGTTTCCTAAATTGTTCTAGGAGATCCAACTCTCTAACCATCAAGGAAGATATATATAGGGATTTCCTACTCAAGGTGTCAGCCATTACATTGGCTTTGCTAGGATGATAGCTAAGCTCAAAATCATAGTCCTTAAGTAACTCTAACCATCTCCTCTTACGCATGTTGAGCTCTTTCTGACTAAACAAATACTTAAGGCTATTATGATCGCTAAACACTTCAAACTTGGAGCCGAACAAGTAATGCCTCCTCATCTTAAGAGAAAAAACTACAACAGCTAACTCCTGATCATGGGTAGGATAATTCATCTCGAGTCTTGAGTTGTCTAGAACCATAGGCCACTACCTGACCATTCTGCATCAACACTCCTCCTAAACCCATCTTTGATGCATCACAATACACCTCAAAGGGTTCTCTTGGGTTAGGCAAAACTAATACAAGAGCGGTCGTCAACTTTTCCTTAAGGGTTTGGAAACTATGCTCACACTGGGCATCCCACACAAAAGCTTGACCTTTATGAGTCAACTTAGTCAAAGGCAAGGCTCACATGGAGAAGCCTCTTATGAATCTTCGGTAATATCCTACCAAACCCAGAAAACTCCTAATTTCAAACACAAACTTAGGATTCTCCCACTTAAGTACAACTTCTATCTTAGAAGGATCTACACCTATACCGCCTTGGGATATCACATGTCCTAGGAAACTAACTTTATCTAACCAAAACTCACACTTGGACAACTTAGCATAAAGTTGTCGGTTCCTAAGGGTTTGCAGCACAATCCTCAAGTGCTCTTCATGCTCATCTCTAGTCTTGGAGTATACCAAAATATCATCTATGAACACTACCACAAAACTATCAAGATAAGGGTGAAAGATCCTATTCATGTAATCCATAAACACACCAGGGGCATTAGTTACACCAAAGGGCATGACTAGATACTCCTAGTGACCATAACGGGCCCTAAAAGCATTCTTTGAAATATCCTTAAGACTTCACTCGAATCTGGTGGTAACCAGATCTAAGGTCAATCTTGCTAAACACACAAGCCCCTACCAGGTGGTCCATAAGGTTGTCTATTCTAGGAAAAAGGTACATATTCTTAATTGTTACCCTATTCAACTAGCGGTAGACTACACACAACCTCATGGTCCCATCTTTCTTCTTCACTAACAACACTGGTGCTCCCCATGGAGACACACTAGGTCTAACAAACTGCTTATCCAACAACTCCTCTAACTGCTTCTTAAGCTCATCTAACTCTATAGTAGGCATCCTATAAGGGGCTATGGATATGGGTCCATCACTGGGTACCAGGTCAATCGAAAACTCTATCTCTCTCTTAGGTGGTAAACCGGATATTTCCTCAAGAAACACTTCAGGAAACTTTCTGACAATAGGGAGGTCACACATGGAAACCTTAATCTCTACTTCTGGGTTAGACAAGATCATGTACACTTGAGAATCTTCTTTTAAAGATGTCAAAACTTGGTTGGCAAAGATAAACATTTCATCCTTACTCACTCCAGAATCATCAAACATCACTGTTTTATCAAAACAGTTTAACAAGACATGGTTGGAAGATAACCAGTCCATACCCAGAATAACATCAATTTGGCTCAAAGGCAAACAAAACAAATCAATTAAGAATGTTCTACCAGAAATTTCCACTGGACAATTCAAACACACATTAGAAGTTAACACAGAACCACTAGTTTAGGTCTCTACTACCAGATGTTTATTTAAAAAGGACACATAAAGCTTAAGTTTCTCAACACAAGAACAAGATAAAAAGGAATGGGTTGCACCAGAATCAAATAGCACAAGTAAGGGAATCCAACTTATGAAACATTTACCTTGGATTAGATCTTTATATTTCGAAGCTTCAATGCCATTAAGAGTAAAGACTCTTCTCGTGGCTTTCCGATGTCTAGTTTGGTCATTCAGACCTCCACCATTTCATTCCTTCTTGGGATCTGGGCAATCCCTCTGAATATGGCCCTTTTATCTGCAGTTGAAACAACTCATATCTTTGTCCGCACAATTTGAAGAAATATGGCCTGACTTACCACACCTGTAACAAACTATTTGAATTGAGGAAGTAGTGGGTTTACTATCATTACCTCCAGAAAACCCCATAGCAGTAGTCCTCTGATTGCTGGGGCAATTACCATAATGCTTAGGAGGGGTCGAGTATGGCTTTCTGCAATTTTGGGATTCATTCTTCTTGTTCTTCATTGAACCCGTACTCCGATAATATGCTACCCTGTCTCGGGAGTCTTCATCCCAGATTCTACACATGTTCACCAATAGTGGGAATTGACGAACACCTTGATAATTCACAGCTTGCTTCACCTCAGGTTGCAGGCCATTCAGAAACTTCACACATTTTGAGCTTTCACCATCCCTTCCTTGGTAATGAGGAAAATACCTCACTAGCTCTTCAAACTTGGCTACGTATTCAGCTACAGTCGTGTTCCCTTGCTTGAGCTCAAGGAATTCCATCTCCTTCTTGTTCCTAACATCTTCAGGGAAGTATTTCTCTAGAAATACCCTTTTGAAGGTTTCCCAAGTCACAGGTTGACCTTCTGCCTCCCAGCATTGGCGAGTGTTCTCCCACCATTACACTATTATGTGAAAGGATGTGACTCTTCACTTTTGAATTTGAATTTCAACGTTCAAAGGCACTGGTAATCGATTACCAAAACATTGTAATAGATTACAGCTTTTTTGAAATTAATTGGAACGTTGTAAATTCAATTTGAAAACTTTTTCAAATTCATTTGGCTACGGGTAATCGATTACCAGAGAGTAAAAACCCTTTGGTAAACATGTTTTGAGAAAAATCATGTGCTACTCAATTTTTGAGAAAAACTTTTCATACTTATCTTGATTAAGCATTCTCTTGATTCTTGAATCTTGAGTCTTGAATCTTGATCTTGATTCTTGGGATCTTGAACCTTGAATCTTGATTCTTGACTCTTAACTTTCCTCTTGAGTCTTGAATTGTTCTTGATTCTATCTTGATCACTTGAGTTGTTCTTTGATTGATCTTTGAACTTTTTGTCATCACCTTTCTCATCATCTTTTGTTATCTTCATTGTTATCATCAAAACACCTTTGAACCACCTTTTATTCACCATGAAGCTTTGCTTCTACAAGATTTGAGGAAAAATCTTCTTCAAGAGGGATGGGATGATGCAATCCTCTCAAGGAGGGGACCCATTGTAACACCCTGATATATATCTACATATTATTAGTAATTATGTTTGATGTTTGATTATTTGTTGTGCTATTTTATCCGTAAGTATTTTTGAGGAGGTGAGTCTAGTTATTAGAAGGGTCTTAGTAGTTAAAGCGTTAGCTTCTCAAATAAGTCACGAGGAAGCTTCTTGAGGAAGCCTCTTAATGAAACTTCTTGAGGAAGCTACATGAGCTGTCTTGGTAAAAACGCTGTCCAGCCTTCGTTAACTGTTGGATCTTCTCAAAATTTGGTCTACCGATTTACAAGACAATTTTCCACAATCTGACCGTTGGGATCTTTGGGAAGAAGTCTTGAGTGTGCGCGAAGCTTCCGTTCCCGAGAGCATTTCTCACTTGAGCGTTTTCAGCCTTTGCTTTCGTGTAGCTTAGGAAAAACACCATTTATTCTTCTTTCTTTCTTCCAAAGCCATTTCTAATATTTCAAGCACTTTATCCATCACCCACAACCACCATTAGCCACCATAAACCGCCATTGTTCTCCATTGCAACCCCACACTGAGAGGAACCCTTTGACCGAAACGGAATCTTCCAACTTGGCTCACGGTTTCGGTAGAGAACGAAACCCTAGTCTGACCTTTCGTTTTCTTTCGAGGTAACCATGGTTCTACGCTTGTTTCTTGTTAGTTTTAGCTTGTCTTTGCATCTTTTCTGACTTTGGAACCGCCATTGCATGTCTTATGCTTCCTTTGAAAAACCCTAGAGAAAGAGACTTTGTAAGCGTTATCCTTTCATGAAATGCATGTTATTTTCGTAACCTACACTGAACTCCGGTCACATTGGCGTGGTCAGAATTTCCAATGATGTTCCTTTGTAAAATCCAAAATGCTCTTAGCTCTTTTATGCAGTGATGTGGGTGTTTGACCCAGAGCACTATTATTAGCTTTGTTTTCTGAAATCCATATTAAGTCTCCTTTGTTTTGGTATGGTAGAGGATTGTGTGGAACCGATGAGCGGAAAAGAAAAAGACATCTCCAAGTGACATGACGAGGAAACTGCGGGTAGCTAACAATAGGTGAGGGGTGTTTATTATAAAATTTATCGTTTTAACACCATAGTTAGGGTTAAGGAACCTAGCTATGAGGATATTTGTCTGTCCCTGTTGCATGCTGATTTTGCTTTCAAGAAACTTATGTTTTTAACTAATGGGATGCGATAAAATTGTTATTGATATGCATGCTGGATTGTGTTGTTTGAAGACCGTGAGTGTGAATCTCAGACATGAAAGATATATATATATATATATATATATATATATATATATATATATATATATATATATATATATATGTATGTGTGTGTGTGTGTGCGAAATGCGATTTGTTGTTGATGTTGCTATTGAGGATTTTAATTGATATGTGATGATAATGATGATTAGGATGATATTGATTTGAGATGACGTTGTTAATAAAGACCATGTCAACATGAATTGTTATTATTGATGAATATGTGAATATAAAATGAGGTTGTTGTTGTTGTTGATATTTATGTTGAGAATGACATGGAAATGGAATGTTGATTGATGTTGGAAATGCATTGGCATGTGCATGTTGTGTATGTTTGTGGGGGGCACTGTGCACTGACCTTCCAGGGTCTTTGGCACTAGCTTTTGCCCACGTTTATACGTTAGATGTTGTGTATAGTCGTGGGGGGCACTGTGCATTGACCTTCTAGGGTCTTTGGCACTAGCTTTTGGCCATGATCATACGTCGTATGGAGTGTATGTCATGGGGGGTAGAGTGCACTGACCTTGTCGGATGGCCCAGACGTGGGTAACTAGTGTGGTTAATCTAAGCATTTTTTAGGGAATGCTTAGGCGCTTTAATTGGTCCATGGTCTTTGGAACTTACTTTTTGCCGTGATCATAGCTCATATGACACAGGAAATAGAGTAACTGTGGCCAAGTGTACTTTGTTCTAGGGGGCTTGTCACCTGGTAGGGAACACCTTTGGGCTCCCAGGCTGATCACCTTTGGGAGAGGGGTTGTTACGTGCACACCCGGATGGTCTCAACAAACTCAGCACAGTTCCCTAAGTGAGAGTGTCGTGTGGACACGCTTAGGCTATTTCCTGAGATTTGGTTGTTGTTGGTATGTACCACATTGCATCTAAGTGTTAAGTCAGGTGCATGCATCATTCTGTGCAGTCTTGATTGGGTCCATGAATGGATGATGAGTAATTGCTGGATGTGGATGATGAATATTTGTTAGATATGAGTGTTGAATAATGAATGTTGTGTATGCTCATCATGTTTGCCTATGTTCCTTGCTAATTATGGTTATTTGGAATTGGTATTGGTTCTTTTTATAATGAACTCACCCTTGCAACTTTGTATCGTGTGGTTGATACCTGTGATGGTCACGAACCTTGTTCATGGGAGCAAAATGATTGTGGCAGGGTGCAAGGAGTAAGATTCTGGTGAGGAGCCGCTGAGCCGACGTGATGACGTTGGCATTATTTTCGGAGGGAGTTGTGTTTTGTCATCAACTCCTCCGTAGTTGGTTTTGAAGTTTTATTTTGTTGTATCAAAGATGTAAAACTTGGATTTTAATTATATTTATGAACATATTTAATTTTCGTTTATGTGTATGACGTGTACCAAGTTACTATATCTATATAATTATGTATATTCACTTAAGTAATGGCATGTTGTTGGATGAATGCATGTTGGGTCAAAATTACTTCGGTTTTCAAAAGCAAAATTAAGGGAGTTCTTTTATAAAAAATTGAAATTATCGAATATTAGAGTGTTGATATCGTAGTGACGAGGCAGGTCGTTACACCCATTGTTAGTTGTCTTATATGACTAACTTTTGTATAGAAAACTTTTTCAAAATGTATATATTTTCCCCAATTTATGGTTCTTTTTGTAGGATTGTAAATAAATTTTCCTTTGTTTTTATCTGTGCTCATTAGAAGCCTTGTGTATGGAATTAATGTCAATTTCTCTTCAATTTCAGGCAAAAATGAGTTATTTTGAAGAAGTGCTAAAGTTGATGTCTCGCTAAGCGAGCTCAATGCGCTTAGCGAGTGTCATCTGCTAAGCGAGGCATCAACACGCTTAGCGAATAAGAGGAATCTGGAAGGGAATCTGTCATGCAGGCACGCGCTCAGTGCATCATCAGCTCGTTTAATGAACCGTTTGTCACCATCCAGGCTTAGCGCAAGTTTGGCACTGAGCAAAAATTCACTTACTTGTGCTAAGCGTGAGAATGGCGCTAAGCGCGACGTCGAGGTCAGTGAGCCCTTTTTTAAGCTTGACTTGTGGAGAATGAAAGGAGTTCTGGAGAGAGCGCTGAATAGCAGTCAGAGCTTGAAGAGTGAAATACACAGAGGCAAAGAACAGAGCAAAGAAGCCAAGTTTTGATCTTTTAGGAAGATTTGTGAGTTTTTGAGTGATTATGAGATTCCTAGTGTTGGATCAAGTGGCCTCAGAATAATTAAGAAGGGGGGGTTGAATTAATTATTAATGTGTCTTGACTAATTAAAAATCTATCCTTCTTAATGTTACTGATTCAATTAGGCTTTACTACTAAGTTATGTAATAATAAAAAAAGTAAAGCGTAAAATAAAAGTACACAGCGGAAATTAAAGAGTGCAGGGAAGAAGAAGACAAACACAAGAATTTTATACTGGTTCGGTAACAACTCGTGCCTACATCTAGTCCCCAAGCAACCTGCGATTCTTGAGATTTCTTTCAACCTTGTAAAATCCTTTACAAGCCAAAGATCCACATGCGATGTCCCCTCCCTTGTTCTCTTTGAAAACCCAAGTGGATGTACCCTCCACTTGAACTGATCCACAAGAGATGTACCCTCTCTTGTTCTCAGTATAACAATCCCCAAGTAGATGTATCCTCTACTTGTATCACAAAGGATGTACCCTCCAATGTGTTGGGACAAAGAATTCTCAGGCGGTTAGTCCTTTGAATCTTTGTAAAGGGGAAACAAAAGATATCTCAGGCGGTTAGTCCTTTGAGATCTTTTGTTTAAGGGAAAGGGAAGAATCAAAAGAATTCTCAGGTGGGATCCTTTGAATTCTCTTGGAAAGGGAGAAGGGAGACACAAAAGAATTTAGGCAGTTAGTCCTTTGTTCTTTTGGCAAAGGGAGAAGAGAATGAAAAATACGAATAACATAAGTTTTTGAACAAAGAACTTTTCTTGGAAGAAAAAGTTTTGAACAAAAACTTTTAGAAAGATGAAGAGAAAAGAATCAGAAAATTCTGTAGAAAGAGTTGAAAGATATTGAAAGAGATGTGGAGAGAAGATTGAAAGATAGTTTGAAAGATAGATGATGTTGATCTTTTTTTTGTTTCATGCCAAGGTCACATATTTATAATTTCTTGATGGCTCGAGTCAAAATTTGTAACTCTTGGCAATTTCTTTAAAACTAATTACTTAAAAATAATGACTTTTGAAAGAATCTTCAGAAACAAGTCACTTGAAGAATTATGACTTTTGGAAATGAATTTTTCGAAATCAGTCACTGGTAATCGATTACCATTAAGGTGTAATCGATTACACATTAAGAGATGTGACTCTTCATTTTGAATTTTGAAAATCTTAACATTTTAAAACACTGATAATCGATTACATGATTATGGTAATCGAGTACAGATTTGTAAATCAGTTTTGAAAACAATGCTGGCTACTGGTAATCGATTACTACCTTCTGGTAGTCGATTACCAGAGAGTAAAACTCTTTGGTAATGATTTTGTGAAAACTTCTTGTGCTACTCAATGTTTTGAAAAACTTTTTAATATTTATCTTGATTGAGTCTTCTCTTGATTCTTGAATCTTGAGTCTTGAATCTTGATCTTGATTATTCTTGAATTTTGAATCTTGGAACTTGATTCTTGAATCTTTGCTTAATTCTTGATTCTTTGGCATAATCAAAATAACTTTGGAAGACATTGCTTCCACAATCTCCCCCTTTTTGATGACGACAATCCTGAAATCAAGAGAATGTATACAATTGTTGTTCTACTGTTCACTCACCCCTTTCTCCCCTTTCTTTTTGAATTTATGCTTAATTTTAAGTCTTGAACAAAATATAACATCTTGATTTCTTAAAATACCCATTTTTCTCTCCCCCTTTGGCTACATCAAAAAGGCCAAAGTGCGTAAAACATACATAATTCAAAACAAACACAAAGCATATTTTGTAAAATAAACATAAAAGATACTAAACCATTCATGAAGCAAGACCAAAATAAAATGCAAACCACATAGTCACATATCACAATCCATAAATGTTTAGTCATACTAAGCAAATATTAAAAATACTAAATGTTCAAATGTCATAAGTTTTTCATAAAACATGATAAAAGCATGTGTATTAAACAAGTCATAAGATATCATAAAACAAATCATTTGTCTAAGTCACTGGCATCTAGAAGTCCTAATTCTCTTCTAATGGTGTAGAAGGAATATTTGGGTAGTGGTTTTGTGAAGATATATGCGAGTTGATTTTTGGTATCTACAAATTCTAGAACACAGTCACCTTTTAGGACATGATCTCTAAGGAAATGATGCCTAATTTCTATATGCTTGGTTCTAGAGTGGAGAACTGGGTTCTTAGATATATTTATGGCACTTGTGTTGTCACATTTTATGGGGATATGGTCTAATACAATCCCATAATCAGATAGTTGTTGTTTCATCCACAAAATTTGTGCACAACAACTACCAGCAGAGATGTATTCTGCTTCAACTGTGGATAAGGCTACACTATTTTGCTTCTTGCTGTGCCAAGAGACAAGAGCAGATCCTATGAATTGACATATACCACTCGTACTCTTCCTATCTGTTTTGGATCCAGAAAAATCTAAATCTGAGTATCCTACTAAATTACATACAAAATTTTTAGGGTACCATAATCCTAAGTTAACTGTTCCTAAGAGATATCTTATGATCCTTTTTACTGCAGATAAATGTGAAAACTTTGGATTTGATTGAAATCTTGCACACATGCACACACTAAACATAATATCTGGCCTACTTGCAGATAAGTAGAGTAGAGATCCAATCATACCTCTATATTGCTTTTCATCAACAGGTTGATCGGACTTATCTTTATCAAGATAGCAACCAATGCTCATAGGAGTAGCCAAGTGTTTTGAGTTCTCCATTCCAAATTTCTTGATGAGTTCCTTGCAATATTTTGCTTGGTTGACAAAGATTCCATCATTTGTTTGTTTGATTTGTAGTCCAAGAAAGTAATTTGACTCACCCATCATGGACATCTCAAACTCACTTTGCATGTCAATAGAAAATTCCTTGCACAAAAATTCATTAGTAGATCCAAAGATTATATCATCAACATAAAATTGTACCAATAAGATATCATTATCCTTCTTCTTTATGAATAGGGTGGTATCTACCTTCCCTCGAATGAAATTATTTTCTAATAAGAATTTACTTAATCTTTCATACCAAGTTCTAGGTGCTTGTTTTAACCCATAAAGTGCTTTCTTTAACCTATGGACATGATCTAATTTTTGTGAGTCTTCAAACCCGGGAGATTGTTATACATATACTTCCTCTTGGATTAGACCATTTAAGAAGGCACTCTTGACATCCATTTGATATAGTTTAAAGTTCATAATAGATGCATAGGCTAAAAGCATTCCAATGGCTTCTAATCTAGCTACAGGTGCAAATGTTTCTTCATAGTCTATACCTTCTTCTTGGTTGTACCCTTTTGCAACTAGCCTATCTTTATTTCTAATTACTATACCATTTTCATCTAGCTTATTTCTAAATACCCACTTAACTCCTAAAATGGGGTAGTCATATGGTTTCGCAACTAGTTCCCAAACATTATTTCTCTCAAATTGATTTAACTCTTCTTGCATAGCAACTATCCATTGATCATCTATTATGGCTTCTTTAAAATTTTTAGGTTCTATCATAGAAACAAATGCCATGTTATTGCATAAATCTTTGAGAGAGTGTCTAGTTGTTACCCCTTTTTAGATATCTCCAATGATGCTATCAAGAGGATGATTTCTTGAAGTTTTCCATTCTTTGGGAAAATTATCATTTTCTTGGGCTATGTCATCTTGAAAATCCTTGTTTTCTTCATCTCTTTTTTTTTTTTTAGATTTATTTCTTGATTGTGTATATCTTCCAAAGAATCTGCAATATCATCAAGAAATTCCTTTCTCGGAGAGGTAATATTAGTTTCATCAAAAGTAACATGTATTGATTCCTCAATTGTCATGGTTCTTTTGTTGTATATCCTAAAGGCTTTGCTATGTAGGGAATACCCAAGGAAGATACCCTCATCCTCCTTAGCATCAAATTTTCCTAGGCTTTCTTTACCATTGTTTTGGACAAAACATTTACATCCAAAAACATGTAAATGAGCAATTTTTGGTTTCCTATTGTTAAAAAGTTCATATGGGGTTTTCTTAAGAATGGGTCTTATTAAGGCTCTATTCATAATATAACATGCGGTGTTGACTGCTTCTGCCCAAAAATATTTTGGAAGTGGTGTGTCATTTAAAAGGGTTCTAGCAATTTCTTCTAAAGATCTATTTTTCCTTTCTACTACACCGTTTTGTTCAGGTTTCCTAGGTGCAGAGAAGTTGTGTTCTATGCCATGTTCATCACAAAACATTTCAAAATCATTGTTTTCAAATTCACCTCCGTGATCACTTCTAATGGAGATAATTTTAAGATTTTTCTTGTTTTGGATGACTTTGGCAAGTCTTCTAAATGCATGAAATGCATCATTTATATGAGTAAGAAATAAAGTCCAAGTATACCTAGAATAATCATCAACAATTACTAAGGCATAGTAACTACCACAAAAACTCATGACCCTAGAGGGTCCAAACAAAACCATATGCAATAATTGTAATGGTTGAGTAGTAGATACAATCTTTTTAGATTTAAAAGATACTTTTGTTTGTTTACCTTTTTGGCATGCATCACATAACTTATCTTTTTCGAATTTTAATTTTGGTAAACCAACAACTAGGTCTTTTGAAATTAATCTATTTAGATGATCCATGTTAATATGAGCAATTCTCTTATGCCATAACCATGAATGACTATCTTTACTTAGAAAGCATGTATCATTTTCAGGTTTTTGTTTTAAATCAATCATGTAAACATTATTTTCTCTGAAACCTATATGCTCAATATCCTTGTCATGCTCATGCTTGATAATACATTTTTCAGAATCAAAAGATACTTTATATCCTTTATCACATAATTGACTAACACTCAATAGACTATGCTTTAGACCTTCTACAAGTAACACATTTTCAATGGGAGTAGAGGAACTCGTACCTATTTTGCTGACTCCAATGATTTTTCCTTTGTTGTTGTCACCATATGTAACATGTCCACTTTTCTTTGGAGAAATGGTTGTAAACTTGGATACATCTCCTGTCATATGCTTGGAACATCCACTGTCGATGTACCACTTCTTCCTTACAGATTCTTCCTTGTTATTCTTGTGAGATTTTGTCATGAGACATAAGTTGGCTTGGTCTTCATCATAATCTTGAAATGATTTCAGATTTGACCTGTTCCTAAAAATACTTTTGAAAAACAAAGAATTTAAAGAGGCCTCAAAATAATTATTAAAGGGGGTTGAATTAATTATTAACGTGTGTTAACTAATTAAAAATCTATCTTTCTTAATGCTACTAGATTCAATTAGGCTTTACTACTAAGTTACGTAATTTAAACAAAAGTAAGAGTAAAAGAAAAGTACATAGCAGAAATTAAAGAGTGTAGGAAAGAAGAAGACAAACACAAGAATTTACACTGGTTCGGCAACAACCCGTGCCTACATCAAGTCCCCAAGCAACCTGCGGTTCTTGAGATTTCTTTCAACCTTGTAAAATCCTTTACAAGCCAAAGATCCACAAGGAATGTTCCCTCCCTTGTTCTCTTTGAAAACCCAAGTGGATGTACCCTCCACTTGAACTCATCCACAAGAGATGTACCGTCTCTTGTTCTCAGTATAAAAATCCCCAAGTAGATGTACCCTCTACTTGTACCACAAAGGATGTACCCTCCAATGTGTTGGGACAAAGAATTCTCAGGCGGTTAGTCCATTGAATCTTTGTAAAGGGGAAACAAAAGATATATCAGGCGGTTAGTCCCTTGAGACCTTTTGTTTAAGGGAAAGGGGAGAATCAAAAGAATTCTCAGGCGGGATCCTTTGAATTCTCTTGGAAAGGGAGAAGGGAGACAAAAAAGAATTCAGGCGGTTAGTCCTTCGTTCTTTTGGCAAAGGGAGAAGAGAATGAAAAAGATGAATAACATAAGTTTTTGAACAAAGAACTTTTCTTGGAAGAGAAATTTTTGAACAAAAACTTTTAGAAAGATGAAGAGAAAAGAATAAGAAAATTCTGCAGAAAGAGTTGAAAGATGTTGAAAGAGATGTGGAGAGAAGATTGAAAGATAGTTTGAAAGATAGATGATGATGATTTTTTTTTGTTTCATGCCAAGGTCACATATTTATAATTTCTTGATGACTAGAGTCAAAACTTGTAACTCTTGGCAATTTCTTTAAAACTAATTACTTAAAAAGTTATGACTTTTGAAAGAATCTTTAGAAACAAGTCACTTGAAGAATTATGACTTTTGGAAATGAATTTTTCGAAATCAGTCACTAGTAATCGATTACCGTTAAGGTGTAATCGATTACACATCAACAGATGTGACTCTTCATTTTTTAATTTTGAAAATCTTAACGTTTTAAAACACTGGTAATCGATTACTACCTTCTGGTAATCAATTACCAGAGAGTAAAACTCTTTGGTAATGATTTTGTGAAAACTTCTTGTGCTACTCAATGTATTGAAAAACTTTTTAATACTTATCTTGATTGAGCCTTCTCTTGATTCTTGAATCTTGAGTCTTGAATCTTGATATTGATTGTTCTTGAATCTTGAATCTTTGCTTGAACCTTTGCTTAACTCTTGATTCTTTGACATCATCAAAATAACTTTGGAAGACATTGCTTCCACACCTAGAGGTGGAGGAGACATCCCCACTTCTTTGTAAGCAAGCAATTTCTCTTAATTCCTCTTCTTCAATGGAAAAGGAGCTTCGTTGCTATGGAAGGCTAAAGCCTCAGTTGGGGATTCTTACTGAGTAATTGATGTAAACTCTTTCCCTATCTAATTAAGGTTGTTTTATGTGTTCATTGTTTATATTAGTACTTTATTATTGCATGATTGTGGCTTGATCACCCATATGTGTGTACTGTTAGGGGCTTTAGCATTGAAAGATGTATTGTCTACTTAGAACTTGATAGATCAGGATTAGGTTACCGTATGTCTAGACACGGAGTGCGGTAATTTAGTTTTTATTATGTTGTGATCATAAAGCTGTTCAATTAAGCTAAGTTCAACAAGAGACATCTGCGAACGAAGTTTAAGTAGAATTATGCTAAACTCATGAGACATCGATGTTTAGTACTTGAGCCTTCAGCATAGAACACAGATACATCTTTAATTAGAGAAACATCCTTAATTGCATCAATTTGCTCAGTAAGAGGACCCAATGCCTTTAGATATCTGTTTTCACACTTACTCACTCACGTTTATTGCTTTGTAATTAGAATAGAACATACTTTTACTTTCCTTCAAAATCATGATTTCTATTTGCAAATGTCTGCTTATTGAACAAGCCTTTAGCAAATGAACAAGTTCCTTGAGTTCGATACTCGGTTCATACCATTTTAATTATTTACTTGACGACCCGGTGAACTTCCCAGTTGATTTCGCATCCACACAAAAGTGTAGTGTCCTGGAGAGCGAAACAAGTATTTTGGCGCCATTGCCGAGGAACTTTTGTTGGATCGAGTGGCCTCAGAATAATTAAGAAGGGGGGGGGGTTGAATTAATTATTCCTAAAACTTTACCAATTAAAAATTACTCTTTTAAGGCTTTTACGTTTTTTGTTAAGAGAATATGGAGTAGAAGAGAAACTTAACAGAAAGTAAAAGCGAAAATTAAATGCACAACGGAAAGTAAAAGAGTAGGGAAGAAGGAAACAAACACACAAGAGTTTTTATACTGGTTCGGCAACAACCCGTGCCTACCTCCAGTCCCCAAGCGACCTGTGGTCCTTGAGATTTCTTTCAACCTTGTAAAAATCCTTTTACAAGCAAAGATCCACAAGGGATGTACCCTCCCTTGTTCTCTTTGAAACCCTAGTGGATGTACCCTCCACTAGAACTGATCCACAAGAGATGTACCCTCTCTTGTTCTCAGTCAAACCCAAGTAGATGTACCCTCTACTTGTACCATAAAGGATGTACCCTCCAATGTGTTAAGACAAAGATCTCAGGCTGTTAAACATTTGATACTTTGTGAATGGGGATACAAAATAATTCTCAGGCGGTTAAACCTTTGAACGCTTTTGTATTAGGGAATGGGAAGAATCAAAAGAATTCTCAGACTGTGTCGTTTTGAATTCTTTGACAATGGAGAAGGGAGACACAAAAGAATTCAGGCGGTTAGTCCCTTGTTCTTTTGGAAAAGAGAGAATAGAGACACAAAAAGATTTCAGGCGGTTAGTCCTTGGCGAATTCTTTTTGGCAAAGGGAGAAGAGAATGAAAAGATGAATAGCACAAGTTTTCAAGGTTTAGAAAACCAGAAAACTTCAGAAAGCTTTTGGTACAAAAGAAGAAGAAGAAGAACTTCAAAGAGATTTCAAGGCTTGTAAAGGATTGATTGGAAAAGCAAAAGTATTCAAGATTGTTGTTAGAAAGATTGATTATAAAATGCAAAACAAAGCCTTGCTTTTATAGACTCTTCATGTCTGGTCAAGAAGACCATTCAGAAGAGTTATAACTTTTAGAAAAACTTAAAAACCATTTGAAAATGTCAAAACCTTTTTGAAGAGTTACATCTTTAGATTTTTCAGAAACAAACACTGGTAATCGATTACCAAATATGTGTAATCGATTACACAAAGCTTTTGAGTGAAACAATGTGACTCTTCACTTTTAAATTTGAATTTCAACGTTCAAGGACACTGGTAATCGATTACCAAAACATTGTAATCGATTACAGCCTTTTGAAAATATTTGGAACGTTGTAAATTCAGTTTGAAAACATTTTTAAACTCATTTTGCTACTGGTAATTGATTACAACAATATGGTAATCGATTACCAGAGAGTAAAAACTCTTTGGTAAAGGTTTTGTCAAAAACTCATGTGCTATTCAAAGTTTTGAAAAAACTTTTTAATACTTATCTTGATTGAGTCTTTTCTTCATTCTTGAATCTTGAGTCTTGAATCTTGATCTTGATTCTTGAGATCTTGAATCTTGAATCTTGATTCTTTATTGCAGACTTTCTTCTTGAGTCTTGAATTCTTCTTGATTCTTGAACTCTTGACTTGTTCTTGATTCACTTGAGTTGTTCTTTGATCTTTTGAGCTTTTTGTTCATTACCTTTGTCATCATCTTTTGTTGTCATCATTGTTATCATCAAAACACCTTTGAATCATTGTTGATTCATCATGAAGCTTTGCTTCCACAACTTTTTCCATTTGGAAAATTTAGTTCAGTTTGAAGTCATTAATTCATTATTCTTTGATTTATTAATTTTTGTTTTTGTTAGTATTTGTTTAGTTTAGAATTTATTTTCTTCTTGAATTGGTTGACTATTGTTTCTGTTGGTGTTTGCATGTGTAGATCTTCTGTAGGTGAATTGGTTCCATTCGATTTAGAAATTTAAGCAACCTTCAGAAAAAACAATGCAGAGAGAAAAAGAAAGCTTTTGCACGATAGAACAATAGCATCAATCCTTAAAAAGGCTCACTTATTCGAGTCATCATCTTCTAATTCACCTACTTCCAGGGAATCTCAAACAACAGAATTTGAAGTCGAAGTCATGGCTGAAGAGAAACCTCGACGAGTGACCCTGGAAGATTACTTAAGTACATTTGTGCCGCAATTCTTTACTAGCATTGCGCGACCAGAGGTTCAAGCACAAAATATAGCCTGTCCACATTCATTAATTTAGTTGATTCAAAACAATTTGTTTCATGGTCAGCCAAATGAAGACCCGTATGCACATCTAGCCACTTATATTGAGATTTGCAACACTGTCAGACTGGCTGGTGTGCCTGAGGATGCTGTTAGATTGAGCTTGTTTTCATTTTCTTTGTCTGGAGAGGCAAAAAGATGGCTCCATTCATTTAAAGATAATAGTCTTAAGTCTTGGGATGAAGTGGTTGAAAAATTCTTGAAGAAATACTTCCCAGAGTCCAAGACTGCTGAAGGAAAAGCTGCCATCTCATCCTTTCATCAATTTCTAGACGAGTCCTTGAGTGAGGCTTTGGAAAGATTTTGTGGGTTACTAAGAAAGACGCCTACTCATGGATTTTCAAAACCAATCCAGCTCCATATTTTCATTGACGGGTTAAGGCCACAATCCTAGCAACTTTTAGATGCTTCTACAGGGGGAAAAATAAAATTGAAGACCCCTGAAGAAGCCATGGAATTGATTGAGAATATGACTGCTAGTGACCATGCAATCTTGCGAGATAGAGCACACATCCCAACCAAAAGAAGCCTGTTGGAGCTTTCATCACAGGACGCTTTGTTGGTCCAAAACAAGTTGCTATCCAAGCAACTTGAAGCTTTAACTGAAACACTAAGTAAGTTGCCAACTCAATTACATGCTAGACAACCTTCACCCTCTTCTGTTTTGTAGGTTGCAGGTTGTGTTATATGTGGTGGAGCACATGATTCTGGCTGCTGCATTCCCAGAGAAGATACAGCACATGAAGTGAACTACATGGGGAACCAACCCAGGCCAAACTTTAATGCAGGTGGATATTCTGGATTTCAACATGGCCAACAATATAATTAGCAATAGGGACAGTGGAGAACTCACCCTGGTAATCAATTCAGTAAAGACCTGGGTGGGCCATCTAATAGGCCACAACAACAAGGGCCTAGTCTCTATGATAGAATGAAGAAGCTGGAAGAGACTTTTGCTCAGTTCATGCAAGTATCCATGTCTAATCAAAAGAGCACAGAGTTAGCCATTAAGAATCTAGAAGTCCAGGTGGGACAATTGATAAAACAATTGGCAGACCGACCGTCAAGCAGCTTTGGAGCCAACACAGAGAAGAATCCGAAGGAGGAGTGCAAGGATGTTATGACTATAAGAAAAATGATGAGCATGAATGAAGGTGAGAAAAGGATAGGTGAAGAAAAACAATAGGTAGTGACTGAACTAGAAATTGACCTAGTGGTGCAACCTTAGAGTGAGAATGAGGAAGAAATGAAAGCAGAAGATGATTAGCAGAAAGAGATACCAATTATAGTGAGTGAAAAAGAAATAAGTGAGAAGGAAAAGAAAGAAAAAGAAAAGAAAGAGAGAAAGAAAAAGTAAATGAAAAAAATGAAAAAGAAAAAGTGAATGAAAGAAATGAAGAGAAAATGTTGGATCAAGTGGCCTCGGAATAATTAAGAAGGGGGGGGGGGTTGAATTAATTATTAATGTACCTTGACTAATTACAACTTATCCTTCTTAATGTTACTAGATTTAGTTAGGCTTTTACTACCAAGTTAAGAGAGTAAAGAACAATAATTGAAACTTAACCAAAAGTAAAAGCGATAATTAAAAGTGCATAGCATAAATTAAAGAGTGTAGGGAAGAAGAAGACAAACACAAGAATTTTATACTGGTTTGGCAACAACCCGTGCCTACATCTAGTCCCCAAGCAACCTGCAGTCCTTGAGATTTCTTTCAACCTTGTAAAAACCTTTACTAGCAAAGATCCACAAGGGATGTACCCTCCCTTGTTCTCTTTGAACAACCAAGTGGATGTACCCTCCACTTGAACTGATCCACAAGAGATGTACCCTCTCTTGTTCTCAGTTACAACAACCCAAGTAGATGTACCCTCTACTTGTACCACAAAGGATGTACCCTCCAATGTGTTAAGACAAAGGATTCTCAAGCGGTTAGTCCTTTGAATCTTTGTAAGGGGAAACAAAAGATATCTCAAGCAGTTAGTCCTTTGAAATCTTTTGTTTAAGGGAATGGGAAGAAGAAAAAGAATTCTCAGACTGTGTCCTTTTGAATTCTCTTGAAAAGGGAGAAGGGAGACTCAAAAGAATTTAGGCGGTTAGTCCTTTGTTCTTTTGGAAAAGGGAGAAGAGAGACACAAAAAGAATTCAGGCGATTAGTCCTTGTTGAATTCTTTTTGGCATAAAGAGAAGAGAATGAAAGATATAGCACACTTTTGTTTTTTGTAGAAGAACAAGGTTTACAAAACAAAAAACTTAGAAAGCTTTTAGTCAAAGGAAGAAGAAGAAAGATGAGAAGCAAAGGTTTCAAGATTTCTCAAAAGTTGTTCATGAAGTTCTAAAAGTTCTCAAAAGTTATTGAAATTCAAGTCAAGGTCTTGCTTTTATAGACTCTTCATGTCTGGTCAAGAAAATCATTGGAAGAGTTATAACCTTGAGAAAATCTTGAGAAAACCATTGGAAGAGTTACATCTCTTGACTTTTTATTCAAAATTTGTCACCATAACCATGTAATCGATTACACAAAGCATTTTATGAAAAGATGTGACTCTTCACAATTGAATTTGAATTTCAATGTTCAGATACACTGGTAATCGATTACGAATATATTGTAATCGATTACACCACTTAAAAATCATTTGGAACATTGCAAATTCAGTTAAAAGCTTTTGAAATCAAACTTTATCAATGGTAATCAATTACAGAAAACTGGTAATTGATTACCAGAGAGTAAATACTCTGGTAACTTAGAAAAATTTGAGAAAACTTTTCTTGTAAAACAAAACTGTGCTATGTTTGGTTTTCGAAAAATATTTTTCAATACTTCCCTTGTGAAGTCTTGACTTGTTGCTTCTTGGTTTCTTCTCTTGAATCTTTAATTCATCTTCTCTTGAATCTTGATTCTTCTTGATGTCTTTTCTTTAATCTTGATCTTGAACTTGTTGACTCAATCTTGACATCATTCTTTTGGGTTTTTTGTCATCATCAAAACTACTTGAATCATACTTGAAATTAAGTTATTTAATTATGTGAGTTCTTGATTTAATCCCTATTTTCTCTCCCCCTTTGGCATCAACAAAAAGCCAAAGTATGTAAGACATACATAATTTAAAAACATACACAAAGCATTCTTTGTAAAACAATCATAAAAAAAAATTCTAAACCAATCATGAAACAAAAACATGAATAAACCAAATTAAAATGCAAACCACATAGTCATATATCACAACCCATAAATATGATGTTCAGTCATACTAAGAAAATATTAAAAGAAATACTAAGTGTTCAAATGTCATAATAATATAGCCAAATACATGGCTAGAAATCAAAGTACTAATAATATTAAAAATAATAAAATCTAAGATGATGGTGGCGGTGGTGGTGGTAGATCAAAGCATGTGCGGATATAAGTGACATCACCTTCAACCTTGGTGATCCTTGAGTCCATCTCGTCGAATCGCATGTCCACTTGTAAAACAAAATTGTGCTATGTTTGGTTTTCGAAAAATCTTTTTCAATACTTCCCTTGTGAAGTCTTAACTTGTTGCTTCTTGGTTTCTTCTCTTGAATCTTGAATTCATCTTCTCTTGAATCTTGATTCTTCTTGATGTCTTTTCTTTAATCTTGATCTTGAACTTGTTGACTTAATCTTGACATCATTCTTTTGGGCTTTTTGTCATCATCAAAAGTACTTGAATCATACTTGATTCATCATCATGAAGCTTGCTTCTACAGAAGAAAAAGACCAAGAGTGAGCTGGCTAGAGAAAAGAGAAAGGAGGCAAGTCCAAGCAAAAGGGAGGAGGTGCCATATCCATTGGTACCAACAAAGAAAGACAAGGAACGACATCTGGCTCGTTTCCTTGATATCTTCAAGAAATTGGAGATTACTATGCCCTTTGGAGAAGCTCTTCAACAAATGTCGTTGTACTCTAAGTTTTTAAAAGATATGCTCACACGGAAGAATAAGTACATTCACAATGAAAACATCATTGTGCAAGGAAACTGCAATGTTGTAATTCAAAGGATTCTTCCACCTATGCACAAAGATCCTAGGAGTGTGACTATTCCATGTTCAATTGGGCAAGGCTCTTATTGATTTGGGAGCCAGTATTAATTTGATGTTGTTTTCCAAGTGCCGGAGGCTTGGAGAGTTGGAGATAATGTTGACTTGGATGACTTTACAGTTAACAGATCGCTCCATCACCAGACCTTGTAGAGTGATAGAAGATGTTTTGGTTTAGGTCAAACACCTTATCTTTCCTGCTAATTTTGTGGTAATGGACATAGATGAAGATACATATATTCCATTAATTTTGGGACGTCCATTTATGGCTACTGCAAGCTGTGTAGTAGACATGGGAAAGAAGAAGCTAGAAATGGGTATTGAAGGCCAAAAGATTAGCTTTGAGCTATTTGATGAATAAAGGACATTGCTGGACCAGAATGTTTGTCTAGAGGTGAAGGAGAGCGAAGAGAAGGTTCTAAAGGAGAGAACCAAGATTGATCCGAGCTGACAAAGACTTTTGCGTCAAGCTAATGACGTTAAAAGAGCGCTTACTGGGAGGCAACCCAACCCTTTTTAATTCTGTTTTCCTTGCATTTAGTTAAGTTTGATTGCTTGTGATTGTTTGAATTCAACATGTTTAGTATTGGAAAAAGGGTTAAAAAGCTTTTGTGAAGTTGTGGACATAAAAATAACTTGAAAAAAATTTTGTTGTCCACTCACTAAGCGCACTCCTCATGCTAAGCGCCATCTTCTTCACGCGCTAAGCAAGTTGTTGTTCACGCTAAGCGCATTGACCACTGATCATTGGTTGTATGGTCTCGCTAAGCGTGTGACCTGTGCATTAAGCCCAATGAACTCTTTATCCTTCTAATTTTTGGAATTGGGCTAAGCGAGTTATCTCACTAAGCGCGCAAGTCTGGTCTTGTTAAGCGTTATTCTTCTCTGTTTGATTAATTTCGAGAATTGGGCTAAGTGAGTGCTCTTGCTAAGCCCAATCCCTTTTCTATTTGGAATAGCGCTAAGTGAGACAGACGCACTAAGCGTGGGCCACTACTGCATTCAAGGAGCATTTTATTCGCTAAGCGCGACTTTGGCCCACTAAGCGAGAGTTGTAGGACCAATCAGAGCAGCAAAACTCACCTAGCACGTACCTTCGCCCTAAGCCGAAAAGCTTCTCTAGAATTTCATAATTTTGTATTGGGCTTAGCGAGCAGATCCGCTGAGCGCATGAGCTTTGAAACTCAAACATCAGGTTGATTTGCTTAGCGAGTCCATGCGCTAAGCGAGTCATTCGAAATTGCCAGCAAATAAGGAAACTGCCTTAGGCAATTACCATTTGACTTCCTCTGAGCATTTTCTCCCATTCATTACATTCATCCTCTGCACAGTACTTCAACCTCCCTGCATTGTCTGCATTTATGCTCCCTCTTTGCACTCATATTCAATAGCACAAGTAAGCTTCTTAAATTTGTTTATTTTATTTCCAAATTTCAATCTTTAGGCTAGTTAACTTAGTAGTGTTAGGTTGAATTTCTATTAATACTTAGTTCTGTTAGGTTAGTTGTTTGTTAGACTTGAATGAAGGTTTTATTGTGGATATAATGTGCTTGGTTTGATTAGGGTTAGATGGCCTAATAGGGGCCTAAGTGGAGGGGTGAGAAGCCCCTATTTTTTTTCTGGAAATCGCGATGAGCGTGCTAAGCGCCTTGTTGTGCTAAGTGAGTTCATCGTTTCTGTTGAACATCTGGATTTCCTGATGAACTCATTAGGCGCGGCCCTGTGCCGCTAAGCGCGTTCATCCTCTCTGATTGAAATTTCAATTGCTTGTGCACTCGCTAAGCGCGTCTATGCGCTAAGCTAGTAATGTGTTCTCAAACACTTAGAAATTTTTGTGTTTTGTTGTGCGCTAAGTGTGCCCTGTCTCGCTAAGCGAAATTATCTCTCTATTTTTCTATTTGTTGGAATTGGGCTTAGCGAGCCTGCTTGCTAAGCCAATGCTATTCAGTAGAGTAGTCGCGCTAAGCGCAAATCCTTATCTATTTTGAAAATTTGTGGAATTGGGCTTAGCAAGCCTACTCGCTAAGCCAATTCTGCAGAAAAAATTGGATTTGTGCTCATTCGCTAAGCGCGTGGCTATCGCACTTAATGCATGAGTAGATTTTCCTAATGCGCGCTAAGTGCCTAGTCTGATTTTCAATTTTATTTTCTACTTTTTAATTTGAATAAATTCCTGTCTAATCTTTTGTTTGATTCTTTTGTATTGCAGATGACTTCCCGTACGAGAAAAGCCACAACTTAAGTGTCTCAGGCCGGTTATGATAGATCAAGATTTGTATCACAGGAGGCCTAGGACCATTACTCATATAATGTGCTTGCCAGGAACATTCTGCCAAAAAGAAATGTCAAGCTGTATATCAATGAGTTTGATGATTTCAGAAGAGAATTGATTAGAAGAAAGTGGCATAAACAGCTGATCAACTTGACTGAGGGAAGCATTTATGTGGCAATTGTGAAGGAATTCTATGCAAATCTATATGTCCCTGAGGGCAAGTCTCCCAAGCAAGTTAGGGTTCGAGGGCACCTGATAAAATTTGATGTTGATTCCCTCAACAACTTTTTGGAGACTCCAGTGGTCATGGAGCAAGGGGAGAGCTTGCCCTCTTACTCCAGGTTTGCTAGACTGAGGCCTGATCCTCAGGAGCTTGCACCCTGGCTATGTATCCCTGGGAGGGGATTTGTACTTATTGCCGAAGGTCTGCCGTGGAATCTCTTGAGGAAAGATCATACCACTCTGGCCCAAACTTGGAGTGTTCTATCTTATTCTAACTTGGCCCCAACATCCCATACTTCTAATCTTAATCTGGATAGGGCCAGGTTAGTCTACGGGCTTGTAATGAAGATGAATATGAACTTAGGTTCACTTATTTCTGGTCAGATTTCACTCATTGCTCAGTCCAACTCCTTGCAGCTTGGATTTCCAGCCCTGATTACTGCCTTGTGCAAGCCCCGAGGAGTCACCTCAGATTCCCTTACCTTTGATTCACTCAGCCCAGCCATTAATTTGGCTTATATTAAGAAGAATTGCTGGAACCTGGATGAACCTTCAGTCAGTTTTCCAGGGACCCAAAAATCTAGGGCTAGAAGATCTGAGGCCCCATCTTCTTCAGCTACCCCTGCTCCCCCTACATAAGCTCCATCTACTTCTATTCTTCCTTCACCACCAGCAACTCTAGTTCTTCCAGGTACCTCGGCTCAGAGCCTTTCCTATCTATGATGTAGAGCCTGCACCATGGCTAGCTCCTATTCATGCAGAGTTTGCAGGATGTGGTCCAGTAGCGGCCAGTTATGAGCGTGGAGGAGTTTCTGCAGAAGGTGGCCTGACCAGGAGTCTAGCCTTCTCCTTTGGGAGGGGATGAGACCTTTGCAGCCCAGGAGCCTCAGCCGGACCAGGAGGATGACATTCTAGAGGCCTCAGAGCCCACTGCACCTGAGCCTTTCATTTTTGAGACTGATCCAGTAGCAGCTACCCCACAGGTGACACCAGTACCAGACCTACCTCTTTCTCAAGATTCATCAGTAGTCACTACTGCACTGGACCTAAATGAGCATGCCATGGACTCTGCACAGGATCATTGACAGGATCAAGATATTTATTTCCCTGCTTTTTGAACAGTTTTAATATTATCTCGTCTTTAGTACATTTTATAATTTAGATTTATGTTTAGGTTTCAACTTTTAAATTTCAGTTTATAGTTTTTTATTTTGGTTGATAGCTTGATTGAACAGTGCATTTATATTATCCAGTGGTTGATACTTGATTATGGAATTCAGTGTTTGTGATTGGTTTGAATTGATCAATTGTATGATGTGAGTGAATTGAAATGTGCAGATCATATGCCTTGAAGGAGCATGCAATCATTAGAAGAGAAAGAACATGGAATTAGGATCATGACTGGAAATGTTAGTTGGTTTGCCAGGTTGATTGTGAAGGAACGCATTAGCCGCAACCCGGTGAGAGTGTGATCTTTAATTATGAGAGAACGACTAATGTTAAATAATGGTTTTTGCATGAATCTCTGAGTATGGAATGAATGCGTTGAATTGAAGATGATGAAGGCCATGTTTTGATTGAAGATAGCCACTTAGCTAAAAAGCTTACCTTGCGCATGATTGATTTATCCCTTACACCCATTTTGAGCTGAAAGTATGATTGTTTGATTGAACCTTAAGTCTGTATAGTTTATATCCTTCTACCTTGTCTTAGGTTGTAGGAAAGCATCATTCATAAAAGGAATTTTGGTTCAAAGCAAATTTTCCCAAATTTGGGGGAATTATGGGGTGAAAGCTTGTAATGGTAAGAAAAGAGCAACACACAGTCATCTAATAAGCAACAAGTATTTAAAAAAAAAACTATAAGTATAAAATAAAAGTGTGTGTGTTGCTATTTAAGAAAAAGAAAAGCTAAGTGCGGAAAGGCAAGTAATAGAGTTGGAATAAAATGAAAAAGGTTGATCTATGGAATAAAATGAAAAAGGTTGATCTATAAGCTAAGCTTTTGCATCCTAGAAAAACCATGAATTGATTGCAGCCCAGCCTCGTTACAAGCCTTGAAAAAGTCCTTCAGATTCAGTTTGTGTGTTCTTGACTGTATGATATGAGATGAAGTGCAAAGATTGAGACTTATGTTGGTTGTTGAACAAGCAATTTCTCTTAATTCCTCTTCTTCATTGTAAAAGGATCTTCCTTGCTATGGAAGGCTAAACCCTCAGTTGGGGATTCTTGCTAAGTAATTGATGTAAATTCTTTCCCTATCTAATTAAGGTTGTTTTATTTGTTCATTGTTTATATCAGTACTTTATTATTTCATGCTTATGGATTGATCACCCATATGTGTACTGTTAGGGCCTTTAGCATTGAAAGATGTATTGTCTCCTTAGAACTTGATAGAGCAGGATTAGGTTACCATATGTCTGGACACAAAGTGCGGTAATTTAGTTTTTATTATGCTGTGATCATAAAGTTGTTCAACAAAGCTAAGTTCAAAAAGAGACATCTGTCAACGAAGTTTAATTAGAATTAGGCTAAACTCACAAGACATTAGTGTTTAGTACTTAAGCCTTCAGCATAGAACACAGAAACATCTTTAATTAGAGAAACATCCTTAATTGCATCAATTTGCTCAGTAAGAGGACCCAATGCCTTTAGATATCTGCTTTCACACTTACTCTCTCACGTCTATTGCTTTGTAATTAGAATAGAAAATACTTTTACTTTCATTCATAATCATGATTTCTATTTGCAAATGTCTGCTTATTGAACAAACCTTTACCAAATGAACAAGTTCTCTGAGTTCGATACTCGATTCACACCATTTTAATTATTTACTTGACGACCCGGTGCACTTGTCAGTAGATTTCGCATCCACACAAACAAGTAGTATCCCAGAGAGCGAAACACCCATCACCAAAGCCATGACTAGGAGATTCCAAGAAGATTGGGCCAGAGATGCAGGAGAAGGCCCTTGGGCTCTCATGAGCCTTATGGTAGATTTTGGGCCCATGGGTTAAGTGTGAGCCTACTTATCTTTTTACATATTAGATTAAGGTTTAATTATTTTTGGGCCTTATATTTAGGGCTCCATAGTGTAGGGAGGGTACCCTAGTAAAACAGGATTTTTCATCCCTTGTATTTTAAGACAACTAGACTAGTTTTTGTATCAGGGGTAGTTTTGTAATTTCACATGCATTAAGTGCACTATTTGATGTGTGTGTGTTGGGATAGAAATTTAATTGAATTGGGAGAAGCCCAATCAAATTAAATTTTGGACCATCCTAAGGGGGAGGTGAGCATTTGCTTGCTTCACCCCATTGTCATATCATATAGTCACACTTTGTGCATGTCCTTCATGCTTTGCATGCCTCATGACACCTAAGCACACTTAGTGGAGAATCTTGGACTTGATCTTGGATTAGTGAGCTGAACCATAGCTAATATTCACTAACCATTATTAGTGAAATTTTGGCTCCAAATTTGGCTCCACAAATTCAAATTCAAATTCAAGTGAAATTTGAATTGAAATTGAAATTTCTCTCAAATTTTATGTGACACTTAGGCTATAAATAGAGGCCTTCTATGTGCATTTTTTCAACTTTGTTCATTTGAGAAATTATATTTCAAAGTTCGGACCTTATTTGAGGCATAAAATTCATGCCCCCCTCTCTCCCTCTCCCTCCACTCATCTTCCCCTACCTTCAAGCTCTTATCCATGACCTCCTATGGTGGTGAGCTTGTTCTTGACTCATCTTCTCCTTGAAGTGGCGTCTCCAATTACCTTTCCTCCTTCTCCATTCCGCTGCCATTGGTCTTCAAGAAGAAAAGGACTCCATTGATGAAGAAGATCCAAGGCCTACAAGCTCTACATGGAGCTACATCACTACCCCTAATACAAAAACTAGTCTAGGTGCCCTAAAATACAAGGGCTGAAAAATCCTACATTACTAGGATATCCTAAACTTGTGGGGTACCGTCCCTACACTATAGAGCCCTAAATACAAGGTCCAAAAAATAATGAAATCCTAATCTAATATGTACAAAGATAAGTGGATTCACACTTAGCCCATGGGACCAAAATCTATCTTAAGGCTCATGAGAACTTTAAGACCTTCTCCTCCATCCCTGGCCCAATCTTCTTGGAGTCTCCTGGTCATGACTCTGGTGATGGATCTCCTTCTTGGAAGGATTGCATCAAAGTATGTAATCAAATATCCAAATAATTCAATATTCTCAAATCCTTTTTTATTAAAGGACATCCTGGTAAGGCTCCTTATATTAAAGAAGTGATTTGGATATTTCTTGCTAGAGGTTGGTTGCACTTGGAGCTCCAAGCTTGGGGGCTTGTGGAGGTCCTTTCACATATTGCCTAGGTGACTTTAAGGGTGGTTTTTCTCTGTAGGTAGGGGTCTCGTATGCTTTTCATGCAGAATTAATAGTGTTATGACTTTCCATTTGGCTTGAAACAGATTCGGCCCTTAATGTTTATGCATTTGGTTTCCCCTCTATTTGTTATTTGTTGCATACGTTTTTCTTTTTTTCAATAAATTTGTCATTAAATCCCTAGTTTGTAATAATGCAGAGTGACATGCTTAAATAATACTTTCTCGTGTTATCTATCTTAGATACTTAGTTAGCACTTAAAAGTACATATATGGCATAGTGACAATTTTTACTCTATCCTATCATTATGATAATGTATCATTGAGGTATGTATGTATTTAAAAGTAGAAAAAAATAAGATATAAAATAACATTATGCACCATGCAAATACATTATCAATTTTTTAATATTCCAATACTACTAATTGTTACAATTGAACTACATAAACGACTGGTAAAATAAGACATCACAACCCAAAGTACAGTCAAATTATTGAGGGATGCAATATATGAGAATAAAAATATTACAATTAACTTTCACAAACTTTATTCAAAGTCGTTCATAAAGCCCCAATGGAAGACGTGGTTGGAGCATAACTTGAAGTCCGTGTTCCTTAGGCAAGGCTACTCCTAACCCTTCAGTCATATCAACCTCAGCTCCATCCTTTGTGCAAATATCAAACCCTTGAAGCAATCGAGCCAGAGTCAAGTGCAAGACTTGCAACCCAAATGTCATTCTAGGACATGACCTTCTTCCAATGCTAAATGGGATCAACTCGAAGTTTTGACTCATAAAGTTAATGTCATGATGAGTGGTGAGGAACCTCTCGGGTTCAAACTTATTAGGGTTGGGCCAAACTTTTGGATCCCTTTGCAAGTTCCATAGGTTAATAAGCAAACGTGTTCCCTTTGGGACATGGTACCCGGCCACACAACAATCCTCCATAACTTCCCTTATCCCAGTTAAAGGTGCTGGAGGGTACAAACGAAGGGTCTCTTTGATAATGGCTTGTAGATAAGTGAGGTTTTTTATGTCAGATTCTTGGACCCATCTTTCTTTTCCTAAATGGGTGTCCAGTTCTTTTTGGGCTGCTTTTAGGACCTTTGGATGGTTTAGGAGCAAGGAGAGTGCCCATGTTAGTGTTATGGCTGTGCTTCCTGAGGCAGTAAGGATAAGAAGCTGCATAAAAAAATGATGAGTTAAAGATCACCTTTTATTGTGCTGAAAACATCATAGAATTTCAGGTTGAGGATGGACCCAAAACATTAGAGTACTTATTTAATTTAATTAGAAAGAAGTAGATGTTAAATTAGTTGAATCAAAATATGTAAATTAAGGGGTTTAAGATATATGCAACTTATTGAGTTCCTTTTTGTGGGAAATATATGGAATAAGATTAACTATAATTAAAAGATGGAAATTGTACACATTAAAAATATGGATCTTATTAATTAATGTCTTAAGTATATTGGTTAAAAATTAAAAAAAAAGTATTTATTATATGAATCATAATAGAATGTAAAAAATCATGAATAATATAATTTTATTTATTTCAATAAAATATATATATTTTTAATTTTTTAACTTGTGTCATAACATTTGTCTAAAAATATAAAGTAATTTATGTATGGTCCTATTTTTGGCATTGGCCGTGCTATATTAATAGAAAGGATCAAAGGAATATGTTAAAAGTTAAATTTTAGGAAAAATTAAATCTATAGAGCATAATAAATAACCAAAGTTGACGTTTCAGCAGCCTCTTGTAAAAATTTTGGAATTCAAACTAACGGAAGCACTTCCAACCCATCCAACATATATACAAGGAAAGGAGGAACCAACATAATGTAATATGATTATAGATAATATTTTTTTAAGTATGTAGGTATAGATTCAATTCTTGTTATATGTATGGAAAAATATTTATTGAAAGAAATTAATTTCTTAAATATATTTTAATACCTCAAAGAATGAGTGATTGAATGTAAAAAAAAAAAAACCTTGATTCACACCAAACATACAAGGGAGGATTTAGAGGACTAATTGCATGTGGGGTTCAATCCCACGTGGGTTAGATTAATCTATGAATCTCATTGAATTAGTAAGTAAGATAAATAAAAATAATCGTGGTCAACGTAAACCTGCACACTTTACATTCAGGGAGGCGTGGGTGGAGCTCCCCTCCCTCAACTCAAGACTTCAAACACATATTTGGTATGTTCTATAAATGATTCTTTAGAGGATAAAATACATTTTTAGTAATAATTTTACAAACTTTCTAAACATGAGCTAAAATTCAATTAGCATATCTTGATAGAATAAACTAAATTTACACATTTATTCAATTATATATAGATTGTTATATGTAATTAATAATTGACTGTTTTAAAAGACATGTCTTAAATAATTTCTACATATTGTAATATTTTTACACTAAAATCAAAATAAATAAATTTCTTAATGTGTCTTTTGGCAAATAAAATTTCGAATCTACTTTAATGATTATCATTAGATAATGAATAGTGATTATGTATGACTTATTTTGTAGTGTATTTTGGTGGACGATCGAGAGAAATATGAAGAAAAAAAGAATGAGAAAGGAATTGATAAATTGGATAAGTAATTAGATAGTAAAACAAGAAAATGAAATAAAATAGAAGGTATGAGAATAATTATTGCTAGATAATTACTACTAATGAGCATGCCAAGAAAACGTACCACTGATGTTGCTTTGATAACCATCTCCCGCTTATAACCACAAATCTCTTCTTCCTCTTGGAAAGCAGATATCATCACATCCATGAAGTCGCTTTCACATTTACCGTCCTTCTCCTCACCTCTCTTTCTTAGATGTTCTTCCAGCCACTTCTCAAGAATAAGGTCTATTTCCTTATTAGTCCTCTTCATGAAACTCACATACCCTTGGAAATCAATCCAACTAAGGGATGGAATAGCGTCTGCTGCCACAAAAACACCACATAGATATGTGGCATCTCTGATAGCGTTTCTTAGCCTCCATGCCTCATTGTCTTCTTGATTAACTGTGTCCCCTCCAAATCTCTTCCCAGCTATCATCCTCACAATTATATTGAAGGACATGTGCTCCAATAAATTGCTTATAGGCACGTGAGTTGTTGAGCCATTCACGTTCTTTGGATATGATATTGATGAGTACAGGTCTTTGACAAGAGACAATGTTTCAGTGTCTCTCACATGCTTTAGCTTTTCAAGCTTATAGCTTGAGAGGATCTCAAGGGTGGCCATTTTTCTAATTTCGCGCCAATACTTCCCATAAGGGGAAAAACCAAAAACTGCATTGTTGTAACCTAAGATTTTCCCTGCTGATGTGATAGGCCTTGAGGCAAAAACTTTGTCATTAGTTGTGAGGCACTCCTTGGCAATTTCCCTGCTATTCACGACTAAGGTGGGGTGGCAACCCAATTTGAGAATGAAAATTGGACCATATTTCTCAGCAATGGCCGAAAAGGTCCTGAAATACGGTTTTCTAGCATTGAGAAGATGGACATGACCTATGAAAGGTAAAGCACCACGAGGTTCGGGTACTTGGTTACCCTTTCTTTGTTTAGATCCATTAGGAGATTTAATGGACCTAAACACAATGTATGCAATTAACAATGCTAAGATTCCTGCAATAGTTTGGACATATGAAGCAGGATCCATGAGGAGGGTTGAGTAGCCACAATATCTGCACATCTATATCTAGGATCCGAATTCTCTTGCATTTATTGAACGGCATGATCAGAGGGTCCCATGAACGAGACAACAAAATAATTAGTTTGACAAATATCAAACGTGTTGCGTGTGACGTAGGCCCTTCATAGCAGAATATATGTCACTTATTGACAAGGTGGCCCAATAACAATTGAGGAAAGGTGAGTTCAAAAAATTATAAGAGAATTTAATGACGTCATTTTATATCAATTATAAGAGAATCAATATAAAAAATTGTACAGTAACATTTCTGAAAATAATTGAATGGAATTTTGTAATGTTGTGTTTTTTAATTGTTTAACAAGTGATTTAATTATAAGAAGAACTAAATTTAATTAAAGTGTTTATAATTAATTAATTAATTAATTATTATGGGGGTGATGGTGAGTGGTGTTGGCATGTATGATTATGTTTACATATATGAAAATTATGACATCATAAAATCTATTATGAATAAATATGTATTTTTTTCTTTTTTAAAATGATTTTTTATTTTTTAATTTTATAAATGTGCTCATTAATCCAATTGTGAAAACATCTTACTTTAACAAAACGTGAGTAAATTTTTCTTTTCTTTTTATTCCTTTATAGATACAAGTCATGATGAAAATATAAATCACTTTATAAAAACATATGCATTCCAATTATAAACCATATGTTTTTTTTTTAATAAAGAGAAAGAGAAATGTTTTAAACTTAAACTGTTGTTATGTGTATGTGTGTGTAAAGGGTGATTCATTATAATAAATAACGAGTGTGAAACTAAATATATATCAAAGTGTGGATATGTCCCAAATTACACACTAAGTGCCAACAAAATATATGAAACCTAGGTCTGACGCGAATGATTATCATAAGAGATTCCCAACATATCATAAGATTCCTTTTCTTGAAAATCCACACTTTTCCAAACCCAAAAAATAGAAGGAATTCTGGGATTTCTTCTTGCAACAAATATTTTTATGCAGACCTCTTCAGGTTGATCTATACCATATTCTAGTCTTGTAAGGTGATATACACTAGCTAATAGTCCTCCTAGTGCTACATCATAGGCACATTGAGAACGTAGATATTTGTAAACATATACATATAAAATGAAAACAATACATATGCAAAAGAAAAGGAAACACTCAGTCCCAAAGCAATCATCACTAACCCAAACCAAGGGAAAAAATTATATGCAAGAAATGTGAAACGACAAAAGGTCGGTAGTTTAGAAGGTCTCTGATTGAGTATTTGTAGTTTAATATTTTTCTATTCTTCTTAGCTCAATTGACATCTCTTTAACCCTTATTTTCTCATCTTAACTTAGTTTTGGTATTAGGCAAATGATTGAGCTTAATTGAGAATTGTAGCTAATTTTCCAATTTTGTGCTTACTTGATCTACCTACTTTGTGTAGGGCCTATAGGACACTACAGAACTCCAAATGGAGCATGCACTACTAGAAAATACACTTTCAACATCAGTTATTTAGAACATTCTACATCGGTTCTAAAACCGATGTTGAAAGTGACGATGTTGAATGTATGAATGTTAACATTGGTTCCCGATGTTAACATACATATGACAACATTGGTTCTCCAAATACCCGATGTTAAACACAATGAACAACAACAAAAAAAGTGTAGGCATGATGAACGTTGACATCGGTTTTCCAGTAAAATCGATGTTAATATGTTAGTTTAACATCGGTTTTCTAGAATAACCGATGTTAATGTATGCCCTTAACATCCGTGTTTCTAGAAAACCGATGTCAACGTTGATGATGCTTACACTTATTTGGTGTAGTTCTTTGTGTATAACATCGGTTAATTATAAATAACCGATGTTACTATTCAAATATTCACATCGGTTATTTATAATTAACCGATGTTAATGTACAATAGTTGACATCGGTTATCCACAGATAATCGATGTTAAAATACAAACGCTGACATCGGTTATACACAAAAAACCGATGTTAATATACAAACGTTAACATCGGTTTTCTATTATAACCGATGTTGGTTATGATATTAACATCGGTTTTTGTTAATAACCGATGTTGTTTTCAAATATTTTTTTATATATACTTTCTATTTTTACAGTAAACCCAAAATTGTACCTGTCAAATGCAATTTCAGGAGGCCCAATTCACAGCAAATAAACATTTTATTCTACTTTCAAGCAGTTTTAATGATAATAAACATCAAATAATTGATTTATATATTATAAAGAACAATCAACAAATGAATTCAATGTTCGTGTTACATAGAAAATGTCAAAAATGTTAAAAAATGTCCCTAAATCCTAGGCCTGATCTCTAACTCAGAGATAAAACTGTGCCCACTGAATCCGCAATGCTTTTAATCTCTCGGGCTCCAATGGTCTAGGGTCGTTAAAATACTGCATGATTAAATAAATCATATTAAGTTAATAATGTAACACAAACTATAAATAAATCGATTTTCTTTGAAATAAACTTACTGCTTCCCAATTATTTCTAAAACTTCCTAAAATGATGGTGGACATCCAGTGCATGACATAGTAGCCGCACTCAGTAGTTCCTTTTTGTCTATTACACTAAATACATAATGAAATTTGGATATTAATTAAACAACTAGTGTATAGACACATAAAGAAATATATATAAGTGGAAGTTTTATGTAAATGACGTACCTTGACGACAATCCACCAAGCAGGAGCCTTTGATTTAGGCTGTGGAGCATCATCAAGACCCTTGATAGCACTGTTCCATATGAGTAACAATTAAAAACTGGTGTTGTACGTTGAGGTATTACAATGCAAATGTATTGAAAAGAACACTAACCTATTAATAATCCCCTTAAGGTAGTTGTCTGGCCTGTTATGCAATGAACAAAACCAGACAACTAAGTGTTCCTTGGGCAGGATGACCACCATCTGCCAATGTCCACTGCAGTGGAACCTAAAATGGGTTAGTACATTAGTAAACATTAATTAAATTTTGTTATTTTGTGACTTACCCATTTAGGTAGGCTCCAAGATACACATCGCATTGTGAACTCCGCATCCAACTCTTTATGTAACTTTCAGATTCAAACTGCGATTGCCCAGACCTCTGAATGGACTGAGGCTCGAGGAATCCATAGATATCAGAATTCCCCGCTCGCATACATGTTTCAGTGAGATGCCTGTTTATGTTAAGTCAAAGTTAAATATTTATGAATTGAAAGCCATAACTTAGGTAAATAAAATCCTTTTATATAAAGACTTACAGAATCCATAACTGTAACACTGATATGCTGAGACATTGACCACCGTGTGCGATTTCGGAGAGGTCTTCGTACTTTATGTACAGGGGGAAATCTGGATTAACGACCCCGAACACGGTGGCATCCCATCTAACCTGATAAGGCCTCAAGAAAAGCTCTGGGATGGTCAATGTCATCAGATAAAGTGGATCATCGACCTCCGGATCGGGCTTCGGAGGTGGTTTTGGCGGAGACACAGCTACCTGTTCATGAAACAAAGTTAAATAGCCTAATTTGAAAAGAAGAAACATATAGTAAAGACAACAAGTACCTGCTGTGATAAAGACTTGACTAGATGTGTCGGCCAAGCAAGGAAGGTGTGAAGTGCCTGCCTCACTAAGGAAACCTCATCAGTGGGTACAGGAACTGGAGCATCTGCATCTCTAACCTCCTCCACACTCACCTTTACTTGGCCAAGCAACAAAGGAGTGTTATGAACAACAGTGGATCCCTCATAAACTCTCCCGATGGCAACCAGGCGGGCAGGATCTGCTTCTATGTACAAGCCGCACCTGTCAGAGTCACCGGTCTCAGGATCGTTTCCTGAGGGATCAACACAACTCCCCTTTGTGCTCACTTAAGGACCGGAGGGACCAGGACCAACCAGAGGCTCAGGAGGCACTGCAAGTCCCTAAGATTGCATCTGCGACTGAAGGTGGCTGAAGGATGCCATGACCTGCCTCGTCACTTTCTATGTGATGGACTCCTCTAGATGGTCCCTGATCTGCTGAGTCAGCTGGTGTAATTCATCAGGAGGCAGGGAGGAAGCGCTGTGGGACGTCCGTGGAGCCGATCCAAAGTATTTCTTGATGGTGACACCGGCTCCAATACCACGGACACGTCCAGGGTGCTCTAGACGTCCAATAGCAGCGGCCAGAACATCCTGACGTCCATGGGGGACAAACGATCCCTGTGTGGCCTGCTCCTCAAACGAATCCTTCACAGAAAACACACAGTGGTACATGGCATTCTCAAAATATTCAAACATAATTGTAATGGTTAGTTGAACATGACTTACAATCTTCTCAGCGATTTCCTTTGCGGCCTCAGTCGTCATCTCCCCTGTCTTCTTCGTGCGGGCCATCTTCCACTTCACGTGGCGTTTGATCGGGGATGGAGGGTCGATGACGCCATCAACGCTTCCTGACTGTGCAGCTTCCTACATCTTCTTCTTGGTCTTCTCAGCCAGGAGCTTCTGCTCCAAATAATCATAACCCCCACGAGACAAAACGTGGGGGGCAGTATTCTTCTTCTGGATGGCCTGTGCCTTCATGCGCACATCCTGAAAAAATTAAACAATAATGTTAGAAATGGGTAGAATGAAGTATAACAACATCATGTTTAATATGAAAAACAACTTAAATGGCAAAGGAACATACCTCCCAAGAAGGGTCTCTGCGAGTCTGGCAAAACTGAGCCCACTTTTCCTTGCTGATGCCGTATTTGTCACTGACAGTGTCCTCGACACCGTCCTGATCGGCTGCAAGGGCCCATTTCCTCGTGAGGTCTGATTTAAGCTGCCTCCATCTCTCCCCCACGGTCTGTAGTAACTTCCTTTTCGTCCTACTGTCAGAAGCCTCTGGGATATCAAATTCTGCCTGACAACATGAAACAAAGTTTATTTGTTACAATAATGAAATTTTTTGGCTATTAATTACACACAATCAAATAAGAAAAGAGAAATACCTGAATATCCTCCCAAATCAGGTCCTTCTGAGCAGTAGGGACCTCCTTCCAGTTCTCGTAGGTGATGTCCACCTTATCACGTGCCACAATCCCCAAATATGTTCTTAATTTCTTCTTGTGGGGACCGTCGGCCTTCCCTGTAGCAGGATCAACATGCACCACTGGTCTCTAAACACCAGGTGGTATAGTGGACAACGATCGTAGGCGTGAGGCTTTGCGTGTCCGCTTCACGGCAGACATCGAAGCCGATGCGTCCGAAGTAGGAGGAGGAGGAGGAGGAGAAGGAGGAGGAGGAGGAGGAGAAGGAGGAGAAGGAGGAGGAGTAGTGGAGGCAGGTGGAGAACCCATGATCTTTTATACAATAACATACAAAATTGGATTAATGAAAAGAGGATTAGTGATAAGTTTTTTTTGGAAGGCAAAAGTATAAGATTATTAAACAAAACCCCACCACATAAGGAGAGAAGACAAATTAACCAAAGGACTCTGAAAGATAGGTAGTTGTGCTTTTTAATTGTGATTTCATCCATGTTTTCTTTGATATTGATTTTCTTAGGACTTCATCCATGTTTTGACAGCATTTGATTTTCTTTTTTGCAGAAAAGAAAGAGGGGAACGAGCAACAATTTGAAGGTTGTACATTCAGGAACTAAAGAATTCAAAATAGCTAGTAATAAGAGGGATTTGTTTTTGGGATTTTCTGAGCACCAAGAGCGGCTACGCACGAAGCTTGCACTTGAGGAGGGAAGGATATTTGCAGCTAATGAACAACTTTCTTAACTATTTGTCCTCCAGATTTTACTGTTTTTTTCTCTTATATGTAAATATAAATAATATAAGGTTATGTCATAGGGACATGGTCATTTTTACCCCTAACAATCTTAGAAGTAAATATAGACCATGGTTTTACGCAATACCCTTATACCATTTATATTTACATATTAGCAAAAAGAAACAGTAAAATCTTAAGGACAAATAGTTAAGAAACTTGTTCATTAGCTGCAAATATCCTTCCCTCCTCAAGTGCAAACTTCTTGCGTAGCTGCTCTTGGTGCTTAGAAAATCCCAAAAACAAATCCCTCTTATTACTAGCTATTTTGAATTCTTTAGTTCCTGAATATACAACCTTCAAATTGTTGCTCGTTCCCCTCTTTGAGAATGAGGAGGATCTTCATAGGACTTCATTCAGCTGATGTTTGTCGGCAGTTTCATCATCCACCACCCTTTTCTTCTGTGCCTTCTCACGTTCATTGTTGTTAAACCCATATTTATGCCTTCTTCCCTTCATGTCTTGTTTGATCACAACTTTTGCTGAATCTCCCATCTTCAGCATAGTTGAATCTCCTGTCTTATTGTCCAATGCCACATTTTGATGGCCTGTATCTCTTTTGTTCGTATGTTCTACTGCTTCAGCTTCACAATGCATAGAGCAATCAGAATTTTCCAGTCATCACCAAAGGCTTCTGCATCAGCGTTGACACTCTCCACCCTCATTGGTTTATGCTTCTGTGTTTTCTTCCATGCTTCCTCCTTATAATTCTCAGATTTATTGGAGGTCCCACTAGAAGGATCAGCACCAATCCGTGCCTGTTCCTCCTCTACCAGCTCAATATCTTTCGTTTCACCTTTGCTTTTGAAAACTACACTGTAATTTACAAAACAAAAGTTGAAAGGAAAGATATTGACCTGATAGACGAGGAAGAAGCATAGATTGGTGGTGATCGTTCTAGTGCAACCTCGAATAAAGCTGAGATTTATAACGAGGAGGCGCGGAAGAAAACACAAAAGCATAAACCAAAGAGGGTGGAGAGTGTCAATGCTGATGCAGAAGCCTTTGGTGATCACTCGAAAATTATGATTGCTTTATGCATTCTGAAGCTGAAGCACTAGAACATACGAAGAAAAGAGATACAGGCCATCAAAGTGTGGCATTGGAAAATGAGACAGGAGTTTCAACTATGCTGAAGATGTGAGATTCAGCTAAAGTTGTGATAAAACAAGACATGAAGGGAAGAGAGCATAAATATGGGTTTAACAACAATGAACGTGAGAATCCAGAGAAGAAAAGGGTGGTGGATGATGAAACTGGCGACAAACATGAGCTGGATGAAGTCCTAAGGAGGCAAATTGAAACAAAAAACCGATGCCTCAATAAGAGAAAAATGTAGTTGTCACTTACTAGGTTTGGTGACCTCTATCTCTGTAGAAAACTACATTAGCCGATGTTAATCAATTCTCCTTCATCATGATCATTTCGATTTGCATGAACGTCGTCAACTTCTTCTTCTCCGACAACGTTACCAGTGATTTGAGCGGTCAAAGGACTAACATAGGTGTCCATGTATGAATCATCATCTTCTACATTAACACCAACTGTTTTGCCCTGCAGAACCACGCACCACCTTTCATCACAAGGGTCTTGCACGTAAAATACTTGTCTAGCTTGTTCTGCCATGATGAAGGGATCATTGTGGTAACCAAGTTTCTTTAGATCTACCAGGGTAAATCTTATATCATCGGTGCGCACACCGATGTTGTTGTCAACCCATTTACATTTGAAAACACATACTGTAAATTTCACATAATTAAGCTCCCAAATTTCATCAATGAACCCAAAGTAAGGGATGGAAGCTACACAGGGATTGACGTCATTGACACTTGCAAAGTGTTGAGATTCAGCCCTTAGGGTGACCCCGCTGTTCTGCATTGTACTTTTGTCATCTTGTGCTTTTGTGTAAAACGAATACCTGTTTATGTCGTATCCTTGCCAGGTTATAACATTTCTTTTAGGCCCATCTGCTAGTTTTCTTAATGTTTCTGAAGCATTCTCATCTGCAAAGATTGTATCTTTAAACCAATCACAGAAAGTTTTGTTATGCTTTTTCAACGCCCAATTCTTTGACATTTTCGGATTATTCTATTTGACTAAAGCTTCATGCTTAACTATGTATGGCAAAACTTCATTACTGTTGTTCAAGACATACAAGTGAGCTTGTAACAAATCTTCTACACTTGGAGTGATCACCTGCAGTCCTCTTGAACCCTTACCACCCACTCTGTTATCATGCCGACACTCAGGAAGCCTAATAGCTTTAGCCTTCTCTAAGTATTCTGAACAAAATTCAATGGCTTCTTCTGCAATGTACCTCTCAACAATAGATGCTTCCGGACGATATAGATTCTTTGTATATCCTTTTAAGATCTTCATGTATCGCTCAACCGGGTACATCCACCATAGATAAACAGGACCACAACATTTGATTTCTCTGACCAGATGCACAATCAAGTGAATCATGATGTCAAAGAAAGCAGGGGGAAAATACATCTCCAACTGGCACAGTATAATTGCGGCCTCATTTTCCAACTCATCAAACATTACTGGATCAATCACTTTGCTACATATAGCATGGAAGAAAAAGCACAGGTGAGTTATCGTGAACCTGACTTTGTTTGGCAAGATGTCTCGTATAGCCACGGCTAACAATTGTTGCATGAGCACGTGACAATCGTGAGACTTTAACCCTACAAGCTTAAGCTCCTTCAACTGCACAAGGCTCTTAATATTTGAAGAGTATCCTTGTGGAACCTTCACCCGACGAAGGCACTGACAAAAACTTATCTTCTCCTTCTTGGACAAAGTATGGCAGGCTGGGGGCAAGTAAATTTTCTTCCCATCAGACCTTGGATGCAACTGTGATCTTATACCCATATCAGCTAGATCTTGACGGGTATTCAAGCCATCCTTCGTCTTGCCTTGAATGTTAAGGAGCGTCCCAATCACACTGTCACAAACATTTTTCTCCACATGCATAACATCAATACAATGTCTAACGTCAAGATCACACTAGTACGAAAGATCAAAGAAAATGGACCTCTTCTTCCATATGCAACTCTGACTTTTATCCTTCTTTTGGGTCTTCCCAAATACAGTGTTCAGGTGTTGAACCCGCTGATATACCTGCTCACCAGTCAACGGTATCGGCGCAATATCATGCTCTTGACTTCCATTAAAAGCTTTTCTCAGTTGTCTGTAAGGATGAATGGGTGTTAGAAAGCGGCGATGCCTACTGTAGACTGTTTTTCTCCCATGTTTCAGTTGTATGTAACTTGTATTTTCTTCACAGATGGGGCATGCATGATGACCCTTAACACTGTAACCGCTGAGATTTCCATATGCTGGAAAGTCATTAATGGTACAAAAAAGCATTGCACGCATTTCAAACGTCTCCTTGCGAAACGCATCAAACACTACAACCCCCTCGTCCCACAACTTTCTCAGATCTTCAACCAACGGACTTAGATAAACGTCAATGTCATTCCTGGCTGTCTTGGGCCCGATATCATCATACACAACATCATTTATTTTCGCTTCATGCACAACCAAGGAGGCAAATTGTAAATTACTAGCAGAACTGGCCATGAACTCTGTTGAGTGCTTAAGGTGCAATATGGATTCATTCCATCACTGGCTAGTCCAAGTCTAAGATTTCTTGGCTCATTCCCGAAATCCGGATACAAACCATCAATCTTCTTCCACTGGGAGCAATCAACCGGATGACGGACCATTCCATCAGAAATCCTTCCATTTGCATGCCATGTAAGGTCTTTTGCGTCGTCCTCGTTAGCAAATAGATGCTTAAACCTTGGAATGATTGGAAGATACCACAAAACCTTCGCTGGGGGGCCCTTGTTGCAGTTTTCATCAGAATTGCTTTCCTCTTCATCCTTCACTTTGTACCATGAAGTCCCACAGACAGGGCATTTGGACATTTGTTGGAATTCATGCCTGTAGAGTATGCAATCATTGGGGCAAGCATGAATTTTCTGATACTCCATACCCATGGGACACAATATCTTTTTCGCCTTATAGTAACTTTTAGGCAGCGTGTTGTCCTCTGGAAGCAGATTGTGCACTACCTCAAGCAGTGAGGTGAAACTTTTGTCACTCCACCCATACCTGGCCTTCACATTAACCAGACTTAACACTGCAGACAACAAGGTTAAGGAATTCTTGCACCCCGTATACAAAGGCTTCTTTGAATCACTCTGTAATCCTTAATACACAGGGGCGTGTGCTTCTTGAAAACACTCTTGTCCAAGGTCACGAATCATGTCTTCCAAGCGATCTCCTATTTCTACATCAAACGGTTCAGATTGGGACCCAGTATGCTTGTCAGTCACTTTACCATGTCATATCCACGTCGTGTAATTCTTCTTCATCCCATCACACAATAGATGGTCCCGTATGTCGTCAAGTAGTTGTCGTCTTCCATTCAAACAGTTGATGCAAGGACAATAATATTTTCCTTCTTCATTCGGTCGACCTCTTTCTAAAACAAATTGCAAAAACTGCTTGACGCCATCCTCATATTCTGGGCTCATGCGACTTTGATTGATCCAACTTCGATCCATCTAAGCAAATCCATGCATGCAAATCTCACTTTTTTATTTATAGGTGTGGCCCTATCCCATTTAGGAAGATTGTCTTTTATGTTAGCCTCAAACATCATGGTTAGCATTATTTTGAACAATTTGAGTAAATTTCGGCAGCATTTCGCATTGGTCTCCAAGTACACGACATGACATCGGTGAAACAAATTTCATGATAATCAAGTATGCACTCAGAGAACAACTTGAAATGCATTCAACCGAAATTTCATCAAATTAATCAAAATAATAATAACCTGACCGAATGAGTCTAACATAAAAATACAAGTCTCCCCAAACAAACAATTCAAGACTAAATACAATGACTAATGCAAACTATCCGCAAGAATCATTGCATTTTTATGTGTGTGTCTCATTGCAGGGTAGCAAAGGATCATTTCAGTGGCCTGACACAACACAGTTTGTACTAGACAGAGATTTTTCAGATCATTGCCCTATCCTTCTAAGATCCTAAAGTGTTGATTGGGGTCCTAAGCCTTTCAAGGTCATGGATTGGTGGCTGCAGGACAAGGGATTTCAGGAAATGGTGACCCTTAAATGGAGCAATTTCCACCCTAGTGGATGGGGAGGATATGCCCTCAAGCAAAAATTGAAGTTCATTAAAGCTTGCATTCGACAGTGGAGCTCATCCAATGGAGTTATTAATGCTAAGAAAATTCAGGTTTTAAAGAAGGAGCTGAATTCTTTGGAGGCTGGTATCTCTGACAGAATTCTGAATCAATCTGAAGTGGAGCTCAAGAAGTCTCTTCAGGAGCAATTGTGGCATGCTGCTAATGCCTATGAATGTATGCTGAGGCAAAAGGCTAGAGTGAAATGGTTAAAGGAAGGGGACAGAAATTCAGCTTACTTCCATAAGCTGATAAATCATAGAAGAAGACATAATGCTATTCAAAGATTGATCATTGATGGGGAATGGGTTCAGGACCTTAGTAGAGTCAAAACTGAGGCCTTCAATCATTTCAAAGATAGATTTTCTGAGTAGAATTTTAATAGACCAACCCTGGATGGTGTGCAGCTACCTTCCCTTGGTCAAAGTGAGAATGAAGCCCTTGTGGCCAGATTTTCTGATGCTGATACAGTTTGTTTACCAAAAGCCAGAGGTGGATTGGGTATTAAAGATTTGAACAAGTTTAATGAAGCCTTGCTAGGCAGCTGGCAAATAATCCTCATCAGCTTTGGGCAAGAACTCTAGTGTCTATATATGGGGGATGGCATGCCTTATTACATGGTAGAGGTAGTGGTGACAATTCTCCTTGGTGGAAGGATTTAAAATCTATCTTCCAGCAGCAACACCAGAGTAGGTTGGCCACTAACTTGAGGTGGAAGGTGGGTAATGGGGCCAAAATCCAGTTTTGGAAAGACAAATGGAGGGAAGATGATATAACCCTTAAAGACAAATACCCTGTTTTATATCAGGTGAGTCAGCAGCAGGACCTTACTATCAGTTTAATGGGTCAGAATGTTGACAATGGGTGGGGCTGGAAGTTTCAATGGAGGAGAATTTTTTTCGATCATGAAATTGATATGGTGGCAGCTTTCATGGATGAGATTGATGGGGTTCAGATTCACTCCTCTAGAATGGATCATCTCACTTGGAGGGCTGAACCTAGTGGATCCTATTCCACAAAGTCAGCATACATATTTCTCATGGAAGATGGCAGTTCAGAATATGAAGATAATGCTTCCAGGTTTATGTGGAATCTAAAAATTCCTCCAAGAGCAGCTGCATTCTCTTGGAGAATTTTTAAAGATAGATTGCCTACTAAGGCTAACTTAAGAAGGAGGCAGGTGTGCCTTCCATCGTATTCTTGTCCTTTATGTGATGGAGAGGAGGAAACTATTGGTCATGTCATGTTTGATTGCACAAGAACTAGATGCCTTTGGTGGGAGGCTTTGAGATGGGCTGACAGAGTGGGTCCTTTCACCAATGATCCCAAAGATCACTTCATCCAATTCTCAAGCTGGAGTAGCAAAAGATGTACAGACAATAGATGGGCAGTGCTTTGGATAGCTTTATCCATGACTATTTGGAAGCATAGAAATTTAATGGTTTTTAATAACCAGAATTTCAACTCCGAAAAAGTCATGGATGCTATTTTAATAACTAGAATTTCTCTAATCAAACTTTTGATGGTAACAAGTTAATGGAGGATGCTATTTTTACACTATGGACATGGCTGAAGAACTTTGACAAGGACTTTGCCTTCACCTACAGCTATTGGTCGTCTAACATAGCATCGGGATTTGTCTTTTCAGGGGGGTAGAAACCATAGACAGTGGGTGTTGTAGGTCTTTGTAATACATAGCTTTGGTTCCTTGCGAGACTGATCTCAGTCTGAGCTTGAAACCATGTTGCTGGCAAGTCAATCTAATTCATGTACTGCTTTGTACCTCTGGTACTCACAATATATATAAATATAATTTATCTTGGCTGACAAAAAAAATGTGGGTGAAAAAATAAGCACTGCAGAAGGTTTTCTGTTTTTTTACATCAATTCATTTCCTAAGGGACTCAATTCCTCATTCATTGAAACCAGTATGCAACATTTTACATCAAACACCAGTATATAACATTTTAAAGCAAACACCACTATATAATATTTTAAATGAAACAGCAGTATATACATCTAGTTCCTACGTACGTACCTAGAGTTGCTATAACCCGAACGACCTTCAACAACAATGTCAATTAAAAGTAGTCTATGATAACCTGAAAAAAAAACCAATGGTCATGGACATGGCTGACACATTTGGAGAAGGATTTTGGTATTCATTTCAACCAATGGTCATCCAATATCAGAGCAGGATTTAATCATATATTAAGAAATGGAAGCCATTAAACCAAAGTCAATACTCATGAATGCTAGAACATCCATCAAGAATGATAACAAAGCAGTAATTTAAATTAAATTCATCTTAGTTTTTCTATTTTATGATCACTCTCGATTGCTGGAATGGTGAAGGAAATGGGCTTCTTTATACGAGGACCCTATACAGCTGCAATGTGACATCTTGAAGGAAATGGGCTTGTCTTATAAGGAAGAAGATAGCAAGGTTAAGGGGCTGCTGCTGGATATGGAGAATAAAGATGATTTGATGGCAGCAGAGAAGGGAATTAAATCTCAGCAATTATGATAATTCTCTCCTATAATTTTAGAGGTTTGGGGAGGGGAGTCAAGTGGGCTGCTGTTAGAAGGCTCATTGTAAAGCACAAAGTGCATCTTGTCTGCCTCCAAGAAACCAAGAGGGAGAACTTTAATAAAAGTATTTGCCAGGCCATTTCGGGAGACTCCACTGGTCATTGGGATTTTGTTCCATCTGTGGAAGCTGTTGGTGGCCTTTTATGTATGTGGAATAACTCCACCTTTGTGGTAGAAAGGAAGGAAAAAGGTAGAAGCTTCTTAATGCTTGAAGGCACATGTTGTTGTAATAATCAGAAGTTGATATTTGTCAATGTTTATGCTCCTTGTGATTTGGTTGGGAAGAAAGCTTTATGGGATGAGTTGAGGCAGCTGAAGGCTTCTAATCCTAGTGGAATGTGGTGTTTCCTTGGGGACTTCAATAGCATTAGAAGTTCTCAGGAAAGAATCAGCTTATCTCAAAGAAGGGCAGATCCTTATGACATTGCAGCCTTGAATCAGTGGATTGATGATATGGAGCTTCAGGAAATTAAATGTTCTGGGAATAGCTTTACTTGGATTAGGCCTAATGGCTGTGTGAAAAGTAGGCTTGATAGATTCTTGGTCTCACAGAATTGGCTATCTCTTTGGCCTGAGAGCTGCCAAACTGTCCTTCAAAGGAACCTCTCTGATCATTGCCCGTCTATATTGCAAACTAACATGGTGGACTGGGGCCCAAAGCCCTTTATGGTGTTTGACTGGTGGCTGCAGCAAAAGGGGTACCAAAAAATGGTGAGGGAGGCCTGAAAAAAGGACCAGCAGGGGGGCTGGGGGGGTATTGCCCTTAAAAATAAGTTGAAGAACTTAAAATCTGTTATAAAACAGTGGAGCAAAGCAGAGGGGAATATTAATCCTAAGAAGGTCCTTAATATTCAGCAGAAGCTAAATGAAGTGGAGGATCTAACTGCTCATCGAAATCTGACTGATCAAGAGATTAAGGACAAAACTTTACTTCAGCAGGAGTTATGGAATGCCTCTAATGCTTTTGAATCTTTATTGAGACAAAAATCTAGGGCCAGATGGCTGAAGGAGGGGGACTACAACACTGCTTACTTTCACAAATACATGAATTTCAGGAGAGCTTATAATAATATTCCAGGTATATTTATATATGGGGAGTGGATCCAGCAACCTGATGCAGTGAAAAATGAAGCTGCTGCCAACTTCTTCCATAATAGATTCACTGAGCAGATGCATTCTAGACCTACCTTGGATGGAGTTCACTTCAAATCTATTTCTTAGAGGCAAAGAGAACAGCTGACTGTCCCATTCTCTGACCAAGAGATCAAACAAGCAGTGTGGAGTTGTGGAGGGGATAAGTGTCCTGGGGCTGATGGCCTTAACTTCAATTTTATTAAGGAATTCTGGGATGTGTTGAATCCCGAGTTTAGAAGATTCGTGGATGATTTCTATGCTCATGAAAGCTTTCCTAGAGGCTCCAATGCTTCCTTTGTGGCTTTAATTCCCAAAAAGTATCACCCACAGTCCCTAAATGATTATAGACTCATATCCTTGATAGGCTGCATGAATAAAGTCATAGCTAAGCTTTTATCTAATAGATTAAGGTCTGTTATTGATGAATTCATTGATGAAAAACAGTCAGCTTTCATTAAAGGAAGACATATACTTCATGGGATCCTGATTCTTAATGAGGTGGTGGAGGAAGCATTGGATTCCCCAAAGGATAGTCCAAAAATTAATTTCCTTACAAAGGAAATTTCTGTGGGGAGGAGACAATACTCATAATAAAATTCCTTGGGTGAAATGGGCTGATATTTGTCTACCCGAGAATGAGGGGGGATTGGGTATAAAGGATATTTCGAAGTTCAATGTAGCCTTGATGGGTAGATGGATATGGGCTTTTGCATCTGGTCAGCAGCAGCTTTGGGTAAGAGTTCTAATCTCTAAATATGGTGGATGGCCTGAGTTCTAGCATGATACAGATAAGAGGGGATTTTCTCATTGGTGGAGGGACCTTAGAAAGATATTTCATCAGTCAGATCACAATATCTTCAAGCACCAATTGACTTGGAAGGTGGGATGTGGGGAAACAATCAAGTTCTGGACAGACAAAGTGGCTAGGGGAAGATTATACCCTTGAACAGAAATATAATCAGCTTTTTCTAATTAGTAGGCAGCAAAATTCTCTCATCTCAAATATGGGAGAATTTAATCATGATAGCTGGGAATGGAACCTTAGATGGAGAAGGAACATATTTGATCATGAAAGTGATTTAGCAGCCCTTCCTATCTACCTACTGTCATTCTTCAAAATTCCTAAAAAAAGTGGTGCATAAGGTAGTATCTATTCCACACTTGGTCTTGGTTAAATGGAATGGAGACAGACTTCCATCTTCAGATTTTTGCAGTGCAAAAAAAAAAAAAAACAATCATGCAAGCATATTTGAAAACTTAAAATACGAATAACTCAAGTTAAAATCAATTCATTTTTTACAACTGTGAACAAATTAACTAAGGTACAGTAGGCAAAAGTTTTTTCACTAATATTAGTAGGTCATCACCACTGTAGTAGAATTTAAGTTAAACTTAGATAAGTACCTTATGAAAAGGCCAGCTACCTTATCACAGCTAACAAGTCAGAACTGAATAAATTTCTGCATGTATAATTGAACAAATTTGTTATCAAACTTGTGTGTGTGTCTTTGTATGATGAGTGTGTGAGTGTGTGTGTGTCATCAGTGTGTGTTTGTGTGTTTCTATCATACGTGTGTGTGTGTGTGTGTCATTAGGGTTTGTGTGTGTGTGTGTGTGTGTGTTTCATGACCAATTTTTCTTACTGGCAATTCAGTGGCAGTGTATTGCTTAGGCTTCCGTCGAAATGAAAGGAAAATCAACGAGTCTGATAGAACAACTTCAGTCTTCACTCTTCACTAGTTGAACACAAATAAAAAAAAATTAAACTACTTCAAGGATAAATAAAAGGTTCAGAAGCAGCAGACCTAGATTGTCTAAGCTATTTTATAATGGGCAGCTATAGTTACAATGATGATGAAATGAACTATAGAAAAAAAAGTATAAAATACAGAAGAATAAAAAAACAATTAAGGGCAAAACTCAAAAGCTTTTAGCCATGCTGCTTGGAATTTAATCAATTAAGGGCTGAACACTTGTTCTTCAATTGTAGAAAAACCCTCCCTTTATGGTGGGAATCAATGTCCTGGGTTAATCTTATCACTGTAATGCCACAAAATCATAGGGACCATTTTCTGCAACATGGAATGGAGGTAGCAGATGGAGTCAGGTCCAAAACCTGGAAATGCTGGTGAATTGCTTTAACTTGGACAATATGGCACCATAGAAATAAGGTGGTGTTCCAAGATACAACTTTTCATGGAACCAAACTGTTAGAAGATGCCCTATTCCTACTATGGTCGTGGATCAAAGCAATGGACAAGGATTTAACTCTTCATTTTAACCAATGGTCCTCTAATCTTAAGGAAGGTTTTAGGAACTAGGAGGCATTAACTCTTAAACTCTTAAACTGTTACAAGAACACAATAAGGAATATCCTATCCTATAACATTAGAGGGTTGGGTAGAGGTGTTAAATGGGCCTCTATTAGATATTTGGTTGGGAAGCATAAGGTGGATCTACTTTGTTTGCAAGAAACTAAAAGGGATTCTCTTGATAAGGCAGCTGCTCAAGCCTTGTGGGGACACTCTAACTTTGCTTGGGAATGGTTTCCAGCTGTGAACACTGCTGGGGGGATGTTATGTATTTGGAATGATAACAATTTTAAAGTTGATTTCAGATTATCAGAAAAGGGTCTAATTCTGCTGGGAGGGGTCTGGATGGCTGATTTGCAGAGAGTGGTTGTGGCTTATATTTATGCTCCTTGTGATGTAGAAGGCAAAAGACAGTTATGGTAGTCTTTGAGTACAAGGAAGCTTCAATCTCAAGAGGACTGTTGGTGTCTTGTAGGGGACTTTAATTGTATCCGACATCCCTCTGAAAGATTGGGTAACAATCATAGTAATTCAGATTCTAATCTGATATTTGAATTCAATGATTGGCTTCATGATATGGAGGTTGATGATATCCCCTGTGTGGGTAAGTTGTTCACCTGGTTTAGGCCAAATGGGTCTTGTAAAAGCAAATTAGATAGGGTGCTGGTCTCTGATGCATGGCTATCTAAGTGGCCCGACAGTTCTCAGTTTATTCTTGATAGAAATTATTCTGATCACTGCCCTGTATTTATGCAATCTAAATGCATTGATTGGGGCCCTAAGCCTTTTAAGGTGTTTGATGGTTGGTTAATGAACAAAGATTACCACAAGGTGGTGAAGGAGTGCTGGTCTGAAACTAAACCTACAGGGTGGGGTGGTTATGTGCTGAAATGTAAACTTCAGACCCTCAAGCAAAGATTACAAATCTGGAGTAAAGAAAACTTTGGAGACTTGGGTAACAAAGTCAAGCAGATTGAGCAAAAGCTAAATGATATGGAGAATGCTCTACCAGTTCAACCTTCTGATCAACAAATCCAGGAGCTTAAGAAGACCCAAGCTGATCTTTGGGAAAAGGCAACTATCCATGAGGCATGTCTAAGACAGAAATCTAGAAGCAGGTGGATTAAAGAGGGAGACAACAATACTTCTTATTTTCACAGAAGTATTAAGTACAGCAGAAGGAGAAATGCTGTGAGGGGACTGTTGATTGATGGGTCTTGGGTAGAAAACCCTACAATGATCAAGGCTGAGGTAAAGCATCATTTTCAGAGCAGATTTTTTGAACCTAATCTGCTCAGACCCAACTTGCATGGAGTTGCTTTTAATGTTTTGCACCCAACCCAGAGAGATTTGATGGTTGAGCCATTTAAGGAGGAGGAGATTCACTCTGCAGTTTGGGCTTGTGGCAATGACAAAAGCCCAGGGCCAGATGGGCTTAATTTCAGATTTATCAAGCAGTTTTGGAATAAGCTGAAACCTGATTTCCTAAGGTTCTTAGCAGAATTTCATGTGAATGGTGCTTTTCCTAAGGGCCTTAATTCTTCATTCATTGCTCTTATCCCTAAGCTCAGGGATCCTCAACATATTAATCACTTCAGACCCATATCCCTCATAGGATGTGTATACAAGATAATTGCTAAAATCTTAGCTAATAGGCTAAGTAAGGTTCTGAATCAACTTGTTGACGAAAGACAGTCAGCATTTGTTAAGGGAAGACAACTGTTACATGGAGTCTTGATTGCTAGTGAGGTGGTTGAGGAGGCTAGGAGGCTAAAGAAACCTTGTTTGGTGTTTAAAGTGGATTTCGAAAAAGCTTATGATTCTGTGGCCTGTCAATTCATCTTTTATATGATGAGAAGAATGGGGTTCCACGAAAAATGGATTAGTTGGGTTAAAGGTTGCCTCTCATCAGCTTCAATATCCATTCTTGTAAATGGAAGTCCAACTGAAGAATTTAAGCCTCAAAGAGGATTGAGACAAGGGGATCCCTTGGCCCCTCTTTTATTTGTCTTGGCTGCTGAAGGGCTAACAGGATTGATGAGGGAAGCAATGTCCAGAAACTTATTTCACAGCTTTATGGTAGGGAAGAACAAGGTCCCAGTGAATATTCTTCAGTTTGCGGATGATACCATCTTCTTTGGAGAAGCCTCTATGGAGAATGTGAGGGTTATCAAGGCTGTTCTTAGAAGCTTTGAAATAGCTTCTGGCTTGAGAATCAATTTTGCTAAAAGCCAACTTGGAGCAATTGGCCAGTCTGAACAATGGATCAGATGTGCTGCTGATTTCTTGAACTACGGACCATTGCAGCTCCCTTTCTGCTACCTAGGGCTGCCTATAGGTGTTAATCCGAAAAGGAGGGTGGTTTGGGAACCTATTATCAATAAATTCGAGACTAGATTGAACAAATGGAGGCAGAGAAGCATTTCAATGGCTGGTAGAATCACCCTAACGAATGCTGTCTTAATAGCTTTGCCCTTGTTTTACATGTCTTTTTTCAGGGCCCCTTCAGCAGTAATTAACAAGCTCATTACCATTCAAAGAAATTTTCTTTGGGGTGGTAACCAAGAAGAGAAGAAGATAGCTTGGGTGAAGTGGAGTCAGGTGTGTGCTGCTAGAGAAAGGGGAGGATTGGGAGTTAAAGACATTAAAGCTTTCAATAAAGCTCTCCTAATCAAATGGAAATGGATGATGTTTCAGCACCCAGATCAATTGTGGAATAAAATTTTAATCTCAAAGTACAGGGGATGGAGAGGCTTAGATGAGGGGTCCACAAGGCAACATTTTTTATATTGGTGGTCTGATTTGAGGTCCACATTTAATCACAGCAGTATAGCAGATGTTTCAAAGCAATTCATTTGGAAGCTGGGAAGGGGTGATCAAATTCTTTTTTGGGAGGACTCTTGGGTGGAAGGAGGGACAAAGCTAAAAGATAAATTCCCTGAATTATATCAAGTCTCATCTCAAAAACTTCAGACAGTGGCAAGCATGGGATCCTTTTCTGAATCTGGATGGGAATGGAGCTTTTCTTGGAGGCGCAATCTGTTTGAGAATGAAATGGGAAGAGCCTCAGGTTTATTGATCAAACTGCTGCAATTAGTCCATCTGCATCTTTGAAAGACTCTTGGGTGTGGGGAGCTGACCCTAAAGGAATTTTCTCTACTAAATCTGCATATCTTCATGTCAAAACTGACCACCTTGGTGAAGATCAATGTATAGGTTTCCAACACCTATGGAACATCAAAATCCCTCCCAGAGCCCTAGTTTTTACTTGGAGACTTCTATGGGACAGATTGCCCACTAAAGATAACTTAATTAGGAGGCATGTTTCTATTGAAAATGATCTATGCCCCTTTTGTCAAAACAAAGCTGAATTTGCCTCTCACTTATTCTTCTTGTGTCATAAAATTATGCCTCTATGGTGGGAATTTTACTCATGGGTTAAGGAACCTAGAGTGCTCCATTGTAAGCCTATGGATAATTTCCTCCAGCACTCTCCCATGTCAGGATTGCAGAATACTAACAGAAGGTGGAAAATTTGGTGGATAGCAGCTACAATATCAATATGGAAGCTCCGAAATGACATCATTTTCAGCAATCACTCTTTTGTCATATCGAGACTGTTGGATAATACAATTTTCCTCTCTTGGTCTTGGATGAGGGGGTGGGAAAAGGATTTTGATATTCCTTTTCACCAATGGTCTTCATCTATGGCTTTGGCTTTTAAGTAGTTATAGTGTTGTTGGGTTGGGTTGATCGGTTTTTGTTGGGATGTTATATAATTTTATGTTCTTTTCTGTCCCAGGAGAGTCTACCTCCTGTGGCTTACTGTAGTACCCCTGGTACTATGTATCTTCTATTTTATATATAATATAATTTTGGCCGTTCAAAAAAAAAAAACAAGAACACAATAAGGGTAAGGGAAACTGTTAAACTCCAATAATAGTCGTTAACTCTTAAACTCTTAAACTGTTACAAGAACACAATATAAGGGAAACTGTTAAACTCCAATAATAGGCGTTAACTCTTAAACTGTTACAACAACACAATAAGGGTAAAGGAAACTTCACTAAGGAGAAGAAGCACAAAGTTGTCACGATGCTCGAGTTAAATATGAGATACCCTAGCCATGTTTAGTTCACTAAGTGTGCGATACATGAATGCAATCAAATATTCATACAGGATTAGACCAAACATACCTACGTGAGGTGGCGAAGGAGAAGAAGCACAGACTTCTGACGATGCTCGAGTGCGACGAACACGATGCTCGACCTTAGACAAAATGATGGTCAGATGGAGAACATACAACTTCAAGGTAGATGGAGAACAAAGAGAGAAAGAAAGCTTAGATGGAGAAGAAGACAGAGAGAAGGACAAGACAACGCGAAGGAGACAAAACATACCTAGGTATGGTGGCGAAGGAGAAGAAGCAGAGACTTGTGACGATGCTCGAGTGCGACGAACACGATGCTCGAGTGCGACGAACACGATGCTCAGATGCAGACAAGGACGGTTTCGCTAGACAGAGATTAGAAGAAGAAGAGAGCGTGAAAGCTTAGATGGAGAAGAAGACAGAGTGCCAACTTCTTAGGGCTCACCATATTTTTTAAAATATAACTTCAACATCGGTTTTTAAAAAAACCCGATGTTAACAAAATGATGTTAAGGTTAACATCGGTTTTCTGGAGAAAATCGATGTGAACATAACAAACATTAACATCGGTTTTCTAAAAACCCGATGTTAATAAACATATGTTAACATCGGTTATTTAAAAACCGATGTTACTAATAAATGTTAACATCAGTTCTCCGATAACCGATGTTAATGAACTTCGTTAACATCGATTTTTCACAAAACCGATGTTAACGTATACACGGTATTTACAATTATGCCACCGCGCATATGTTAGCATTGGTTTTTTTAACAACTGATGTTAACACACCGATGTTGAATCCGCTTTTTGTAGTAGTGATGTAAGTATTATTTGGAAACATAAGAAAAAGTTCTTCAATCTTGCCAGAAATAAGCTTTGGCCAATTCTACCATTTCGAGGGTCAAATTGAGTTTAAAAGTTAGAACCTCTTCACTTGAATAATTGGGTTGAGTTTAGGCTTTGTGTTGTGTAATTAGTTTAATTAGATAGATTAGATGAGCCTAATCAAGGCCCATCCATTCCTTTTGAGTAGTCACTCTATATATTAGTGTTAGTTGTTTTAGTTAGTTAGTTACTTCATTTTGTAAACAACACAATTAGTTACTTATTGTGCAAGCTTCCTCTTTTCTCTTTTTTCTCTCCTTTTCTCTCAATTGTTCTTCATTCTTCTTCCTTTTTTCACTTTTGTTCTTCCATTTTCTTGCACAAGCACTATTAGAAAATAGGCTTTTAATATTGGTTATTAAGGACTTTCAACATTAGTTATTAACTGATGTTAAAACTACCAATATTAAAAGTATCAACGTTATACACTACTAGAAAATAGGTTTTTAACATCGGTTATTAAGGACTTTCAACATCGATTATTAACCGATGTTGAAACTACCGACGTTAATTTATCAATATTAACATCAGTTGTTTAAATATCGATGTTATTGTAGCAAAAAACAACATTGGTTTTTGAATACCCAATGTTGTTGTATTCTTATCAACATCGGTTTTTCAAAAAAACAGATGTTGTCAATAAACAACAACATTGGTTTTCCTAAAAATTGATGTTGTTTTATGATTTCTTTTTCAATATTGTATTTGTTTTTTAATTAGCAACCTGTAGTAATTAATTAATTCAGATAACAACTTATCGTTTAAAGTTGTATAAAAACACGTAAAATCGGTCGCGCACCAAAAGTTATAAACAAAGTATATCAATATATTATGCACCAAGGGTAGTTATAAACATTTCTAAACAAAATAACATATTATAAACAAAAATTTACAAATTGATAATATATTAGAGTAGTAATGTACTTTAATTACAAACAAAGCCATAATAAAACAAAGTTAGAAGTTGCATCTGGAAACTCAAATATAATTTGAGTTCCAAGAAGCAAATTTTGTGTTTGTGCGAAAGTCCTCCATCCATTTCCAATTTTTGCAGTCTTCCTATAATGATTATAAACTATTCTACACTTCGTCCCTTCCAAGTTCAGATGAGTGAATCTTGCAACTTTCATAAATAAGTACATGGTACTCGACACATCCTGAAATGCAAAAGAAATTCATATTAGATAACTATATGATATGAAAATTTGACATACAACGAGGAGTGCTTAATTACTCATCGAACAGTGTTGGATCAAGTGGCCTCGGAATAATTAAGAAGGGCGGGGGGTTGAATTAATTATTAATGTACCTTGACTAATTAAAACTTATCATTCTTAATGTTACTAGATTTAATTAGGCTTTTACTATCAAGTTAAGAAAGTAAAGAACAGTAATTGAAACTTAACCAAAAGTAAAAGCGATAATTAAAAGTGCATAGCGGAAATTAAAAAGTGTAGGGAAGAAGAAGACAAACACAAGAATTTTATATTGGTTCAGCAACAACCCGTGCCTACATCCAGTCCCCAAGCAACTTGCGGTCCTTGAGATTTCTTTTCAACCTTGTAAAAACCTTTAGAAGCAAAGATCCACAAGGGATGTACCCTCCCTTGTTCTCTTTGAACAACCAAGTGGATGTACCCTCCACTTGAACTGATCCACAAGAGATGTACCCTCTCTTGTTCTCAGTTACAACAACCCTAGTAGATGTACCCTCTACTTGTACCACAAAGGATGTACCCTCCAATGTGTTAAGACAAGGATCTCAGGCGGTTAGTCCTTTGAAACTCTGTAAAGGAGAAGAAAAAGATATCTCAGGCGGTTAGTCCTTTGAAATCTTTTGTATAAGGGAAATGGAAGGAATCAAAAGAATTCTCAGACTATGTCCTATTGAATTCTTTGAAAAGGGAGAAGGGAGACACAAAAGAATTCAAGCAGTTAGTCCTTTATTCTTTTGGAAAAGGGAGAAGAGAGACACAAAAAGAATTCAGGCGGTTAGTCCTTGTTGAATTCTTTTTGTCAAAGGATGAAGAGAATGAAAAGATATAGCACACTTTGGTTTTTTGTGGAAGAACAAAGTTTTGAAAACCAGAAAACTAAAAAAGCTTTTGGCAAAGGAAGAAGAAGAAAGATGAATAGCAAAGGCTTCAAGATTTCTCAAAAGTTATTCTAAAATAGTTGTAAAAGTTATTGAAATGAAAGTCAAGGTCTTACTTTTGTAGACTCTTCATGTCTGGTCAAGAAAACCATTGGAAGAGTTATAACCTTGAGAAAAATACTGAAAACCTTTGGAAGAGTTACATCTCTTGACTTTTTATTCAAAACTTGTCATTGGTAATCGATTACCAAAACCATATAATTGATTACACAAAGCATTTTATGAAAGGATGTGACTCTTCACAATCGATTATACCATTTTAAAAATCAATTGGAACATTGTAAATTCAGTTAAAAGCTTTTGAAATCAAACTTTTCCACTGGTAATCGATTACAGGAAATTGGTAATCGATTACCAGAGAGTAAAAACTCTAGTAACTTAGAAAATTTTGAGAAAAACTTTTCTTGTAAAACAAAATTGTGCTATGTTTGGCTTTTGAAAAATTCTTTTCAATACTTCTCTTCGAAATCATCTTCTCTTGAATCTTGATTCTTCTTGATGTCATTTCTTGAATCTTGAAACTAATCTTGATTTAATCTTGATCTTGAACTTGTTGACTCAATCTTGAAATTATTCTCTTGGAGTTTTTTTCATCATCAAAACTACTTGAATCAACTTGATTCATCATCATGAAGCTTGCTTCTACAAACAGTTGCAAGTCACTTTGTACTCAGTGAGTAGGACTTTAAAAGTGACTGAGTTATGAACTTGGTGGTACAAGGAGTGCCATTTAGGGAAAGCTTTTGGGTCAGAGCTGCTTTTAAAGATGGTGAGGAGGAAAACACTTTGTCCATAGTGGGTAAAGCTGACTTGATGATTTCCGCTGAGCCCATAGAACTCAATAAATTTCGTTCATCCAGCAAGTAGAGTTGGGGTCGCCAAATCTTGGTTATATGTGATAGAGTGCATGTTGCCACTTGAGTGTAGCAGATGCCATGTAGGCTCTAGTTCATCCTTCCATCTTATAGAAAATGACCTACTCACTTCATCATAAGGCTACATTTAACAAACAAATTAATATAAGAAAAAGTATTGTTATATATCAAGTCATGTTTATTTTAGAGTAGTCTTGAAATAATTTCTAGCTTGATGAATAATATGAACAGCGTTGAACATTTCATCTGATTCTTTGTTAATCTTCATCATTATGTTAGCCATTTCCTTCCAGTTTTGTTGATGTTCACCCATGGTTTCTAAACTCCATTTACAATATAAACGTGACATTAATATGCATGATACATTTGACATACCAATATGATACCAATATGATATTCCTATTTTGGGGGCCTAAGGCTATGGCAAAATTCTCACACCAGCACAAAGCCCCTTTAACAAGCACATACACACAAAACCATGCAAACCAGAAACAAAACTATGCAACCAAAGCCTATTTTCCAGCAATGTGTACATGAAGCTACTACCATATACATGACTCAGAAGGCCAAAGCTATATACAATAAGATGCACTACCATAGCTTAAAAACACATGTATAATTTAACTTCCATGGTAATAACCACAAACCAAGCAAAAATAAAAAACAAACAACAACACTACCATAGCTTATGAACACAAGCTTCATTAGAGAATCACAATAACAACAACGCTAACATTTACACCATTATCAATTTTAGAGAGCACATTTTCAGACATAAAGCAAACGCGTTGTGATGTCATCACCACCTCACCCGCATTTTGTCTTCTCAAAATCAAATAGGGCTTATTTGTCGCGAGGTATGGAGAAGATGAAACACGACTAAGGTGGTGAAGGCAGAACGATGGAATGCGAGGAAGAGGATGCACAAAGAGTTATCTACTGACGAACTTACTTGCTAATGGAGCAAACGCGGCAGAGAAGCGAAGAGGCGCGAGGAGGTGAACATGCAAGAGGTGTGAATGTATGAATACATGAATTTTGATGATGCCAAAGAAGAATCAAACAAGGCTGCTTCAAAGGATAAGCATTGCTTCAAGATTAATACAAGATTGCTTCAACGAACAAAGCCTTGCTTCAAGATTACTTTAAGATCAAGCCTTGCCTCAAAACAAAGCGATTCCAAGACATGCAAGGCTCTGGTAATCGATTACTAGAAGACAAGTTTAAGAAATAGCTGTTAAAAAGGGTTTTGAATTTGAATTTTGAACATGTAATCAATTACCAGTTGTTTGTAATCGATTACCATCAACGAAACTCTTGAAATTCAAATTCAAAAGTCATGACCCTTCAAAATATAACTGTGTAATCGATTACCAGAAACCTGTAATCGATTATCAGTGAAGAATTTTAGAAAAATCTTTTTGAAAAGACAGATCTCTTCAAACCATTTTGAAAAGACATGAAGGGCCTATATATATGTGTGTGTCTGACTTCAAAAAGTAAGAGAGAGATAATCCAACAAAACTTCATTGTCAAATACTCTTTCAACAACTCTTGGGCAAACACTTGCAATATCCTTCTCTTAAAGAGAGAATTCTTCTTCTTCTTCTTCTTATTCAAAGAGATTGATGAAGGGACCGAGGGTCTCTTAAGTTGTAAGGATTCCTGAACACAAGGGAAGGGTTGTCCCTGTGTGGTTCAAACTTTGTAAAACGATTTATACTAGTTCGAGTTCGTATTTCTCTGCTCCCTTATCTCATTTATTTTATTGCAATCAATTTTGTCTTGCATGTTAAAGAACATTATTAAATTGATTGTTGCTTCTTCTTCTGCATTCTGAGCCTATCATTTAGAAGGGGGTTAAAAGTTTGTTAGTGGGAAATTAATTCACCCCTTCTTAAGATAACTGAGGACATTTGTCCAACAAGAGGAGGCAAACAAATAAGAACGCAAGGAAGACAAGTGCGCGCGCAAGAGAAAATAGAGCTCGTAGAGCCAATTCATATATTTTTAAATGTAGGTTTTAACATCAGTTTTTACTAAAACTAATGTTAACTAAGTGATGTTAACGTATCATTTATTAACATTGGTTTTTAGTAAAAAAAAACTTATGTTAACGTTAGCATCACATAGTTAACATCGGTTTTTAGTAAAAATCGATGTTAAGTCAGTCATGTTAACATGTTTTTTGGAAAACCGATGCTAACAAAGTCACGCTATTTACTATTATGCCACTGCGTTTTTGTTAAATTTATACTTTGTAATAGTGTTAACATCGGTTTTTCAAAAATAGATGTTGTTTTACCAAAGATCAACATCCGTTTTTATAAAAACCAATGTTTTTGTATTCTCACAAACAACGTTTTTTAGAAAAACATATTTTTTTCATAAAACAACATCGGTTTTTCTAAAAGCCGATGTGATATTTTGCTTTCTAAAAACCGATGTTATTTTTTGGATTTTTTTATATCCTATCTTTTTTTAATTACCAACTATAATCATTCGTATCACAGATTATCATTCAAAATTGTAAAAAAATCTAAAAATAAACCAAAGTTATAAACAAAATATACCACGACTTATAAACAAAAATTTACACAAAATATATCACCAAATATACCACTAAGAGTTATAAACTATACCATGCACCAAGAGTACTGATAAACAAACATTTTCCACAATTTTGTTTAGGATGTTCCAAGCATCATTTCCCACAAAATATACCACCAAGACTTATAAACAAAATTTTACAGATAATAGTATAGTATATAATGTACTTTCGTTATAAACTAATCCAAAATAAAACAAAGTTAGAAGTTGCATCTGGGAACTCAAATATAATTTGAGTTCCAGCTTGCAAATTTTGTGATTATGCAAAATTCCTTCATCCATTTACAATTTTTGGAGTCTTCCTCCGATGATTATAAACAATCCTGCACTTTATAATCCCTTCCAAATTCAGATGGGTGAATCTTGCAGCTTTTATCAATGAGTACATGGTACTTGGCACATTCTGAAATTAACATTAAATTCATCATAGATATGTATATGATTTTAAAATTTGACAGAGAGAGGAGTGCTTAATTACTCACAAAATTGTTGCAAGTCACTTTGTATTCACTTAACAGGACTTTAAAAGTGACTGAGTTAGGAACTTGGTGGTACAAGGAGTGCCATTTAGGATAAGCTTTTGGTTTAGAGCTGCTTTTGAAGATGGTGAGGAAGAAAACACTCTGTCCAAAATGGGTCATGGTCACTTGATGATTTCCAGTGAGTCCACGAAAATCACTAACTTCTATCTATCTAGCAGATGCCAAGTATGCTCTAGTTCATCCTTTCTGTTAGTGCTTAGCTTTACTGAGTTTTAAAAGATTGGCTAAAATTTTGTTAAAACATAAGAACTTAGACAATGAAGGAAAGCTGGAGTTGCTGCACATGATGTCTAACATTATGTCAAGGAATCAGATTGGGCTGCACAATGCACAAGGCAAGATAAAATGTCAAATGAAGAATTGAAGCTGCAGGATCCACGATGTCGGATACAATGTCCAGGACATCCTGCCCGAAAATACTGGACACATAAATCTGTTATATCTTTAACAGATTAATGTACAGTTAGCAACAGATTAGGCGCTATAATCTTTAGGAACGAATTAAAAGATAATTAAAGTTTGAATTACAAACTTGAATAGTTTCGTTCAGGGATTAGAGATTGAAGATAAAAACTAAAAGATAAAACTTTATCTTTTAGATCTTTAAGTGCAGATTTTCAGGAGAATGATAGATCTTATCCAGCGCAAGTTGTTGCAGCCCAGATACGTACACTGCTATATAAACATGAAGGCTGCACGGGTTTTCTATCAAGTCAGAGATTGAAGAGTTATTTTGTGAGTTTTGTGACTTGAGTGTTTTTGTGAGCCACCTTGATGCTACCCTAACATCAAGTGTTGGACCTGAGTGTGTAGAGTTGATCTCTATTGTTCAGAGAGCAATCTCTGGTGTGTCTTTGATTTGTTTGTAAACACGGGTGAGTGATTGAGAGGGAGTGAGAGGGGTTCTCATATCTAAGAGTGGCTCTTAGGTAGAAGTTGCATGGGTAGTGGTTAGGTGAGAAGGTTGTATACAGTGGCTGTTAGATCTTCGAACTAATACTATTTTAGTGGATTTCCTCCCTGGCTTGGTAGCCCCCAGATGTAGGTGACGTTGCACCGAACTGGGTTAACAATTCTCTTATGTTATTTACTTGTTTAATCTGTTCATACTGTCATATATAACCTGCATGTTCTGAAGCGCGATGTCGTGACATCCTGTACGACATCTGTCCTCAGTATCAGAATTTCAATTGGTATCAGAGCGGGCACTCTAAATCACTGAGTGAGATCTAGGGAGATAAATTCTGATGAACATGGAGAAAGAAGGAGGACCAGTGAACAGACCACCAATTCTGGATGGAACCAACTATGAATACTGGAAAGCAAGGATGGTGGCCTTCCTCAAATCACTGGATAGCAGAACCTGGAAAGCTGTCATCAAAGGCTGGGAACATCCCAAGATGCTGGACACAGAAGGAAAGCCCACTGATGAATTGAAGCCAGAAGAAGACTGGACAAAAGAAGAAGACGAATTGGCACTTGGAAACTCCAAAGCCTTGAATGCCCTATTCAATGGAGTTGACAAGAATATCTTCAGATTGATCAACACATGCACAGTTGCCAAGGATGCATGGGAGATTCTGAAAACCACTCATGAAGGAACCTCCAAAGTGAAGATGTCCAGATTGCAACTATTGGCTACAAAATTCGAAAATCTGAAGATGAAGGAGGAAGAATGCATTCATGACTTCCACATGAACATTCTTGAAATTGCCAATGCTTGCACTGCCTTGGGAGAAAGGATGACAGATGAAAAGCTGGTGAGAAAGATCCTCAGATCTTTGCCTAAGAGATTTGACATGAAAGTCACTGCAATAGAGGAGGCCCAAGACATTTGCAACATGAGAGTAGATGAACTCATTGGTTCCCTTCAAACCTTTGAGCTAGGACTCTCAGATAGGACTGAAAAGAAGAGCAAGAACCTGGCGTTCGTGTCCAATGATGAAGAAGAAGAAGATGAGTATGACCTGGATACTGATGAAGGTCTGACTAATGCAGTTGTGCTCCTTGGAAAACAGTTCAACAAAGTGCTGAAAAGAATGGACAGGAGGCAGAAACCACATGTCCGGAACATCCCTTTCGACATCAGGAAAGGTAGTGAATACCAGAAGAAGTCAGATGAAAAGCCCAGTCACAGCAAAGGAATTCAATGCCATGGGTGTGAAGGTTATGGACACATCAAAGCTGAATGTCCCACCCATCTCAAGAAGCAGAGGAAAGGACTTTCTGTATGTTGGTCTGATGATACAGAGAGTGAACAAGAAAGTGATTCTGACAGAGATGTGAATGCACTCACTGGGAGATTTGAATCTGATGAAGATTCAAGTGATATTGATATTGAAATCACTTTTGATGAGCTTGCTATATCCTATAGAGAACTATGCATCAAAAGTGAGAAGATTCTTCAGCAAGAAGCTCAACTGAAGAAGATCATTGCAAATCTGGAGGCTGAGAAGGAGGCACATGAAGAGGAGATCTCTGAGCTTAAAGGAGAAATTGGTTTTCTGAACTCTAAACTGGAAAACATGACAAAATCAATAAAGATGCTGAATAAAGGCTCAGATATGCTTGATGAGGTGCTACAGCTTGGGAAGAATGTTGGAAACCAGAGAGGACTTGGATTTAATCATAAATCTGCTGGCAGAACAACCATGACAGAATTTGTTCCTGCCAAAAACAGCACTGGAGCCACGATGTCACAACATCGGTCTCGACATCATGGAACGCAGCAGAAAAAGAGCAAAAGAAAGAAGTGGAGGTGTCACTACTGTGGCAAGTATGGTCACATAAAGCCCTTTTGCTATCATCTACATGGCCATCCACATCATGGAACTCAAAGTAGCAGCAGCGGAAGGAAGATGATGTGGGTTCCAAAACACAAGATTGTTAGTCTTGTTGTTCATACTTCACTTAGAGCATCAGCTAAGGAAGATTGGTACCTAGATAGCGGCTGTTCCAGACACATGACAGGAGTTAAAGAATTCCTGGTGAACATTGAACCTTGCTCCACTAGCTATGTGACATTTGGAGATGGCTCTAAAGGAAAGATCACTGGAATGGGAAAGCTAGTCCATGATGGACTTCCTAGTCTGAACAAAGTACTGCTGGTGAAGGGACTGACTGCAAACTTGATCAGCATCAGTCAGTTGTGTGATGAAGGATTCAATGTAAACTTCACAAAGTCAGAATGCTTGGTGACAAATGAGAAGAGTGAAGTTCTAATGAAGGGCAGCAGATCAAAGGACAACTGTTACCTATGGACACCTCAAGAAACCAGTTACTCCTCCACATGTCTATCCTCCAAAGAAGATGAAGTCAAAATATGGCATCAAAGATTTGGACATCTGCACTTAAGAGGCATGAAGAAAATCATTGACAAAGGTGCTGTTAGAGGCATTCCCAATCTGAAAATAGAAGAAGGCAGAATCTGTGGTGAATGTCAGATTGGAAAGCAAGTCAAGATGTCCCACCAGAAGCTTCAACATCAGACCACTTCCAGGGTGCTGGAACTACTTCACATGGACTTGATGGGGCCTATGCAAGTTGAAAGCCTTGGAGGAAAGAGGTATGCCTATGTTGTTGTGGATGATTTCTCCAGATTTTCAGGAGAATGATAGATCTTATCCAGCGCAAGTTGTTGCAGCCCAGATACGTACACTGCTATATAAACATGAAGGCTGCACGGGTTTTCTATCAAGTCAGAGATTGAAGAGTTATTTTGTGAGTTTTGTGACTTGAGTGTTTTTGTGAGCCACCTTGATGCTACCCTAACATCAAGTGTTGGACCTGAGTGTGTAGAGTTGATCTCTATTGTTCAGAGAGCAATCTCTGGTGTGTCTTTGATTTGTTTGTAAACACGGGTGAGTGATTGAGAGGGAGTGAGAGGGGTTCTCATATCTAAGAGTGGCTCTTAGGTAGAAGTTGCATGGGTAGTGGTTAGGTGAGAAGGTTGTATACAGTGGCTGTTAGATCTTCGAACTAATACTATTTTAGTGGATTTCCTCCCTGGCTTGGTAGCCCCCAGATGTAGGTGACGTTGCACCGAACTGGGTTAACAATTCTCTTGTGTTATTTACTTGTTTAATCTGTTCATACTGTCATATACAATCTGCATGTTCTGAAGCGCGATGTCGTGACATCCTGTACGACATCTGTCCTCAGTATCAGAATTTCACTTTCATCTTACAACAAATGACCTACTAACTTCACTATAAGGAAACATTTAAAAAGCAAACTAATATAAGAAAATGTGTTATATCATGTCATGTTTATTTGAGAATAGTCTTAAAATTTCTAACCTGATCCATAATATGAACTGTGTTGAAAATTTCCTCTGGTCTTTTGTTAATCGTCATCATTGTCTTAGCCATATCCTTCCAGTTCTATTGATCTTCATTCGCCGTTTCTAAACTCTATTTACAATATAAACATGTGTAGAAGCAAAGCTTCAAGAATTATTTTGATGATGCCAAGGAATTTCAAAGATCATTAAAGATGATTTCAAGGATAAAGAAACCAAGATGTCAAGCAAAGCAAAGATATCAAGATAAGAATTAAGATAGACTGTTAGAAAAGTTTTTTAAAAGCACAAATGATTGGCCAAGTGAGTTTCTATCTTAAAAAAAACTTTTCCAAGCATTTTACTCTGTGGTAATCGATTACCAGAGGTTGTAATCGGTTAACAGTGGCCACAAAGCTTTCTGGAAAGCTGTAATCGATTACCAAAACTATGTAATCGATTACCAATTCTTTAAAACGGTTAAAAATGATTTTGTAGTAATTGATTACCAGAGCTTTTGAATGTTGGACATTTGAATTTTGAATAAAATTAGCTGTGTAATCAATTACCAGAGAGGATTTTCGAGAAAATCTACCAACAGTCACAACTTTTCATTGGATTTTTGAATGGCCATCAAAGGCATTTAAATAGATGACTTGGGCACGAATTTTCTTCAGAGTTTTCACTGTTTACAAAAGACATAATCCTCTCAAAAAAAAATCTCTAATCTTCAAAAATTCCTTGGCCAAACACTTGTGTTATTCAATAAGGAATTGAGGGCTTCATTGTAACATCTGTCTCTTTCAAGAGAGATCATTTCTTCTTCTTCTTCTTACTTTTGAAAAGGGGCTAAGAGACTGTGAGTCTCTTGTTGTAAAGCATCTGAGCACAAAGGAAGGGTTGTCCTTGTGTGTTTTAGAAGGTGTAAAGGATTTGTAAGATAGTGGAACTCCCAAGCGGATTTCTTGGGGACTGGACGTAGGCAACAGACTTTGTCAAACCAGTATAAAAATTATGTTTGCAGTGTCTCTTCCCTTAAACTCTTTTATTTATCGTTGCTTATTGTTTTTTATTCAGTAAGTTTAATTTGAATTATTATTTAGGAATTCATTTTAAAAGGAATCTTGGGACTTGGGTTAAAATCAAAGTAGAATTTTTAATTGGGGAATAGTTTGTGATATCTTAATTCAACCCCCCTTCTTAAGATATCTGAGGCCACTTGTCTAACAACATGACATTGAGTAGATTTTGTCAAACCAACTAAATTCACTAACTGATTCATGCACAAACTGACTATGCACCATTCTTATCTAGGAGCTTATTCCATAAAACTAATTTAATATTTATAGCAATGATGTTTATACAAGTAAAATGAAGTGGTAGAAACTAAAAACATATTAGGTAACAATATATGTTGAAGTAGTGAGTCTTTTTACATTCCACATTTATACTTCAAAAGCATGATAGATTTGACATAACAATATGATACCAATACATTTTCATTGTACAAGTAGAACACAATGGACAATGATTTTTTAAAAAAGACTTGAAGAGAATTCTATCTCTTGAACTCATATCATGAAATTTTTTAATAGATTCACGTGTTTGTACTGGATGCTAGCTCTACGTATATACAAGATTTTTTTTCTAGGGTGGTCCTTTAAAAACATTGGCGAATATTGTTATAAAAATATTTACACCCTAACAATCATTAATCAATCTCTTTAACTCCCAAATCTTCATTCACCAAACAAAATAGGTTGTCACAGTAGCAAGCAGAAAAAATCAAAGATAGAATTTACTACTACTAATCACCATTGGTAGTGGTAGTGGTAGTGACAATGTAGGTGGTGGTTACAACACTGTTCAGGCATCACCACCTACTACTAATCAGGTTTAACAATCAGCACAACCACAATCACAGACTAAACAAAACTGAAAAGTTTCTCCTACAGTGCAGAAGAAGGAAGATACACACAATCCATAAAGCTTTAAGAGAAAAACATACTAGAAAGGGTTTAGCGCCAAGTGAGACTGAGATCGAGAGCGAGAGTGAGAGTGAGACCAAGATCGAGAGCGACAATGAGACTGAGAGTGATAGTGTCAACAGTGGTTTGAGTGGCGCGAGAGTGAGACTGAGACCTAGACGACCATGAGCAAGAGTGAGACCGAGAGCGATAGTGTTGACAATGGTTTCAGCGTCATGAGAGTGAGAGTGAGAAAAGGTTCGAGGTATTAAGGTTGGCAGAAGCGTGAGGGAGATGAGTGAAGTGCCGAAAGCTCGAAAAATATTATAAATAGGATAATACAATGTTGGTTTTTTTATAAAAAAAACGATGTTAATGTGATTTTGTTAACATTGGTTTTTGTAAAAGTGATGATAACGAAGTCATGTTAACATCGGTTTCTGAAAAACCTATGTTAACAAAGTCACATTAACATCGGTTTCTAAAAAACCGATGTTAACCAACTCACTTTAACATCAGTTTTTCAAAAATCCAATGTTAACGAAGTCACGTTGTAGAAGCAAAGCTTCATGATGAATCAAAGGTGTTTTGATGATAACAAAAGATGATGACAAAGGTGATGACAAAAAGCTCAAAGAACAACTCAAGTGAATCAAGAACAATTCAAGAGTCCAGGATAAGAATCAAGAAGAATTCAAGACTCAAGAAGAAAGTTTAGAGTCAAGAATCAAGATTCAAGGTTCAAGATCTCAAGAATCAAGATCAAGATTCAAGAATCAAGAGAAGGCTTAATCAAGATATGTATGAAAAGTTTTTCTCAAAAATTGAGTAGCACATGATTTTTCTCAAAACATGTTTACCAAAGAGTTTTTACTCTCAGGTAGTCGATTACAAGATTGCTGTAATTGATTACCAGTAGCAAAATTGTTTTGAAAAAGTTTTCAAATTCAATTTACAACGTTCCAATTAATTTCAAAAAGTTGTAATCGATTACAATGTTTTGGTAATCGATTACCAGTGCCTTTAAACGTTGAAATTCAAATTCAAATGTGAAGAGTCACATCCTTTCACATAAAAGCTTTGTGTAATCGATTACACTAATTTGGTAATCGATTACCAGTGATTGTTTCTGAATAAATCAAAAGATGTAACTCTTCAAAAGGTTTTTGACTTTTTCAAATTGGTTTTAAGTTTTTCTAAAAGTTATAACTCTTCTAAATGGTCCTCTTGGCCAGATATGAAGAGTCTATAAAAGCAAGGCTTTGTTTTGTATTTTTATTCATTCATTCAATCAATCTTGAACACTTATTTCATACAATCCTTTACAAGCCTTGAATCTCTTTGAACTTCTTCTTCTTCTTTGTACCAAAATCTTTCTGGTTTTCCAAACCTTGAAAACTTGTGTTATTCATCTTTTCATTCTCTTCACCTTCTGCCAAAAAGAATTCGCAAAGGACTAACCGCCTGAATTCTTTTTGTGTCTCTCTTCTCCCTTTTCCAAAAGAACAAAAGATTAACCGCCTGAATTCTTTTGTGTCTCTCTTCTCCCTTGTCAAAGAATTCAAAACGACACAGTCTGAGAATTCTTTCGATTCTTCCCATTCCCTTATACAAAAGTGTTCAAAGGACTAACTGCCTGAGAATTCTTTTGTATCCTCATTCACAAAGTATCAAAGGTTTAACCGCCTGAGATCTTTGTCTTAACACATTGGAGGGTACATCCTTTGTGGTACAAGTAGAGGGTACATCTACTTGGGTTTGATTGAGAACAAGAGAGGGTATATCTCTTATGGATCAGTTCTAGTGGAGGGTACATCCACTAGGTTCAAAGAGAAAAAGGGAGGGTACATCCCTTATGGATCTTTGCTTGTAAAAGGATTTTTACAATGTTGAAAGAAATCTCAAGGACCGCAGGTCGCTTGGGGACTTGATGTAGGCACGGGTTGTTGCCGAACCAGTATAAAAACTCTTGTGTGTTTGTTTCCTTCTTCCTTACCCTTTTACTTTCCGTTGTGCATTTAATTTCCGCTTTTACTTTCTGTTAAGTTTCTCTTCTACTCCTGATTCTCTTAACAATTTAGCAAAAGCCTTAAAAGAGTAATTTTTTAATTAGTAAAGGCTTAGGAATAATTAATTCAACCCCCCTTCTTAATTATCCAACACACGTTATTTATGATTATGCCACCGTGTTTTCATTTACATTGGTTTACTATAAAACTGATGTTATTCTAACGATGTTAAATGTAAATTTTCTAGTAGTGAAATTTTTTTGGCTTTTCCATTGGTGGTTATCATGGAGGGCTGAACAATTAATCAATCCAAGATCCACTCCAAGCAAGGCTCAATTTGAGTTCTAGTTTAGTATTTCTAATCTTTGTGAATGTTCTTCTTTCTCTTCTATCCTATTTTCGATTTTCATGATTATGATTATGCTTAGGATTGAAAATAGATTAGGTTATGGATTTATTTCCTAATTTCCGAATTTAATCATAGATTGTTTGGATGATTGTCCAACCTAATTTGCGATTTAAAACAATTTAGAGATTAATTCGACTGAACTATCTCTAATGCATTTGACTTAACTTTCAAACTAAACATCATTCATAGTAATTGTGATAATTCAATTTGCATTGGTTTGGTGAATTGGATTGATGCCATTAAACTTGACTTGTGTTTTGTTCTTATTCTGTTTTATTTCTTCATCTTTGTTTTTGTGTGTTTCACATTTCTTTATAGTCGCTTAAAAACTGTTTGATAAAATTTTCCCCTTTCTGTTTATAAGTGAATTAACGTAGGAACCAAATTGAATCATATTTCTGAGTTTGACCTAGGTTAATCCTGTGCTACAAAATTTCATAGTTTTATTTGTTTTTGAATGATTTGACAGTTGTTATCAAAACTGACGTCCTTGTCGGGGATATGAGTTATTATGTGCCAACCTTGATTCACTCATAACTGACTGACATTAGCATAGTAGTATAGGTTTGCATCTATTTATTTGAAAAAGAAAAAGAAATAATACACATTTGTGCATGTGCTACATGTTGTTCTGCACTCAATAATAAAGGTTCTAATCATTGTGTTTACTTTTCATTCAATAACTATTTGACATATTACATTGGTCTTGTTAGTGTTGTTTTATAGAATAGGTGTAGCAGCATCACAGAGTAGTAGTAGAGTGAAAATAGAGTAGTAGCGTAGAGAATAGTGTATTTTGTGTCACAAGAGTGAACTGTTAAGTAGAGCTTGTTTTTGCCACTTGGTGTCCAAAGTTTATCCCCTATTCTAAGCAAAAGTGGTTGGTTTGGGTTAAAATTAGAAAATTCTGCCTCTAAATATGAGTTTTAGCGACAAGGGAAATTTAGTCATTTCACATGAAACTATCTTAGAATGGCTGAAACTTTGCCAGAATGTAGAAAAAATTCATACATGAAGGTGCCTTATGAGGGACAAACATGGGCATTAGGGGTCATTTTGGCCAAATTCATATTGATTTGGACCACTTTTCAATTTTTTTTAATATTTTCATGATTTTTTAAAATACCAAAAATCGAAAATGAATTTTAGACTTTTACTTTGGTGTTTTGGAATTTTAAAAAAAATTTGAGGCAGTTTTCTATTTTTTGTAGCATTTCAACATGTACTGTGAATAGTGTTCTGTGTAGCGTAGTTGTCTGTATTTCTGTTTGTGTTGTCATTGATGAGCTTATTTGTGCATGAATAGGTCCATATGAAGTGACTTGCATTCATATGATCCTGAGATAGATAAGACATTTCATAGGCAGAGTAGAAATAATAGGACTAGAAGTTTAGTTGTGCATGATAGTGTAGTTTTGGATAATAGTGTAATGCATACTGAATTCATTGTTGATTCTATTTCTAATTTTGTTCCTGAGACTATTTTTATTGTTTCCAATTCTAAAAAAAAATAGTCTTGGTATAATGGCTAATAACAACCGAACTCTTGAGGAACTGACTACACCGGAGATGTTGTGTATGAACCATGGTGTATTCAATATCTTGAGACTGAGGTTAGTTATGAGTTGAAGTCTGGACTAGCCCATTTGTTGCCAAAGTTTCATGGTCTTGCAGGTGAAGATCCACACACGCATCTAAAGGAGTTTCATGTAGTGTGTTCTACCATGAAACCTGGACAACTATTCAGACCTTAACAACAACAATATAATCCTTACTCCAACACCTATAATCCTGATTGCAGAGATCATCCAAACTTGAGGTATTGATGTAGCTCCATGTAGAGCTTGTAGGACTTGGATCTTCTTCATCAATGAAGTCCTTTGCTTCGTGAAGATCAATGGCAGCAGAATGGACAAGGAGGAAAGGTGATTGGAGATGCCACTTCAAGAAGAAGATGAGTCAAGAACAAACTCACCACCATAGGAAGTCATGGATAAGAGCTTGAAGGTAGGAGAAGATGAGTGGAGGGAGAAGGAGAGAAGGAGCACGAAATTTTATGCCTTAAATGAGGTCTGAACTTTGAAGTGTAATTCTCAAATGATCAAAGTTGAAAAATGCACACACAAGGCCTTTATTTATAGCCTAAGTGTCATACAAAATTGGAGGGAAATTTGAATTTCTATTCAAATTTCACTTGAATTTGAATTTGAATTTGTGGAGCCAAATTTGAAGCCAAAATTTCACTAATTATGATTAGTGAATTTTAGCTATGGTTTAGTTCACTAATCCAAGAACAAGTCCAAGATTCTCCACTAAGTGTGCTTAGGTGTCATGAGGCATGTAAAGCATGAAGGACATGCACAAAGTGTGACTATATGATTGACAATAAGGTGTAGCAAGAAAATGCTCACCTCCCTCTTAGGAAGGTCCAAAATTTAATTGGATTGGGCTTCTCCCAATTCAATTAAATTTCTCTCCCAACACACACATCAAATAGTGCACTTAATGCATGTGAAATTACAAAACTACCCCTAATACAAAAACTAGTCTAGGTGCCCTAAAATACAAGGGCTGAAAAATCCTACATTACTAGGGTACCCTCCCTAGACTATGGAGCCCTAAATACAAGGCCCAAAAATAATGAAACCTTAATGTAATATGTACAAAGATAAGTGGGTTCATACTTAGCCCATGGGCCAAAAATCTACCCTAAGGCTTATGAGAACCCTAGGGCCTTCTTCAGCCGCTCTGGCCTAATCTTCTTGGAATCTTCTATCCAATGCCCTCGAGGGGTAGGATTGCATCATCCCCTCCCCCCTTGAAAAGGATTTGACCTCAAATCCAAAGGTTCTTGAAACTTTAGGCTTCTTTCCTCGACACCTATAAATAGAATAAAAACATATATGTTAGTGGTGTTAGGTATGTTAGAGTAGGGTAAGGTCTGAAAACCACTTTCTTGACCATCTTCCCATGTGGGAACATGGTTCCTCACCAACTCAATGAGTGGTGCTACAAGTATAGAAAAATATGGGACAATCCTTTTGTAAAAGTTTGATAAGTCATAGAAGCCCCAAAATTCCCTTATACTTGGTGGAGTGGGCCACTCTGGAATGACCTATAAGGTCCGTGGGAACCCCTTGATCACTATTTAAAAAATTAAGGAAAGTAATGTAATAAAATGTACCTTTTTAATATTTTCATGTTGATTACTCCTACCAAAAAGTATGACAAACCTAAGGTGTCCCATATGAGTACCTAGGTTTGTATTGAAACAAAAAATAAGAACAAACCTACCTAATGAGTCCCTATGTATGTGAATCATGAAGATGTTGGATACATGGGTGATTTTACAAAAAAGGGTTGCACCACTAAACACATTCATCATACCAACTATCATAGGGATTTGGTGCCTCATAATACCTATTTTGGGCACCAACAAAGCACAAGGATTTAAGCTCTTACGAACCAAACCCTCATCCAACAACTCCTTTACTTTAGGAATAATCTCAAGCCCAAGAGGCATGGCAGTGCCAACAGGTGTCTTTTTACAAAGTAGAAGATGTGGAGGTTGTCTAAGAGGGGAAGTTTCTTTAATGTTTGTCTTTATTGCAAAATGACTTTCCTTCATAGCTAACCTCTTGGAGGAGACACTTACCTCCTTACACTCCTACTTAACCATTAAAGGTTGTCCTTCTTCTTAAGGGTAGATTCTTCCCCTTTTGCTTCTTCACTTTCACTAGAGGAAGGTGAAGTAGTAGCCTCATATTGGCTACTATAAATGTCATGGCTCCTCATAATCATGGTTTTCTTGGTGGGGCATTTAGAAGTAATGTTTCCTCTTCCAAGACATTTAAAGAACTTTATAGAGCTAGTCTTCTCTTGCATACTAGCCTTATGGAGTTGCTTTTCTATTGTCTTCCCCTTATCATGTTTGGGCTTAGAAGGTGCCGCCCCTAAGATGCCTTGACCTTGGTCTTTCTTTGGAAAAGAGTGAAGGCCATAACATTTGGAAGTAGACTTCCTTTTAATTTGTTGCTCTACCTTTATTTCCCAATCCAAGTAAGCCTCTACATTCTCCTTCCCATGGAAGTATGAGAGGTTAATGTTAGCCACTTGAGGCTTTCTTTCCTTTTCTATCCTATGGGAGTGAGGCATAAGATGTTATCTATGCCTTGCTTCATAATAATCATGAAGCATGAAGTTCTTCACTTAGGCTCATGCAAGAGTCATGACTACTATAGGAGGCATGTTTTTCTTTTCTTAATTCTTTTAGTATTTTCCTTCTTTCTTCTTCCCTTATTTGTTCCCTCTAATCTTGATTTATTTCTACCCTCTCTTTTCCTTATTCTTTTCTTTATTGTTTTTCTTTCCATAACTTGAGGGAACTCAACTCATCTAAGATTCTAGATAGAGGGTCCTTATGACTAGTACCCTCACCATTAACACTAGATGAATGATGACTCATGTTGGTTCCTAAGTTGTGGATCTTTCTTGTTAAGGGTTTGCAAAAGGTAAAAGCTAAGGTTCAAACGAACTCCAGATAAGCATGATACGCAAGAAGAAATTATTATGCAATAACAAGATAAAGTTGGCGTGACTAGTAAAGAAAATAAGCTATGAAAGTAAGAAAGAAATGTAAACTAGGCGGATCCTAAGAGTATTTGGATGACCACATTTAAGGTTCCCAACAAAACACTCACTATCCTAAGGGAAAAATTGCGTAAAATTATTACACACAAATGGAGGTTTGGTAACTTATTGGAGGCTCCTAAAACACTTTCAATGAAAGGCCTTTTTGTTAGAAAATTTGAAAGCAATGATGGTAAGTAAATTGCCAATTACAAAGTTACAAAAAAAGTCCTCAATGTTTGTGGTTGTTCTCTCTTTGGTGTTTCACTCAATTTGGAGTGCTTATTAGTCCAATAGCTCTTAAGCTGGCAAGCGACAAAAAGAGAGCACAACCACCAAAATTGAGGACTATTTTGTAATTTTGTAATTCGCAATTTACTTACCTTCATTGCTTTCAAATTTTGTAACAAAAAGGCCTTTCATTGGAAGTGTGTTGGGAGCCTCCAATAGGTTACCAAACTTTCATTTGTGTGGAATAATTTTAGGTAATTTTCCCTTAGGATAGTGAGTGTTTTGTTGGGAACCTTAAATGTGGTCATCCAAACACTCTTAGGATTCGCCTAGTTTACATTTCTTGCACTTTAATTTCTTGCTTACTTTCATAGTTTATTTTCTTTACTAGTCACACCTAGTTTATCTTGTAATCACATAATACTTTATTCTTGTTTATCACACTTATCTTGAGTTCTTTTGAGCCCTAGCTTTTACCTTTTACAAACCCCCAACAAGAAGGAACCACAACTTTGGAACCAACGTGAGTCATCATTCATCTAGTGTTAATGGTGAGGGTACTAGTCATAAGGACCCTCTATCTAGAATCTTAGATGAGTTGATTTCCCTCAAGTTATGGAAAGAAAAACTAGAAAGAAAAGAAAAAGGAAAATAGAGGGTAGAAATAAATCAAGATGATAGAGAACAAATAAGAGAGGAAGAAAGAAGAAAAATAATGAAAGAAATGGAAAAAGACAAACATGCCTCCTATAGTAGTCATGACTTTTGCAAGAGCCTAAGTGAAGAACTTAGTGACTATTATAGAGGAGGGCATAGGTCACATCCTAGACCTCACTCCCATAGGAGAGAAAAGGAAAGAAAACCTCAAGAGGCTAACATTAACCTCCCATGCTTCCATAGGAAGGACAATGTAGAGGCTTATTTAGATTGGGAAATGAAGGTTGAGCAACTCTTTGCTTGCCATCATACAAGTGAGGAAAGGAAGGTTCCTTTGGCTACCCTTATCTTCCAAGGGTATGCACTCTATTGGTGGACTTCCCTTATTAGGGAAAGAAGGATTCATGGGGATTCTCCAGTAGAGTATTGGAATGACTTGAAAAGTGCCCTTAAGAAGAGGCACATCCTCTCCTACTATGAAAGGGAGCTTATGGACAAGCTCCAAAGGCTTAGACAAGGGAGTATGAGTGTTGAAGAGTATAGGCAACAAATGGAACTACTCCTTTTGAGAGCTAGGCTTAGGGAGAAAGGAAAAAACAAGTATTGCTAGGATCCTTAGTGGGCTTAATATGGAAGTAAGGGACAAGGTTGGGCTCCTTCCATATAGGGACCTAGATGACCTAGTCCACTTTTTCATAAGGGTAGAGCAACAACTTAAAAGGAAGCCTACTTCAAAATCTTATGGCTCTCACTCTTATCCAACGAAAGACCAAGGTCTAGGCATCTTAGGGGCAGCACCTTCTAAGCCCAAACATGATAAGGGGAAGACAATAGAAAAGCAACCCCTTAAGGCTAGTATGCAAGAGAAGACTAGCTCTATAAAATGCTTTAAATGTCCTGGAAGAGGACACATTAATTCTGAATGCCCCACAAAGAAAACCATGATTATGAGGAGCCAAGACATTTATAGTAGCCAATATGAGGGTACTACTTCACCTTCCTCTAGTAAAAGTGAAGAAGCAAAAGGGGAAGAATCTAGTCAAGAAATCTATCCCCAAGAAGAAGGGGACCTATTAATGGTCAAAAGGCTTCTAGGAGGCCAATCTTGTGACTTCACTGATCAAGGCCGTACCCGAATCAAATAAACATTAAAATGTAGTAACTAGGAAGTGATCCTAGGTCGTCTCCCAACGAGCAATGATCAACCAAACGTTCATAACAAATAGTAGGAAAATAGTAACGAATTGGGGGGGTTTGTTTGTTTTTGTAAATTAAACAGCGAATAAAATTGACTTAGAAAATATCAGAATTAAAACACGTTGTTTCCCCTTGATTCACAAGCAAGTCTCTTATCCTAGGTTACGAGATTTTATCCTTTATCAGTTCAACCACTTAATCCAACCCTGAATTAAATTACTAAGCGAAATTTAACATAAGGCATTCATTATGTGATTAAGCATCACATACACCAATTACTCATAAACGATCATTAAGCATGAACGTAAATTAAGCGCAGAGACAATTAATCAAGCACTAAGCATGCATGAATTAATAGCAACAAATTCAGAGTAATTAGTGAAGAGGAAAAAAACGGAGCAGAATTTAACAATAATAATAGAACCTCAAAGAGAACTGTGCTTGATCCTCAAGAGAAAACAACGCTGGGGACTTAGCCTTCCATTAATCAAATAGAGAAGGAAATTATAGATTGAAGAACAAAATTTTATTGCTAAAACGAAAAGTCAGAACTGGAATTGCAAAAACGAAAATAAAGGAAAAAGAGAAGAGAGAAAGAAGAGAGAGGGCCTCACCTAGAACCTTGGTGTTGTTATATAGTTTTTCAGCCCCAAAGCTTACAAATCTGTTTTAAATCCAAGCCCATAAATAAAATAAAATAAAATATAGATAAGATAAGATAAGATAAGATCTAGATGAAATAATATCTAGATGAGATCAAATCTAAATAATATCTAGATAAGATAAGATAAGATAAGATAAGATCTAATTTTGTAGAATAAAATAGTCTGTCCTCTTCAAGTCCAAGCCCAATTCTAGATTCAAGCCCAATGCTTCATTAATTCCTGAAATTAGATTAAAAACATCAAATTAGCTTAATGGGCCCTGTCATACCCTAATTTCGTCTTGGGACCATCCATTGTTGGGATGCGACCCTCGTTTGACCATTTCGAGGTACTTGGCACCCATCGTTAGGCAATTTGTGAAGTTCCGAGATATGCCGGAAGCCAAAAGAAAGCATTGTAGCACAATCCGTGAAGTTCCGTGACATGCCGAAAATTAAAAGGAAGTGTTAGTGTGCAATCCGTAAAGTTCCGTAACGTTCCGAAAGGAAAAAAAAAGGATGATTACATAATCTGTATGGTTCCATAACATTACGGAAAGAAAACAAGTATCGTTACAAAATTCGTAAGTTTCCGTAATGTTACGGAAAAAGAATCACCAAAGAAAAGGCAGGGGAGTGTATTTAGTAAAAATGGGGGTTCAAATAGCAACCTGGCCCACTTGGGCCTTCCAGGATGTTCCTCCAGAAGGCGGTTGCTTCTGGAGGAAGCAACGTAGCTCGCCTGGGCGAGCTGGGTGGCAAGCATCTCCTTCCTTTTCCTATAAATAGGGGAAGGAGGGAAGAACAAAAATGTTCAACCCTCCTGGTATTTGAGAATCACTTAAAATTAGTGAGAAAAATTGTTTCGATGAAGAAAATCCAAGCCGAGGTGCTTCTGTAACGCTTCCGTGACGTTTTCGTGGGTGATTTCGCGAAGATTTTCAACCATTCTTCATCGTTCACCGTTCGTTCTTCGTTGTTCTTCAGTCTTCAACCAGTAAGTTCCCGAAATCGAACTTTTCAATTCATTCTATGTACCCTTAGTGGTCCTCATTTGTTTCGCGTGCTTTTATTTTCATTTCATTTACTTTCCGTACCCCCTTTTGACGTGCTTTAGTCATTTATTTAAGTCATTTTCTCGCCAAATCAAAAAATAAAATAAATTTCCACCGATCATTTGAATTGTAACATCCTTTAATTTTTGTTAAAATGAATTCCGACCGTTCGGTCATGCCGTAATCACATCTAAAAACAAAAAGAAGCAAAATAATAATATAATAATAAAAAATATCTTTTAGTAAAATAAATCAAAAAAATTCAATCGGATGTTTTCTCTTTCTTAAATCGAATCGACTAATAACCAAAGCGAAACTAAGGATAAAATCAATTCACAAACCAAACTTTTTGTCATCGCCTAAAAAAGCCATTTTCAGAGGTCCAACGCCTTGAAATGGTCTTTTCCGCTTCTATTGGTTAAATGTAGATTTCTAAAGGCCTAAAATCAACATGTAACTTTATTACCTCTTTCAAAAATAAAGAGATCATTAATGGTCCAATACCTTAATGTTTTCTCTCTTCAAAAAAAGAATCGAAAGATTGTTTAATGGTCCAACGCCTTAAATGACCTTTCATTCAATAAAAGCATATCTTGCAAAAAAGGATAAAAAAATAACTTAACCAAACGCTTTGTTCACAAAGAACTACGTAGGTCTGATTTCTTTACCACAATTGAGGAATACGTAGGAGCAAGGGAAACACCCTCGTCAACCACAAAAAGATAAAAATATAAAAAGGCATAAAAGACGTAAGAACGTAAAAAAGGGAAAATAATATAAATTGAAGTCACATTTGCACATTGGATTAAAGGCTGTCGTCTCTTGTGACGAACGTGTGGGATGCTAATACCTTCCTCGTGCGTAAATACAACTCCCGAACCTCTCACTTAAAGTTCGTAGACTACGTCTTTTCCGGTTTTTCCGACGTTTTCATCAAATAAACGTTGGTGGTGACTCCACGCGTATTCCTTTCATGGAAGATGCACCCGTGAGTCTCGCGTCGCCCTCCCGCCGAAGGGTAGGTTGCGACAGGCCCAAATAATAAAACTGCCTAATTAATTTCACAATTAAGACTAATCAGTACTTAAAATGGTGCAAAAAGGGTTAAGAAATAGGAGAAAATAATGGCACATCAAAATCCCCCATACTTAGCCTTTTGCATGTAGAAGCAAAGCTTCATGGTGAATCGAAGGTGATTCAAAGGTGTTTTGATGATAACAATGATGATAACAAAAGATGATGACAAAGGTGATGACAAAAAGCTCAAAGATTAATAAAAGAACAACTCAAGTGAATCAAGAATAATTCAAGAGTTCAAGAAAAGAATCAAGAAGAATTCAAGACTCAAGAAGAAAGCCTAGAATCAAGAATCAAGATTCAAGGTTCAAGATCTCAAGAATCAAGATCAAGACTCAAGACTCAAGATTCAAGAATGAAGAAAAGACTCAATCAAGATAAGTATTAAAAAGTTTTTCAAAACTTTGAATAGCACATGAGTTTTTGACAAAACCATTTACCAAAGAGTTTCTACTCTCTGGTAATCGATTACCATATTGTTGTAATCGATTACTAGTAGCAAAATTGTTTTGAAAAAGTTTTCAAATTGAATTTACAACGTTCTAATTATTTTCAAAAAGCGATAATCGATTACAATGATTTGGTAATCAATTACCAGTGCCTTTGAACGTTGAAATTCAAATTCAAATGTGAAGAGTCACATCCTTTCACACAAAAGCTTTGTGTAATCGATTACACTAATTTGGTAATCGATTACCAGTGACTGTTTCTGATAAATCAAAAGATGTAAATCTTCAAAAGGTTTTTGACTTTTTCAAATTGGTTTTAAGTTTTTCTAAAAATTTATAACTCTTCGAAATGGTCTTCTTGACCAGACATGAAGAGTCTATAAAGGCAAGGTTTTGTTTTGCATTTTTAATTCAATCAATTCATTCTTTCACACTTTACTTTTCCAATCAATTCTTTACAAGCCTTGAATCTCTTTGAACTTTTTCTTCTTCTTTGTACCAAAAGCTTTTTGGTTTTCCAAACCTTGAAAACTTGTGCTATTCATCTTTTCATTCTCTTCTCCCTTTGCCAAAAAGAATTCGCCAAGGACTAACCGCCTGAATTCTTTTTGTGTCTCTCTTCTCCCTTTTCCAAAAGAACAAAGGACTAACCGCCTGAATTCTTTTGTGTCTCCCTTCTTCCATGTCAAAGAATTCAAAACGACATAGTCTGAGAATTCTTTTGATTTTTCCCATTCCCTAATACAAAAGTGTTCAAAGGACTAACCGCCTGAGAATTCTTTTGTATCCCCATTCACAAAGTATCAAAGGTTTAACAACCTGAGATCTTTGTCTTAACACATTGGAGGGTACATCCTTTGTGGTACAAGTAGAGGGTACATCTACTTGGGTTTGACTGAGAACAAGAGAGGGTACATCTCTTGTGGATCAATTCTAGTGGAGGGTACATCCACTAGGGTTTCAAAGAGAACAAGGGAGGGTACATCCCTTGTGGATCTTTGCTTGTAAAAGGATTTTTACAAGGTTTAAAAAAATCTCAAGGACCGCAGGTCGCTTGGGGACTGGATGTAGGCATGGGTTGTTGCCGAACCAGTATAAAAACTCTTGTGTGTTTGTTTCCTTCTTCCCTACTCTTTTACTTTCCGCTGTGCATTTAATTTCCGCTTTTACTTTCTGTTAAGTTTCTCTTCTACTCCTCATTCTCTTAACAATTTAGTAAAAGCCTTAAAAGAGTAATTTTTAATTAGTAAAGGTTTAGGAATAATTAATTCAACCCCCCCTTCTTAATTATTCTGAGGCCACTCGATCCAACATTGCACTCCTGGGCAAAATGAAATAAAGAACAAAATCCAAGGATATCAAAGAGAGACAAACAAAAACATTTACATATTTCTCAATGAACATCAAGGAATGAAAGGAATAGGTAAAATCTAACATGAAGAGATCCAAAGAGTCAAGACATTCGTGAAAATCATCCAAGCAACCCAATCATGGCAAAATAGTTAATTAGCTCAATAATGAAAAATGATTAAGCCTCACAAGATATACACTCTATGTCTCAAGTGTCTAGGCTACTGTTTACTCTCGAAGCACCCATGAAAACAAACACCACATAGACTTGGCAAAATTCTAAAATCGACAAACAACTTGACAAACACATGCACATGAGGATCAAAAGGTCTTTAAAGGTTTTAATGGGGCCAAGGACAAGGTAGGAAAAAAAATATGGAATAAGTAGCTAAATCCCAAAGGAATAGAGGAGCAATGGGGAATAAGTGGAAATTAAGCACAAGTAGTAAACCCAAACCCTCTAATATCAACAAAATCAACCAAGGCTCCCAAATCAAGTCTTCATAACAAGACCTCATTTATTCAACTTCACTTCTTTTCTTCTTCTCTTTTTTTTTTCTTGGAATAGTACAAATTCGCAGAATTTGCAGCAATTGAATTTTTTTTCATTTTTTTTCATCATTTTTTTTAACAGTACGAATTTGAAGATTAAAGCAAGAACTAGGCAATATATATATACATCAAGCATGGCTAAAATAAAACATTAAGCATGGCAAAAAATTATGTCTTCCAATGAAACATACCCCCTCACACTTATTCCCAGCTTATTCCCAAAACAATTCCAAAGCTCCAAAATTCCTTAAGGGTAAGGTGATATCATGGTTTTTCACTTAAGGCTTGTAATGAGCTCAAAACAAAGAAAGGGGAACATAGGCTCAAAGGGGCTATCAAAGGAATTAATTCAAGGTAAGTCCATTTGGCTAGAAGCTTATAAGAACAAAATTGCCTAAATCATTTCCAAATATGCATGTGAATTAGGAAGCATCAACAAGAATCAAGCCAAGGCTATTGTGCAAGCAATCAATGGGGCAAAACACACCAAAAGATTATGATGATGGATAGCTCAAATTCTCACAAAGGTAAACTTATCACTTTCAAATTGAGCTTTCAAAACTATCATGATATGTAGAGGAAAAACAAGGATTTCAAATCACAAAATGTCAAGAGACTTTTATTTTCAGAATAATTACCCATTTCTTGAACATATCCTATAATTCAAAGAAAAATATGCAAAGTTGCACATGCAAACAGAATTGACCTAAAATATTAAACTAGAAACCCAACAAAACTAACAAAGCTAACAAATTTAACACAAACAAAACTAACAAAACTAGCAAAACCAAAACCAAAGAACACCCCCCCCCCATACTTAAACAACACATTGTCCTCAATGTAGCAAAATTAAAAGATTAAAAGCAATTAAACCATCAAATAGAATCGGACAAATGTAATAAAAGTAAAGGAGGAGATAGGAAAAGAAAAACTCCCTAAGTCATGGTGGAAAAGAAGTAAGCTGAAGTAAGGAGATCTTTTGAGCAAGGACAACCCCCAATGTGTAATTGGATTCATCGCACATTAGCTCAAATGGGGTTGTCCAATCAGGTGCCTTGCTAAAGTCTTTTATAAAGCGCCTGTAGAATCCTGCATGACCAAGAAAAGATCGCACATCTCGCACGTAAGAGGGGTAAGGCAATTATGAAATAACAAAAAATTTTGTAGGATCTACTTCAATGCCCTTATTGGAAATAATGTGGCCTAAAACTATACCTTGCTCAACCATAAAATGACATTTTTCAAAATTTAGAACAAGGTTAGTTTCAATGCATCTATTCAAAACCATTTCCAGACTATCCAAACAAATATCAAAAGAGGATCCATATACAGTGAAATCATCCATAAACACCTCTATGCAATTTTCTAAAAAATCACTAAAAATACTAATCATGCACCGCTGGAAGGTACTAGGGGCATTGCACAGGCCGAAAGACATCCTCCTATAAGCAAAAGTGCCAAAGGGGCAGGTGAATGTGCAATAGTGATTTGCACATAACCAGAAAAACCATCAAGGAAACAGTAGTGAGATTTACCTGCTAGGCGTTCAAGCATCTGGTCAATGAATGGCAGTGGAAAATGGTCCTTTTTGGTAACCTGGTTCAACCTCCTATAGTCGATGCAGACTCTCCAACTGTTCTGCACCCGAGTAGGAATCAACTCCTGCTTCTCATTTTTTATCACGGTGAGGCCGGTTTTCTTCGGAACTACCTGGACGGGACTCACCCATTGGCTGTCGGAGATAGGATAAATGATTCCAGCTTGCAAAAGCTTGGTTACCTCCTTCTTCACTACATCAAGAATCACCAGGTTGAGTCTTCTCTGTGGCTGTCTTACTGGTTTAGCCCCATCTTCTAAATTTATTCGATGCATACATGTGGATGGGCTAATACTAGGAATGTTCGCCAGGGTCCAGCCTATAGCCTTCTTATGCTTCTTAAGAACTGATAACAGCTTCTCCTCTTGCTCATCAGCAAGGGAGGTAGATATAATTACTGGAAAACTTTTGCTCTCATCTAAGTAAGCATATTTTAAATTTGATGGCAGAGGCTTCAATTCTGGTGTGGGCGGCTGGATAATAGTAAAAAAGAGATGGTTTCTCAGCCTGTACCTCATAAAGAAAGTCAGAGTATGTGTACTTCCTGAAACATGGTTAGTTCTATCTGACTCTATAAAATCAATCTCAAGAGGTAAAACATCATCAGACATGTAATCAATAACAAATTCAGATTCAATGCATGAAGAGTCACAGGCATGCAGATTAGAATGAAGATCAGTCATGTATTCATCAACAATATGGTCAATTATTTCAACACGAAATACAGAAAAATCTTCAGATGGGTGTTTCATAGCATCAAGAATATTAAAATGATCAGTTATATCACCAAACTCCATAGATAGTGTGCCTGTATATACATCTATCTTAGTTCTAGCAGTTTTCATAAAAAGTCTGCCTAGAATGATGGGAACTAATCCTTTAGAAAATCCCTCCTCCATATTCAAAATTTAAAAATCAACAGGGAAAATTAGTTCACCAACTCTAACTAAGACGTCCTCTAGGAAACCAGCAGGATAGGCAACACTTCTATTAGCTAAATGAATTACCACATCAGTTGACTGCAGGGGACCAAGAGATAGAGAATTAAAAATAGATAGAGGCATCACATTAACAGAAGCTCCTAAATCTAGCATGGCATTGTCAAACTTATTGTTCCCTATGATACAAGGTATGCTGAATGTACCTAGATCTTTACATTTTTCAGGGATTTGGGGAACAGATTTACCAATCAATGCGGAGACATTTCTGCCCATACTAATTCTTTCACTTCCTTTAAGCTTCCGCTTATGAGTGCACAACTCTTTCAAGAATTTAGCATATCTTGGAATTTGCTTTATTGCATCCAGCAGATGTATGTTTACCTCTACTTTTCTAAATGTTTCCAAGATCTCTTTCTCTGCCTCTTCCATTTTTTTGTTGGAAATTGCTCTTGGAGGGAATGGAAGAGTGATATGCTGCTTCTGTAAATCAGAATTACCAGTGGAAGATTCACCTGCATAGAAATTTTTAGGTAACTTACTCTTTAAATTTTTGTCATCATCTTTTTTTGTAGTAGAGTGAAGTTGGGCAGGTTCATTTGCGGATGAAGAAGATGTTGCTGGTTAGGGTTTAGTTGGGCAGGTCCTTGACACAGCTTTCCTGACCTCAATGTAATGGCACTCACATTTTTGGAATTCTGGACAGATTGAGAAGGTAATCTGTCAGAATTCTAGAACTGTTGTTGATTTAACTGTGTAGCCAATTGTCCCATTTGATTAGTTAAGCTCTGAAGTGAGGCTCTGGTCTCTTGTTGAAACTGCATGTTTTGCATAGTCATTTGCCTCACAAGTTCTTCAAGAGAAGGTTGCGGAGGAGTCTCAACTGTTTGTTGTTTCTAGGGCTATTGCTGTTGTTGCTGCTGGATTGGTGGAGGAATGTATGGTCTGCTTGGGCCAGTAGCATTTTGAAAATAAGGTTGTTGTTGTTGCTGCTGTTGTGAAGGATTCGACCATCTAAGGTTGGGATGATTCCTCCACCGGGATTGTACCTGTTGCTGGAGATGTCATAATTGTTCTGTTGTGGCTGATTTTGCTGCTGAGGTTGAGGAGGTCTATTGTAGATGTTTGCAGCATAAGCTTCAGGATGTTCATTTGCTCCAGATTGCTGCACAGAAAGGCAAAGGTCTGTATGGTGGTCGGCAGAGGAGCATAAACCACAGAGTCTTGCGACAGGTGCAGATTTCTGATTCATGGCCAGTTGGGTTACCAAGTTAACTTAGGCATCTAGTTTACCTTCAAGCTTCTTAGTTTCAAATGATGCAGATGAATTCGTGGCTACCTCATGCACTCCTCTAATGACAATAGCATCACTTCTGACACTAAATTGTTGGGAGTTTGAGGCCATCTTCTCACTGGCAGCATCAATCATACTCCTCTCCATGTTGCTAAGTCCCTCATAGAAATACTGCAGAAGGAGTTGCTCAGCAATCTGGTGGTGAGGACAGCTTGCACACAATTTCTTGAATCTTTCCCAGTACTCATACAAGCTTTCTCCACTAAGTTGTTTGATGCCTGAAATGTCTTTTCTGATGGCAGTGGTCCTAGATGCAGGGAAGAATTTCTCCAAGAACACCCTCTTAAGGTCATCCCAGCTAAAAATGGACTTGGGAGCAAGGTAGTATAGCCAATCTTTTGCCACTCCCTCCAGAGAATGAGGAAAAGCCTTTAGAAAGATATGATCTTCCTGGACATCAGGGGGCTTCATGGTGGAACAAACAATATGGAACTCCTTAAGATGCTTAAGAGGATCTTCACCTACAAGACCATGAAACTTGGGCAGCAAATGTATTAGTCCAGTCTTGAGAGCATATGGAACACCCTCATCAGGATATTGAATGCACAAGCTTTCATAAGTGAAATCAGGTGCAACCATCTCCCTTAGAGTCCTCTCACGAGGTGGAATAAAATAGAATACCGCACTAACACAACACAAACACACTAAACAAAAGAAGTAAACATAAAACAACTAAACATAAAACACGAATCACTAGTTATTATGAACCTTTGGCCCACTGCTCCCCGGCAATGGCGCCAAATTTGATCGAGGCCATACCCGAATCAAATAAACATTAAAATGTAGTAACTAGGAAGTGATCCTAGGTCGTCTCCCAACGAGCAATGATTAACCCAACGTTCATAACAAATAGTAGGAAAATAGTAACGAATTGGGGGGGGGGGGGGTTTGTTTGTTTTTGTAAATTAAACAGCAAGTAAAATTGTCTTAGAAAATATCAGAATTAAAACATGTTGCTTCCCCTTGATTCACGAGCAAGTCTCTTATCCTAGGTTATGAGAGTTTATCCTTTATCAGTTCAACCACTTAATCCAACCCTAAATTAAATTACTAAGCGAAATTCAACATAAGGCATTCATTATGTGAATAAGCATCACATACACCAATTACTCATAAACGATCATTAAGCATGAACGTAAATTAAGCGCAGAGACAATTAATCAAGCACTAAGCATGCATGAATTAATAGCAACAAATTCAGAGTAATTAGTGAAGAGGAAAAAACTAAACATAATTTAACAATAATAATAAAACCTCAAAGAGAAAACAACGTTGGGGACTTAGCCTTCCATTAATCAAATAGAGAACGAAATTATAGATTGAAGAACGAAATTTTATTGCTAAAACGAAAAGTTGGAACTGGAATTGCAAAAACGAAAATAAAGGAGAAAGAGAAGAGAGAGAGAAGAGAGAGGGACTCAACTAGAACCTTGGTGCTGTTATATAGTTTTTCAACCCCAAAGCTTACAAATCTGTTTTAAATCCAAGCCCATAAATAAAATAAAATCAAATCTAGATAAGATAAGATCTAGATAAAATAATATCTAGATGAGGTCAAATCTAAATAATATCTAGATTAGATAAGATCTAATTTTGTAGAATAAAATAGTTTTTCCTCTTCAAGTCTAAGCCCAATTCTGGATTCAAGCCCAATACTTCATTAATTCCTGGAATTAGATTAAAAACATGAAATTAGCTGAATGGGCCCAAATAATAAAACTGCCTAATTAATTTGACAATTAAGATTAATTAGTACTTAAAATGGTGTAAAAAAGGTTAAGAAATAGGAGAAAATAATGGCACATCATTCACCCAATCTCAAATAAAGAATATTTTTCACACAAGGTGTAAAATTTCTGATAACACATGCTCTCTCATGGTAGATAGTGGTTCATGTTGCAATTGTTGTAGCACAAGATTAGTCTCTAAGTGGAGCCTTGCTATCACTCCCCATCCAAAGCCTTATAAACTTCAATGGCTCAATAGGCAAGGGGAGATGATAGTCAATCAACAAGTGAAAGTGCCCTTCTCCATTGGAATATATAAGGATGAAGTGATTTGTGATGTAGTTCCTATGGAGGTAGGACACCTTCTCTTAGGTAGGCCATGGCAATATGATAGGAAAATCATCTATAATGGCCTAACTAATGAGATAACCCTCACCCACCTTGGAACAAAGTTTGTGTTGCATCCTCAAACACCTTCACGGTGGCCAAAGATCAACTAACTATGAAAGATAAGAGGGATGAGGAAGAAAAACTAGAAAAAACGAAAGAAAAAGAAGAATAGTAAGGCCTTGTCTTCAAAGGCCAAGGGGAAGCAAAAGGAGGAAAAGGATTCCTCCAAGATTTCTAAGAAGGAAAACCATTTTGCAAGAAAAAGGTGATATCAAAAGAGCACTCATTCTTAAACAATCCTTCTACCTTCTCCTATCAAGGGAAACATCCCTTAGCATTGTCATACCTCTTAAGCTTGAGGTTATACCTCAAGTAAAGGAGTTGTTGGATAAGGGTTTGGTTCGTAAGAGCTTAAATCCTTGTGCTTTGTTGGTCCCCAAAATAGGTATTATGAGGCACCAAATCCCTATGATATATGGTATGATAAATGTGTTGAGTGGTGCAACCCTCTTTTGTAAAATCACTCATGCATCCAACATTTTCATGATTTACATACATAGGGACTCATTAGGTAGGTTTGTTCTTATTTTTAGTTTCAATACAAACTTAGGTGCTCATATGGGACACCTTAGGTTCGTCTTACTTTCTGGTAGGAATAATCAACATGAAAATACAGAAAAAGGTATGTTTTATTGCAATACTTTCCTTAATTTTTTAAATAAAGATCAAGGGGTTCTCACGAACCCTAAGAGAATAAAGGTCATTCTTGAGTGGCCCACTCCACCAAGTATATGGAAAGTTTAGGGCCTCCATGACTTAACAAACTTTTACAAAAGGTTTGTCCCCTATTTTTCTATACTTGTAGCACCACTCATTGAGTTGGTGAAGAACCATGGTCCCTCATGGGACGATACCCAGGAAAGGTGTTTTCAGACCTTACCCTACTCCAACATACCAAACACCACTAACATACATGTTTTTATTCTTTTTACAAGTGTTGAGGGAAGAAGCCCAAAGCTTCAAGAACCTTTGAAATTGATGTCAAATCCTTTTCAAGGGGGAGAGAATGATGCAATCCTACCCCCAAGGGCATTGGATAGAAGACTCCAAGAAGATTGGGTCAGAGATGCAATAGAAGGCCCTAGGGTTCTCATGAGCCTTAGGGTAGATTTTGGGTCCACGGACTAAGTATGAGCCCACATATCTTTGTACATATTAGATTAAGGTTTCATTATTTTTGTGCCTTTTATTTAGGGCTCCATAGTGTTGGGAGGGTACTGTTAGACCCTAATTTCATCCGGGGACTATCATTCGTTGATGTTTTGATTCTTGCTAGCCGAATTGTGTTGTTCGACACCAGTTACCGCACAAGATGAAAGATCATTCGATATTTTTGTCAAGGATGGGAAAGATGACAAAAGGGAGTTTTCTGGACCCTAGCTCGCCCAGGCTAGCCTCTGGCTCGCCTGGGCCCCTAAATTGCTTAGGGCTAAAGGAACCAACTTTCCTGGGAGAGCCAGTTACTTCAGGATGAACCATCAGCTCGTTTGGGCGAGCTGCCATGGTCCCAAATGCCATTTTTTCCCTATAAATAGGCGTGAATGGGGGCTGAGGAAGGGGTTCCAGCATTCAGCATTGAGAGATTTTGAGAGAAATAAGGGAGAAGAAGAATAAAGAAGAGAAAATGAAGCTGAGCCGCTGCCGAATCATGACTGTAATCAACCTCTACATCATTCTTCATTCGGTGTTCTTCGTTCGTCATCCGGTTTGTGTTTTTTTAAAGGATTTGAACATGATCTATGCACCCTTAGGGGTCCCATTTGTTGTTTTGTGCATATTCATCTCCTTCTTCTATCATCAGTAATCTCTTTTCTTTTGTAAAGTTCAATCTTAACCGATCATTAGTGTTGTAAGTCATCTTTTAAAGAGCTTGAAAGTTAATAAACAAAACCGAGATAAAGCTAACATATAATTGAATTTCTCTCCATCAAATCCACTTGAGATCGTTCAAGGTCCAATGCCTTAACGACCTCTTTTTGTTTTTAGTAATAAAAATGAATCTTTCAAAAGCCTTAAACCAATTTAGCACACATTGTTTTTGCTTTAAAGAACTACGTAGGTCTAAATTCCTCATCGCACCTGAGGTTACGTAGGAGCAAGGGCAACACCCTTGTCGACCCCAAAAAGTAGAGAAACATAAAAAGGGAAAATACATAATTTTGAAGTCATGTTACGCACACTCCATTAAAGGCTGTCATCCCTTGTGATGGGTGAGTGGGGTGCTAATACCTTCCCCATGCGTAAACAACTCCCGAACCCTTATTTTCAAAATTCACAGACCCCTTTTTGGATTTACTAACGTTTTCCTCTAATAAATGTTGGTGGCGACTCCCACGCGTTTTCCTTTTTGGAAGATGCTCCTTTACCTTTTCGCCTCGCCCTCTCATCAAAGGGTAGGTTGCAACAGATGGCGACTCCACTGGGGAGTGTTAGAGAGATAAGTCACTCGATCAGTGTGCAATGTTTTATCATGACTTCTTCATTCATGTTCCCTTTTCTCTTTTATCTTTTGTTTTGTCCATATTTTTGAAAAACTTTGCTATGTTATTATGTTTTGTGTGTGTCTATCTATCTATTACATTCGTAGTTAGAAATATTTTTTTGTTCTATGCATACATGGCACCTGCACCTTTGCACACACATTGAGGTATTAGGCCCTATGCTCGGGTCTGTGTGAGACATCGGAAGTGGAGGTCGATTTGTGGTCATGCTAGGTCTCCGACTCGCTTGATAACAGTGAAGCCTCATCTAGAGTTTTCCTTTTTTAATGATGTGTTGTCACTGATAGTCCCTATTGCCACAATGTATTATCTAAGAGGATGATATCTCTAGAGACCTTGAAAGTTACATACAACTACCCTTGGGGGTTATCACAGGATAGCGAACTTTTTGATGCCCTCCATTAGGATCCTAAACTAGGGACACGAAACAAACTCACTATGTCTTGTTTCCTTGATCTAGTCATGCACATCTTTATACGTCGTAATAGTATACATCATTCCTATGTTTACCGTTTTTATTATGTTCACACACTGCATTTTGCATTAAGTCATTATGTTATCATGCTCATTCGCCTAGCATGTTTCTTTGTGCTACCAACCACATACCTGCTATTTTCATTAGTCATTATGTTCACTCATGCATACTTCCCCGTGTCGTTACTCATTCCTTGCATTCTTTTTCAACATCAAACTCACAAAGAAGTGTGAAAGTCTGCACCGGTTTCTTAATTTCATGAATTAGGTACCATGGTAATATTTGCAAACAAACCATGATGCCCAATGGCATTATGGATAAGAAAAGATGGTCTTTTGAGTGTCTTGTGTCTGTCATACCCTAATTTCTCTGGGGACAATTCTTTGTCGGCATGCGGACCTTAATTGACCACTTTGAGATGCTTTACACTTGCCGCCGTGTAATCTGTAAAGTTTCGCGACGTTTCAGAAAGAAATCAATGAAAACACAAAACGCGAGGGTGCACTAATCAAACTGGGGGTGTACCTAGCATTTGGGCCCACCTGGGCCCATCTAGAACCTTCTGGAGGGGGATTGCTTCAGGTGGAAGCAACCCAGCTCGCCTGGGCGAGCTGGGCGGCAACCACCTCCCCCATTTTCTTATAAAATGGCATGAGGGGGCTGAGTTTTAGGGGTTCAGCACTTGGGAAACTCATAAATGACTTAAAATTAGTGAGGAGAAGAAGAAAGAAGGAAAAAAAATCCAAGCTGAGACACTTCCATAACGCTTCCGAGACTTTTCCGTTATCAATTCCGTGAAGGTTCTTCGCTTTTCTTCACCGTTCTTCATCGTTCATCGATCTGAAAAGCTGATAGGCTACATGCCAGCTAACTTTGCGGATCTCGTCTTCGCCGGAGAAAGGATTGAATCCGGACTACGAAAAGGCAAGTTCGAATATGCCGCCAATATGATCCCCAACAACAACAGAAGAGCCCCAGTTGTGGGCGCGAGGAAAAAGGAAGGAGACACCCACGCGGTCACCACCGCCCCGACATGGATGAAAGCACCCCAAAATATCCAAAGCTCATACCAGCCCAATTCCCCAAATTTTTTAATCCGAGCCGGGAACTCCCTCCCGACTCAAGTAAAAGGACCACCCGCAGCAGAAAGAGCGCCGGCCCAACGCACAGTTCCAGCCGCACCCCGGCCAGTTAATAATACAGCCCCCGGCGCGACCTATAAATATGCACAGCACTCGAAAGACAACTTCCCTCATATTCCCATGGCATACTCCGAGCTATGGCCTTCATTATTGGAGAATCATTTGGTGGTGGCCATACCCGGGAAGGTTCTCCAGCCACCCTACCCCAAGTGGTATGACCCGGGTGCCAAGTGTGTGTACCATAGTGGAGTTCCCGGACACAATATTGACTCTTGCATCCCGTTCAAGTATAAGGTGCAGCACCTGATTAGTGCCGGCTGGCTATCGTTTCAGGAGGAAGTCCCAAATGTTAAAACCAACCCGCTAGCTAGTCATGGAGGGGCTAGTGTGAACGCCGTCGAAGAGGATGGCCCATCGCGGGCAAAGAGATTAGGAGAGGTGGCTACTTCTAGACGCTTCATCTATCAATCACTGCAAGCGGCGTGCATGGTCTCCCGTGGTGGAGACGAAAGGGATGAATGTTTGTTTCACCTCTTGGAGTCGCATGACATAGAAACCTGTCTTGCGGTGGAAGAATTGCTTCAGCGGCTCATGGATTGCGGGCAGCTTGAAGTGTCCATAAGAGGGAGGGAAGAACCACAAATTTGCATGCAGTCAGAAGAGAAGAAGGTTCCTCTAACCCCCAAGGCCCTAGTAATATGTTTTACTAGGAAAGAGACCGGCTCCACACCCATATACCCCCAGGCGGCGCCCAAGCCGACGCCATTTGCATATCAAAGTAATAAGGTCGTTCCGTGGAAGTATACCCCTCCCGCGTCCAGCGAAAGAGTTGCAACCGAAGTTGACTCCCTATCGGCTAAGGTAACCAACATCATCGGCCTCAGTGGCGTAACCCGCAGTGGTCGGGTATTCGCTTCCCCTCACCCGGCGGAATTGCCCTCTAAAGGGAAAGCGCCCATGGTCCAAGAGCCCATAGATATAGCCACCCCCTCGAAAGAAGTAGATCCTCCAGTAGTAAGAGGGGCCGAAAGGAAAGAAGGACTTCAAGGAAAAACAGTGACTTTGGAAGAGGCCCATGAGTTCCTCCGCCTCATCCAACAAAGCGAGTTTAAGGTAGTCGAACAACTGAATAAAACTCCAGCAAGGATCTCTTTGCTTGAACTACTCATAAACTCTGAGCCTCATCGTGCGCTGTTGATGAAGGTTCTTAACGATGCCCATGTAGCACATGATATCTCGGTGGAGGGTTTCAAAGGCATCGTTAATCATATAACCACCAACAACTACATCGCGTTTGCGGAAGAAGAGATTCCCGTTGAGGGGAGAGGACACAACGAGGCTCTACATGTGTCGGTGAGATGTATGGACCACGTTGTGGCAAAAGTATTTATCGACAATGGATCGAGTTTAAATGTAATGTCGAAGACCACTTTGGAAAAGCTTCCTTTTAGTGCGTCACGTTTAAAACCGAGCTCGATGGTGGTGCGAGCCTTTGATGGTACTCGGCGGGAAGTAATGGGGGAAATCGACATTCCCATTCAGATAGGCCCCCACACTTGTAATGTGGTGTTTCAAGTAATGCATATAAATCCCGCCTATAGCTGCCTCTTGGGAAGACCATGGATTCATGCCTTGGGAGTGGTCCCTTCAACGCTTCACCAGAAATTGAAGTTCGCGGTGGGTGGACTTTTAGTGATAGTCTCAGGTGAAGAGGACATGTTAGTGAGCTGCCCCTCCTCCGCACCATACGTAGAAGCAGCGGAAGAATCATTGGAAACGGCTTTCCAATCCTTTGAGGTGGTGAGCTGCGCCTCTGTGGAACCAAGTCCGTCGCTACCTTCTCTCTCCAAAGCGGCCATAATGGTGGCGCGTGTTATGCTCAGGAACGGATTTGAGCCCGGAATGGGTCTAGGCAAGGACTGCCTCGGGAATGCCGATGTGGTCGATATCAAGGGAAATCCATACAAGTATGGATTAGGGTATGAACCCGGGATGCCGGAGAGGAGGAACGTGCCGCCAAGATTTCGGGCGGATAGGGTGTGGCCCGGCCGTATTAGCCAGTGTTTCACCAGCTCTGGAATAGTGTTCGAAGAGGAGGTGGCCGCAATAGAAGAGGAGTTCCCTCAAGACCCACTAAGCTTTGTGCAACCATGCCACTCCGATTCCCAAGTGGGGAACTGGCACGTGATAAGCCAGTCAGAAGTCTATACCGCTAATTCAATGTAATTAGAGCCTATAGATTTCCGTTCTCTTTTGTTTTATGAAACCTACCTTATTAAATAAACAAAGAGATCTTGTTTCATCTGTTCTTGCAGTACCACCCTTTCTCATATCATTTTGCATGTTTTTTGTTTCTTATGTCTTGTTTGGTATAGATATGAGGGTCGATTCTTTGAGGATCCTAACAACGAGGGTTTGACAATCGATTTCGATCGAGATATAAGCCAAACGGTAAACGAGGAAGAGGAAGAGGACGTCGTGTCACCAGAGTTGGAGAGGTTGGTCGCTCAGGAAGAACGTGAAATAAAGCCTCACCAAGAAGAAACCGAATTGGTAAACTTGGGGACCCCGGATGAAAAGAAAGAGGTAAAGGTAGGAACCGGTATTACCGCGCCTATCCGCCAAGGCTTGATAACCCTTCTTGAAGAGTATCAAGATGTCTTTGCATGGTCGTATCAAGACATGCCCAGTCTGGATTCCGACATTGTGCAGCATAAGTTGCCTTTGAATCCTGGATCTTCTCCGGTTAAGCAAAAGTTACGAAGAATGAAACCCGAGATGTCTTTAAAGATTAAAGAAGAAGTAAGGAAGCAGTTTGATGCAGGATTCTTAGCTGTAGCACATTACCCGGAGTGGGTGGCTAACATTGTCCCAGTCTCGAAAAAGGACGGCAAGGTTCGAATGTGTGTAGACTACCGGGACTTGAACCGAGCCAGTCCAAAAAGACAATTTTCCCCTGCCACACATTAACATATTGGTAGATAATACAGCCAAATTCGCCCTTTTCTCATTTATGGATGGTTTCTCGGGATATAATCAAATAAAGATGGCACCCGAAGATGTAGAGAAGACCACTTTCGTCACCCTATGGGGGACATTCTGCTATAAAGTGATGGCCTTCGGGCTGAAAAATGCTGGGGCAACCTATCAGCATGCCATGGTGGCGTTGTTCCATGACATGATGCATAAGGAAATAGAGGTCTATGTAGATGACATGATTGCCAAGTCTCGAACTGAGGACGAACACCTTGTCAATCTGCGTAAGCTGTTTGGAAGGTTGCGGAAATACCAATTAAAACTGAACACAACTAAGTGCACCTTTGGGGTGAAGTCGGGGAAGCTGCTAAGATTTATCGTAATTCAGAAAGGGATAGAGATAGATCCCGAGAAAGTGAAGGCTATCCTTGAAATGCCGGAACCACGCACGGAGAAGCAGGTTTGGGGATTTTTGGGCAAGTTGAATTATATCGCGAGATTTATCTCGCAACTCACCCCTACCTGTGAGCCCATTTTTAAGCTGTTACGTAAGAACCAGGCGGTCCTGTGGAACAGTGACTGCCAAGAGGCCTTCGAGAAGATCAAACAGAGTCTCGCGAATCCCCCGGTGCTCATGCCACCTGTAATAGGAAGACCTCTTTTCCTGTACATGACCGTGTTGGACGAGTCTATGGGGTACGTGCTGGGTCAGCATGATGATTCTGGGAAAAAGGAGCAAGCCATCTACTATTTGAGCAAGAAGTTTACCGCATGTGAGATGAATTACTCAATGCTGGAAAGGACATGTTGTGCTCTGGTATGGGCATCACATCGGCTTAGGCAGTACATGCTCAGCCATACCACGTGGCTTATTTCCAAAATGGATCCCGTGAAATACATCTTTGAAAAACCAGCCCTCACGGGACGAATCGCTAGGTGGTAGGTACTATTATCGGAATTTGACATCGTTTACGTCACCCAAAAGGCGGTAAAGGGAAGTGCCTTAGCGGATTATCTGGCCCAACAACCCCTCCAGGATTATCGGCCAATGCACCTCGAGTTTCCAGATGAAGATATCATGGCCCTGTTTGAAGAGAAGCGGACACACGAGGACATAGACAAATGGATTGTTTGCTTCGATGGGGCATCCAATGCTTTGGGCCACGGAATAGGGGCAGTCCTTGTATCCCCGGATGATCAGGGTGTGGCGTCCCTAAATTAATGACTGATTTGATAGTAATGATTTAAATAACAAAAACCATGGTAAAAAAATTTTTTTTCTTCTTTTTCTTTTTCATTTCTTTCTCTTTTCACCATAACTAGGTTTAGAAGGAAAATCCTCACTATGGAGTCCTGAATGGCCAGTTCACAACTCTATTCGGAGTCATTTCTTTCTTACCGCTCATAATCTCTAAACTATTTTGCTATTTCAAAAGGAAGAATGTACCAGCCATTACTTTAGGTCGTCACGTGAAAATAAAAGAATAAAATACGGTCGATAAACTCTTTTACAAATAAATTTGCTAATGCTTTCTTTTCAAATAACAAGATTAAACATAAACACGTTCATCATTTAAAGCTGTCCAAACTATGGGAGTTTTACAAAATATATAGTGTCATCCAGAGCAAAGGTGTCCACAGTGATGGCTTCAGCCACATGTATACAATCATCAAATTCCTATACAACAGGTCTACCCATACAAAACAAAAGAGTAAACCTAACAGTCAGTCCTAGATACACCCACCCTCAAAAAGTATATAAAACTAGTCCATGGAACTGTCCACTATGATGAAGAGCCTCCATTGGTCGCCATCTCTCTCAGACCACTATCCTCCGTAGAGTCTGCCTCAGATGTCGTCATGACTTCCTCGGGAGAATCCACCTCAGGAAGTGGGTCCTCATCACCCTCTAGAAAGTCAAGAGCATCCACAGCAGGCTCGGGAGGTAGCTCCTCAGGATCCTCCTCTAGGTCTTCCTCGGATGACGTTACCTCGATCACTTGGACTGGCTCCACTAGACGATATGGTATAGGCGTGGGTAGTATCCACTCCACAGTACGTTGAAGCGTGCGCACGGGTTCATCTGGATGCACCAATGAAGTAGCCGTAAATCGAATCGTGCCCTAAAATCGGCACCTCGTGTTGCCTTCGAGGGTCTCCCAAGCTCCCTCTAGGCACTCCATCTCCACTCGATCATGGATTAGCTGCGCCGCCATCACGGTCTACAAGAAAGAAAAGAAAGGGGTAGACTCTTTCACGAGAATCTAACTACGCCGCAACACAATGCATCTCATTACCACAACATGCAAGTAAAAGGGGTATCTTAAGGCTTTTCATCTCTGGTAATCGATTACACAGCCTTGGTAATCGATTACCAGAGGCTAAACTCGAATCACACAGCTTCAGGACATGAAAACCTGAAAAAGGCACTGTGTAATCGATTACACATACCTGGTAATCGATTACCAGTGACCCATTCCTCTGTGTAATCGATTACACAGGCTGGTAATCGATTACCAGAGGCCTCCACAGTCTTCCAGTTCCCTTTTTGAAGTCTGGTAATCGATTACACCCCTTGGTAATCGATTACTAGAGGCTTCCCTAGCTTCCTGACCTCGTTTTCAAGCCTGGTAATCGATTACACCCCTTGGTAATCGATTACTAGAGACTATCTTAGCCTCCTGTCTTCATTTTTAAGCCTTGTAATCAATTACCCACCCTTGGTAATCGATTACCAGAGGCCATATCTCACATATCAATCAAGTTCATAGCTGGCCAGCCACCACACAAGCCTCCTTGCTTTGTGGTCTTGGTTCCTTTTATCTGTTGACTGCCAGGAGCTCGCCTGTTTAGGTACATCACAGGTTCTCACAGACTGACTATGCCCGGGGTGGGTCGGGATTGGTCAAGCTTGGTTTTGGGCAATAGCACCCCACCTGACGTCCCCAAGGTCTCCTGACCCCCGCGACATATCTCCAGGTACCACTCTGTGGTCAACGAATAAAAGCAGGAAGTTTCACCCTTCTACACTTCCTCATCTCAAGCTTGTAGGATTATGGGGTACCCATCACATGTGGTACTAGGTGGCGGTCGAGCGATGGTGCACAACAAGTTTTCCACATTCACAAATCGCGCATAAACCCACCATCCCCTGTTGCCCACCTCCAACTGAGCTCACGCACTCCCACGTAGCCCATATCCTCATTTCTCTCAACACTGGGTCCCCATCAACCCTCCCAAGCTTCCCCAACATCCAAGTAATTCAACATTCAAACAACACAAACTATCACAGCCAATAAAACAGGGCAAAGGCAGAAAACTCTGCCCAAAACACCAACCAAAATCACAGCTTTTCTCACTTAAAGACCCCAGTAACAATTCCTTCGTTCCAGTTCGTTAACCGTTGGATCGACTCGAAAATTTTAATGGAAGTCTTTAGTACATAAGCCTACATTTTGACCGTTGGGATCTACTAGCAAACATCCAGAACTCATTCTGCACTACTCTTTCCACAACCAGCAAAACATGGCATTTTTCTGCACTTATGCAAAATTCTGATGCACAATTTCACAGCAAAATTCTGCATAAAGTGCAGATTTCGAAAATCACACTTTCCCTCATCCAATCTTGCCCAAATCAAATCCTACAAGTCCCAAATCATGTATCAATCATGTCCAAACCAAAGTCAAGCTTCAAACCACAGCAACACAAAATCTAGGTATCCAAAACCCCTCGATTTAATGGATTTTCTAGGTTTGAGAAGTGAAATTGAGAATGAGGTAAACTTGAAGCAAACTCTCACCTCACACAAGTCCATAACATCAATTTAAACTTGTTCAAACTGGATTTACACCTAAAATTCCACCGAATCAAAATTTGACTTCTCAACACCCAAATTTACCCTAGAAATGGCTCTTTGTTCACTTTGGTCATTTGTTTTTCTCTCTAGCACAGCCTAACCTTTCTCACATGTTCTAAATGGCATTTCAAGCTAGGATTAACTCATTTTAACCTCCATTTACCACAGAATCCAGATTTAACCTTCCCAACTCTCAAAGCCTCACTCTTTTTCCACTCATAACACCACATTCTCACTTTCTAACCCTAGGTTAATTCTACCCTTCATCTCTAATAGTTTTCCATAAGAAATTTCAACACATAAACATCACAAGCATCATCATGAAAACCCTAAAACAGAATGGGTATGTTTAACTCATCCAAACATGGCAAGTTCAACATGCTTTCCACAAATTTCTTCACAAATAATCATCATAAAGCAGAAACCTAGCAAGACTACCCATCATATCTCCCAAAACCCCATACCCACGAAAATCAAAGGAGAAAGAAGTCCATCCAAACCTGAAATTTCGAAGTCCCACACGTAGAGACGCGCTTCACGACTCCGAAAATGCCCTCCTTTCGCGATTTGGAGCAGAAATGGGCACCAAAGGTTGAAGCTTTGTTGGGCAACAATGGTGGATGAAGAAGAAGGAGAAAAGCAACGTGAGGGAGAGGGAGAGAGAGCTGTCTGAAATTTGGGCTGAGTGAGGAGAGAGAGAGTTGCTTTTTAGTTTTAAAAGGCTTTTTCCTCTTTTATTATTATTTTATTTAAGCTATGCCACATGTCTCCATTTGAGTGGAGCAAAAGGGCCCACTTTCTCTTTTGATTGTGACCCATACTCAGCCGCAAAAAGTGAGAAAAATCTGACCTTTGAAACACTAAAATCCTACCTCGGTTTGCGTGTCATTTCTCTGGTTCCAGTTCCTTGCGTTTCTCTGCGTCCGTCGGGGCCAATTTTCGAAAGTAACCAATATATATATCAAAACACTCAGAATAAAACCCCGAGCATGGTTCAAAGGTTGGTTTTGTTAAATTTTAAGTCGCACGCAAAACGATGATTTTTAAACTAATTAATTAAGAATTAACCCATAACCTCCCAGTTATGGATTTCTCTTCCTTAATTAGCCTAACCCGCATATCTTGCCCCCACTATTCCTACTTCTACCAAGAACATATAGGCATATACACTGAATAATACTTATATATATATATATATATATATATATATATATATATATATATATATATATATATATATATATATATATATATAATCATTCAAAATACATCGTTTTCAAAAATTCCGGGTAGAAATTTCCAGGATGTCACACAGTGTATTCCTTTCACAGCTAGGCTAGGTTTTGATTGTACCAACAATATGGCCGAGTACGAAGCATGCGCCCTCGGGGTTCAGGCGGCCATTGATTTTGATGTAAAACTACTCAAGGTGTATGGAGACTCAGCTTTGGTGATACGCCAGTTGAAAGGAGAATGGGAAACTAGGGATTCGAAGTTGATACCCTATCAAACCCACATCTTGAGGTTAGCCAAATACTTTGACGACATTTCCTTCCACCACATACCTCGGGAAGAGAATCAAATGGCTGATGCGTTAGCCACCCTGGCATCCATGTTTCAACTTGCCCCACACGGGGATCTGCCATACATCGAATTCAAATCTCAAGGCAGGCCGGCATATTGTTATGCAATAGAGGAATAGCGGGATGGGAAACCGTGGTATTTCGACATCAAGCAGTATGTCGAGAACAAGGAATACCCACCAGGGATTTCTGACAATGACAAAAGGACGTTGAGGAGATTGGCTACTGGTTTCTTTGTAAGTGGTACCATCTTGTACAAACGAAACCACGACATGACCCTCCTACGATGCGTAGATGCCAAAGAGGCGAACTTCATGATTGAGGAGATCCACGAGGGTTCCTTTGGGACACATGCCAATGGGCATGCTATGGCCAGAAAAATGCTTAGGGCCGGCTATTATTGGCTCACCATGGAAAGCGATTGCTGCGCTCATGTAAGGAAATGCCATAAATGTCAGGCATACGCGAACAATGTCAATGTTCCGCCACAACCTCTGAATGTTATGTCCGCCCCTTGGCCTTTTTCCATGTGGGGAATAGACGTCATTGGGGCCATCAAACCCAAAGCGTCGAATGGTCACCGCTTCATTCTTGTGGCGATAGATTACTTCACCAAATGGGTTGAAGCAGCTTCTTATACTAATGTCACAAGGAATGTGGTAGTCAGATTTATAAAGAAGGAGTTGATTTGTCGATACGGACTCCCCAGGAAGATCATTACTGACAATGGCACCAATCTGAACAATAAGATGATGCAGGAGATGTGTGAAGACTTTAAGATCCAGCATCATAACTCTACCCCTTATCGGCCAAAGATGAATGGGGCTGTAGAGGCTACGAATAAGAATATCAAGAAGATTGTTCAAAAGATGACAGTGTCATACAAAGATTGGCATGAGATGTTGCCTTTCGCCCTACACGGGTACAGAACCTCGGTGAGAACTTCTACTGGGGCAACGCCGTATTCCTTGGTTTATGGGATGAAGGCAGTACTCCCATTTGAGGTAGAGGTTCCTTCTCAGAGGATAATGGAGGAGTCAGGCCTAGAAGAGTCAAATGGGCTCAAGCACGCTACGACCAACTTAACCTTATTGAAGGTAAGCGTTTGGTTGCCATGAGCCATGGGCGTTTGTATCAACGAAGGATAAAGAACGCATTCGACAAGAAGATACGCCCGCGCAAGTTCAACGAGGGGGACCTCGTGCTGAAGAAGATGTCCCACGCTGTTAAAGATAATCGAGGCAAGTGGGCCCCGAATTATGAAGGACCTTTCGTGGTGAAAAGAGCTTTTTCTAGGGGTGCTCTGATACTCACCCACATGGACGGCGAGGAGTTGCCCTCGCCCGTGAACTCCGATGTAGTTAAACGATATTACGCTTGAAATCTGGGGCAATCGAGAGGACCGTTGCATGTTCTTTTAATTCTGGGTTTTTTGTTCTTCCTGGTTTCCTCCAGGGATCCCCTTCCTCTGTATTTGTCTTGTTCTTTTAAAAAGAGGAAAAGATAGGCGAGGTTTTAGTCCTCCCTTTGGTTTCAAACTTTGTGTTTTAGATTTGTTATAAGCATGAGCCCTCTTCGCTCGGTGTATGGGGTGCCCCAAACGCTTATTTAAAATTGAACCTAACCATCATTCACTAAAATAAAATCATCGCATTAGAAACATTCATACATGCACATGCACATGCATATCTTGTGATAGCAAGGAGCAGAATCATCCCAGGTCACAGTTAGAAGTCAAGACAAGTTGACTGCGGAAATCAACCAAGGTAAGATGGTGACCGGACACGATTGGCCGCGGATTTTGTTTCCTACTTGCAGGTACATGGGGACGGATGCAAGTGGGGATAGGGTCACGACCGACCGATCGTTGCCCTTTCCCGGCGCTAAACAAGCAGAGAACATCGCTGCAAGGCAGCCCAGTATCCTTTGCGTTCGCAGTTTCGTTTACTATTGTTTGTTTTAAATAAGTAATCGACACCTAGTTCTAGTTTAAGTAGGTTCAAGTAGGCAAACGCTAGCCCGTAAGGGAGGAGGGGACATGGTTAATGTTCCCCTCAAAAAAAAATGAGGCGGGTTAGCTCGCCTGGGCGAGCAACCCCTGCACCCAAATTATAAAAAACGAGGGAGGGGAACATTTTGGCATCCAAAAACGCCCCCCCCCCCCCCCCTCATTCAAAAGATAAAGAACACGAAGGCTTGCGGTTTCTTGCTCCCCTAAGCCACTTTTGATCGCGTTTTGCTTTCACTTTTGGTGTTTCTATTCACTCCAATAAGTAAGTATTCCATCTTTGATGTTTTTGCTTCCCATTTATGTGTTTTCTTCATCTTTTGGTGCCTTAAATTGTGAGAACATGCGTATAGTTGTGAGGCAGTTTTGGTTTGCTTTGGTGCTTGTTTTCTTGAATTGAGGATTTGAATGAAAAGGCCTTAGGCCTAGGTTGTATTTTGAAGCAATGGGGCATGCCACATTGCTCCCATTCTCTTGCAATTTATGTCTAAACGTGCGCCCACCAAGTGCTCGGTGAAATGCCCCAATAATATATAAATATGATTTTGCATAATTGGGATGGTGGGGATGTTTTATGTATGTAGAGACAGCATAGGAAAGTCAAAATAGATGCCCAAATGCAATCCCAAGCTTAGGAGCCTAAACTTGTAGCTTCAATGCAAGGAAACATGCTTATGGCTAGGAATCCAAAATTTGGTTTTAGGATTAGAAAAGCATGAAAATAGGGACTTGTTTGTAAGAATTTGGGCTGCCCCATGATTGGTACTTTGCACCTAAGTAACGTGGGAAATGCTTTTCAATGGTGTGTAGATATATGTGTAAATATAAAGGGCATGAAATTCTTTGCAAAGGGTGAAGGAATATTGAGGTCACTTCCTAAATGAATGTATGATAGCACGAGATTCCCATTTGAATGCAAGTATGTGCATAATGTTAAATATCTTGCCAATATGCATAAGTGTGAGTGAAACAATGAAAGTTTGTATGGTATATATATTTTTTGAGTGTGTGTAGGTAGTTTGTGATAGCAAATGTTTAGGACATAGTTAAGTGTAAATTTTGACGTAATGCCTTAAGCGTGAGAATGTGTGTTCTTTTCAAAATGCATATATATGTATGACAATTAGAATGTGTTGGATGGCCTCTATGTTGATATAAATAGTAGGATATTCTACACATACGCATGTGCATAAATGTGTTACTTTAAACGTGCGCATGATTTCGTTCTAAACCGGAGGGGTTAGCATGACATTTTTTGCGTTAAGACAAGCGTTATCTGGTAAAACTAACTTCTAAATGTTTGTTCTTGTAGGAAATGGCCCCGAGGAAACATGCCTCAAAGAGATCCAGGAAGGATAAAGAGGCCGAAGGAACCAGTTCCGCTCCCGAGTATGACAGTCACTGCTTTAGGAGCGCTGAACACCAGCAGCACTTCGAGGCCATCAAGGGATGGTCATTTCTCCGGGAGCGACGCGTCCAGCTCAGGGACGACGAGTATACCGATTTCCAGGAAGAGATAGTTCGCCGGCGATGGGCATCACTAGTCACCCCCATGGCCAAGTTCGATCCAGACATAGTACTCGAATTTTACACTAATGCTTGGCCTACAGAGGAGGGCGTGCGTGATATGAGGTCCTGGGTGAGGGGTCAGTGGATCCCATTTGATGCAGATGCTATCGGCCAGCTCCTGGGATATCCTTTAGTGCTGGAAGAGGGCCAGGAGTGCGAGTATGGCCAGAGGAGGAACCGGTCCGATGGGTTCGATGAGGAGGCCATTGCCCAGTTGCTATGTATACCGGGGCAGGATTTTGCCCGGACTGCTGCCGGGAAACGGGTGCGGATCATGCGCACCAACATGACCACCCTGACTCAGATATGGATGACTTTGCTTCTCAACAACATCCTGCCCAGCGATCATAATTTCGACCTCCCCCTGCCGAAGTGTCAGCTGGTGTACGCCATCCTGACACGGATGAGCATTCATGTGGCTTAGTTAATCGCTGATGCCATCTATATATTTGCAGGTATGGCGCCTACCAGGCACCCTCTGGACCCGGATAAGTCCAACAGGGCCCTGGGATTTCCCGCCTTGATCACAGGACTCTGCCAGTCGTTCGGCGTCCCCGTCGCACCTAGCAAGGTGATTCGGCATCCCATCACCCGAGCTTTTATTGAGAAGTACTGCATGCAGAGACAGGTCCAGGGTGATGCACCACAGGCCGCAGACGCGCCGCCACCTCATCAGGCTGGTCCAGCCGGATCGTTTGATACGGAGCAGTATTTGCGGCATTTGGTTCGCCAGCAGGCGGCCAACCACCGGGAACATGTACAGACTCATGATTGTCTTTATCATATGAGTCTCAGCCTGTACAGCCAGGGCTTTACTTCTTTTCTGTGCCCTACTCCGGACCAGTTCAGGGCAGAGGTCGCATGGCCTGGAGATTGGCCTGAGGCCCAGGCAGGAGAGGAACCAGCAGAGGCACCAGCAGAGGCTCCCGACGAGGCAGATGAGGCCCGCGAGGACGAGGAGATGACCGATTTACTTGATTTCTTAGGAGGAAGCGGGGCCACATGATTGGGAGATTCCTTGATCCATATTTCTTTTTATTTCCATTTGTTTTCTCTGTTACATATCATCATATTGTTGTTTGACTAAGGGACTAACGTTTGTTTCATGTTTTGGTTTTGTACATACATATCATTTGAGTTGTTACGTCGGTACTTGTTTCGTTGTTGTCAATAGTGTTTGTTGAAATTCCGGAACTGTGTAGAGTTTTTCATTTAGGAACGTCGTTCTAAAAAATAAAATGAACCAAAATCCTAATAAAAAGAAAGAAGCGTTGTAAATAAAGTCATGATCATAAAGAAAAGGAAAGGTTTTTATCTATACATATATGTGTCAAAGGAAAGTGTGTATAAAAGGATTTTTGTGTGTAAATGATGCATGGAAAGGAATTCTTGTGTGTGTAAGCAACGAGTGTATATGAAGAAACTTTTGTATGAACCATAAGTGTGTGTGGGGAAAAATGAAAAAATATTTGAACGTAAATAGGGTTTGTATATAGACCGTGTGACGTAAAGAGAAAGAGTTCTAATGCGTGTACAGAAAAAGTTTGTCATGTATAAAAATATAGATGTACAAAGAAAGATTTTCCTCATAAAGGACCACAGGTGTATAGTTGTAGTGAACGTATATAAAAATAAAACAAAAAAGTAAAAAGAAAGAAAGACCGCGAAGGTCGACATGTTATAGTTAAGAAGTATAAATCATTCGTAAAGAGCAAACACATCTTCTGGAAACAAGGGACTGATGCTAATAGTGTATTTTCCGGAATGAACCGAGATAAAGATGGAAACGTTGGGTCTGTCTGTGTAAATTCCCAACCGTAGTATCACAATGCCATAAACAGGATGCTTGAGTGCCCACCTGACTGTAGCCATGACTAATTTTGCACGCTGTTTTCAAAATCATCATTGTCACGCGTGCCTTATGGAATAATATGGAAGTTCGGCCCGAAATTGACAGACACCCAAATTTGTTTCGCCCCAGATATCGAGATTGGGGTTCCCGCGATAAAGGACCCCATTGAAACACAACCTTAGACCTTTTTGAACCTTGGCCTATAAAAAAGGAATCCTCATTCTTTCCCCCAAAGCAAAGGACAGCGGAATCTCCTCGAGGGAGAGCAAATAGAATGCTAAACCCGATTTCCCAAAGAAAGGGATGGGGAAGGAAAAGTGAAATGAAAGAAAAGGAAGAAATGGAAAGAAAGAAAAAAAGAAAAATGAAAATAAAGAAAAGAACAGAAGAAAGGAAAGAAGGATTCCCGATCGAAGGTCTAAGGGAAGTGAAAAGGGAAAAGAAGCAATTATCGATCAATGAAAAAAGAGGACAGAAATTCTTCAAGCCAGATTGCCACTCGAAATCATTTTTCGACTGGCAATATCCCACCCTACGTGAACAAAGAGGAAAAGACCGAAAAACCAGCTTCCTCTCCAAAAACACCACCCTCGAGAAAATCCTATTGGTCCGTGATCGTACGTTTGATCTTTGATTCGATAGGAAGTCGTTGCAAAATAGAGTCATGGTGCAGTTATGGTTTGGGAATAGGATAAAACACTTGCCTTGTGAGTTTTATACACTATGAGTGATTTATTTTCAGCTTAGCCTGATGTTTCCCCTGCGTGTTCATTTGAAAGCTAGAAGTTTACATCCTACCCTTCATTCTCGATTGCAAGGAAGATTACCCTTGGCACAAGTATATTTTTTCTCTAAGATGTGGTGCTCTCGCGAATAATTTATTTTTCTTTGCAAAAAGCATGTTATCCTTTTAGGTGGAAAAACCCGGTGGACCGTTCGGTCCCGCCAACCCTCTTTTTCGGAGCCACATGAATGTTATTGCTTAGGGCTGTTCATGTGTCCTCCACTTTCGAGTTTGGAGCTGTGTTTCATGATTGCCTAAGTGAGGACCCTCAAGGCAATCCTCTATTCTCACCCTTTTTCGGAGCCACATGAATGTTATTGCTTAGGGCTATTCATGTGTCCTCCACTTTCGAGTTTGGAGCTGTGTTTCATGATTGCCTAAGTGAGGACCCTTAAGGCAATCCTCCATTCTCACCCTTTTTCGGAGCCACATGAATGTTATTGCTTAGGGCTGTTCATGTGTCCTCCACTTTCGAGTTTGGAGCTGTGTTTCATGATTGCCTAAGTGAGGACCCTCAAGGCAATCCTCCATTCTCAACTTTTTTTGGAGCCACATGAATGTTATTGCTTAGGGTTGTTCATGTGTCCTCCACTTTCGAGTTTGGAGCTGTGTTTCATGATTGCCTAAGTGAGGACCCTTATGGCAATCCTCCATTCTCACCCTTTTTCGGAGCCACATGAATGTTATTGCTTAGGGCTGTTCATGTGTCCTCCACTTTCGAGTTTGGAGCTGTGTTTCATGATTGCCTAAGTGAGGACCCTCAAGGCAATCCTCCATTCTCACCCTTTTTCGGAGCCACATGAATGTTATTGCTTAGGGCTGTTCATGTGTCCTCCACTTTCGAGTTTGAGCTGTGTTTCATGATTGCCTAAGTGAGGACCCTCAAGGCAATCCTCCATTCTCATCCCTTTTTCGGAGCCACATGAATGTTATTGCTTAGGGCTTTTCATGTGTCCTCCACTTTCGAGTTTGGAGCTGTGTTTCATGATTGCCTAAGTGAGGACCCTCAAGGCAATCCTCCATTCTCACCCTTTTCCGGAGCCACATGAATGTTATTGCTTAGGGTTGTTCATGTGTCCTCCACTTTCGAGTTTGGAGCTGGTTTCATGATTGCCTAAGTGAGGACCCTCAAGGCAATCCTCCATTCTCACCCTTTTTCGGAGCCACATGAATGTTATTGCTTAGGGCTGTTCATGTGTCCTCCACTTTTGAGTTTGGAGCTGTGTTTCATGATTGCCTAAGTGAGGACCCTTAAGGCAATCCTCCATTCTCTCCTTTTTCGGAGCCCCATGAATGTTATTGCCTAGCGCTGTTCATGTGTCCTCCATTATCAAGCGTGAAGCCTCAGGTGACTGGGAAACACGTTATTCTGTTGTTTTCCCGGATCGGTTCCTTCGTCAAATATGTGTATATGTGTATATGTATATTATATTCGTTGTTTTGGGTGTTGTTTGTATTTTGTTTTGTGCAGAAGAAAAAGAGAAGGAGTAGAGACGAGATTCGTCATCACGGAAAGGGCAGGACGGACGAAATCAGTGTCCTATCTTTGCATTCCTCTTATCTCCGATGAGAGGTAAGTAAAGAGGGGCAACTGTCATACCCTAATTTCGTCCGGGGATTATTACTTGATGACATGCAACCTTTGGTTAGCCACTTTGAGATACTTGGCGTCCTTTGTTGCACAATAAATGAAGTCTCGAGACGTCTTAGAAATCAAAAGGAAGCAGGCTTGCGCGATCCGTGAAATTCCGTAAGGTGGCGAAAGTCGAAAAGAGGTGTTTTTGCGCAATCCGTGAGTTTTCGTAACTTCTTCGAAAGCTAAAAAAGAGTAAATACGTAATCCGTAAGGATTCGTAACCTTGCGGAAGAAAAATAAGTATCATTACGAAATTCATGAAGTTTTGTAACGTTACGGAAAAAGAATTACCAAAAAAATAGAAGGGGGGTACATTTAGTAAAAAGGGGGGGTGCAAATAGAAACCAGGCCCACTTGGGCCCTCCAGAAGATTCCTCCTGAAGGCTGTTGCTTCTGGAGGAAGCAACCTTGCTCGCCTGGGCGAGCTGAGCTCGCCTGGGCGAGCTGGGTGGCAAGCTTCTCCCCCATTTTGCTATAAATAGGGGGAGAAGTGAAGAAGAAAAGGGTTCAGCGCACTTCTCTCTCTCTCAAAATTGCTGAGGAAAATTAGTTCCGTGAAGAAAATCCAAGCCGAGGCGCTTCCGTAACGTTTCCGTGAGTAATTACGCGAAGATTCTCGACCGTTCTTCAAGATTCATCGTTCGTTCTTCGTTTTCTTCAGTCTTCAACGGGTAAGTACCTCAAACCGAGCTTTTCAATTCATTCTATGTACCCGTGGTGGTCCACATTTTGTTTCATGTATTTTTATTCTCGTTTTCATTTACTTTTTATACCCCCTTTTGACGTGCTTAAGCCATTCATTTAAGTCATTTCTCACTTAATCTAAAAATAAAATAAATTTCCACCGATCGTTTGAATTGTATCATCCGTTAATTTTGGTTAAAATGAATTCCAACCGTTCGGTCGTGCCGTAACCACGTTGGAAATCAAAAAGAGGTAAAATAATAATATAATAATCAAAAAATACCTTTTAGTAAATAAAAGCGAAAGATCAATCGGACGTTTTCTCTTTGGGATTTCTCATTCTTAATTGAATTGACTAATAACTAAAGTGAAACTAAGGCTAAAATCAACTCGCCTAGTCAAGCTCGTCCACAAAAATAGGATTTTGAAAGTTTATCATTTCTGTTTCTTACCAAGTAAAATGGATCACTTTTAAGGTCCAACGCCTTAAAATGATCACCTTTCAAGTAAAAAAGGTCACTTGATTCACACGTAAGAAAGAACTACGTAGGTCTGATTTCCTCTCCAAAGGAGGGTACGTAGGAGCAAAAGCCCCGCTTTTGTCGACCTCAAAAAATAAAAAGAAATAAAAGTTAAGATAACACAATTCCACAATTCTAAAAAATAGACTGTTGTCCTTCGAGACAAACGTGAGAGGTGCTAATACCTTCCTCAAGCGTAAATATAACTCCTGAACTTAGAATTTTCATTTTGATCGGTTTCCTTCGGTTTTTCCGACGTTTCCCACAAATAAACGTTGGTGGCGACTCCACGCTTCTTTCCTCCTTTGGAAAGCGCACCCGTGAGCCTCGCCCTCGCTCGCCCGCGAAGGGCACGTTGCGACAACTGGTAATTGATTAGCAATATATTGTAATCGATTACACCACTTAAAAATCATTTGGAATGTTGAAAATTCAGTTAAAAGCTTTTGAAATCAAACTTTATCACTGGTAATCAATTACCAGAGAGTAAATAATCTGGTAACTTAGAAAAATTTGAGAAAACTTTTCTTGTAAAACAAAATTGTGCTATGTTTGGTTTTCGAAAAATCTTTTTCAATACTTCCCTTGTGAAGTCTTGACTTTTTGCTTCTTGGTTTCTTCTCTTGAATCTTGAATTCATCTTCTCTTGAATCTTGATTCTTCTTGATGTCTTTTCTTTAATCTTGATCTTGAACTTGTTGACTCAATCTTGACATCATTCTTTTGGGCTTTTTGTCATCATCAAAACTACTTGAATCATACTTGATTCATCATCATGAAGCTTGCTTATACAGAAGAAAAAGACAAAGAGTGAGCTGGCTAGAGAAAAGAGAAAGGAGGCAAGTCCGAGCAAAAGGGAGGAGGTGCCATATCCATTGGTACCAACAAAGAAAGACAAGGAATGACATCTGGCTCGTTTCCTTCATATCTTCAAGAAATTGGAGATTACTATGCCCTTTGGAGAAGCTCTTCAACAAATGTCGTTGTACTCTAAGTTTTTAAAAGATATGCTCACACGGAAGAATAAGTACATTCACAATGAAAACATCATTGTGGAAGGAAACTGCAATGTTGTAATTCAAAGGATTCTTCCACCTATGCACAAAGATCCTGGGAGTGTGACTATTCCATGTTCAATTTGTGAAGTTTCTGTGGGCAAGGCTCTTATTGATTTGGGAGCCAGTATTAATTTGATGTCATTTTCCATGTGCCGGAGGCTTGGAGAGTTGGAGATAATGCTGACTAGGATGACTTTACAGTTAGAAGATCGCTCCATCACTAGACCTTATAGAGTGATAGAAGATGTTTTGGTTCAGGTCAAACACCTTATCTTTCCTGCTGATTTTGTGGTAATGGACATAGAGGAAGATACATATATTCCATTAATTTTGGGACGTCCATTTATGGCTACTGCAAGCTGTGTAGTAGACATGGGAAAAAAGAAGCTAGAAATGGGTATTGAAGGCCAAAAGATTAGCTTTGAGCTATTTGATGAAGAAAGGACATTGATGGACCATAATGTTTGTCTAGAGGTGAAGGAGAGCAAAGAAAAGGTTCTAAAGGAGAGAACCAAGATTGATCCGAGCTGACAAAGACTTTTGCGTCAAGCTAATGACGTTAAAAGAGCGCTTATTGGGAGGCAACCCAACACTTTTTAATTTTGTTTTCCTTGCATTTAGTTAAGTTTGACTGCTTGTGATTGTTTGAATTCAACATGTTTAGTATTGGAAATATGGTTAAAAAGCTTTAGTGAAGTTGTGGACATAAAAATAACTTGAAAAAAAATTTGTTGTCCACTCGCTAAGCATACTCCTCACGCTAAGCGCCATGTTCTTCACGCGCTAAGCAAGTTGTTGTTCGAGCTAAGCGCATTGACCACTGATCATTGGTTGTATGGTCTCACTAAGCGTGTGACCTGTGCACTAAGTCCAATAAACTCTCTATCCTTCTAATTTTTGGAATTGGGCTAAGCGAGTTATCTCACTAAGCGCGCAAGTCTGGTCTCGTTAAGTGTTATTCTTCTCTGTTGATTAATTTTGAGAATTGCGCTAAATGAGTGCTCTCGCTAAGCCCAATCCCTTCTCTATTTGGAATAGCGCTAAGTGAGACAGGCACACTAAGCGCGGGCCACTATTGCATTCAAGGAGCATTTTATTCGCTAAGCACGACTTTGGCCCACTAAGCGAGAGTTGTAGGACCAATCAGAGCGGCAGAACTCGCCCAGCACGTACCTTCACGCTAAGTCCAAAAACTTCTCTGGAATTTCATAATTTTGTAATGGGATTAGCGAGTAGATCCGCTAAGTGCATGAGCTTTAAAACTCAAACGTCTGGTTGACTTGCTTAGCGAGTCCATGCGCTAAGTGAGTCATTCGAAATTGCCAGCAAATAAGGCAACTGCCTTAGGCAGTTACCATTTTACTTCCTCTAAGCATTTTCTCCCATTCATCCTCTGCACAGTACTTCAACCTCCCTGCATTGCCTGCATTTTTGCTCCCTCTTTGCACTCATATTCAATAGCACAAGTAAGCTTCTTAACTTTGTTCATTTTATTTCCAAATTTCAATCTTTAGGCTAGTTAACTTAGTAGTGTTAGGTTGAATTTTTGTTAATACTTAGTTCTGTTAGGTTAGTTGTTCATTAGACCAGAATGAAGGTTTTATTATGGATATAATGTGCTTGTTTTGATTAGGGTTAGATGGCCTAATAGGGGCCTAAGTGGAGGGGTGAGAAGCCACTATTTTTTCTAGAAAATGTGATGAGCGTGCTAAGCGAGTTCATCGTTTCTGTTTAACATCTAGATATCTAGATAAACTCGTTAAGCACGGCCATGTCCCGCTAAGCGCGTTCATCCTCTCTAATTGAAATTTCAATTGCTTATGCACTCGCTAAGCGCGTCTATGTGCTAAGTTAGTAATGTGTTCTCAGACACTTAGAAACTTTTGTGTTTTGTTGTGCGCTAAGTGTGCCTTGTCTTGCTAAGCGCAATTATCTCTCTATTTTTCTATTTGTTGGAATTGGGCTTAGTGAGCCTGCCCGCTAAGCCAGTGCTATTCAGTAGAGTAGTCGCGCTAAGCGCTAATCCTTATCTGTTTTGAAAATTTATGGAATTGGGCTTAGCGAGCCTGCTTGCTAAGCCAATTCTGCAGGAAAAAATTGGATTTGTGTTCACTCGCTAAGCGCGTGGCTATCGCACTTAACGCATGAGTAGATTTTCCTAAGGCGTGCTAAGCGCCTAGTCTGATTTTCAGTTTTATTTTCTACTTTTTAATTTGAATAAATTCCTGTCTAATCTTTTGTTTGATTCTTTTGTATTGCAGATGACTTCCCATACGAGAAAAGCCACAACTTTAGTGTCTCAGGCCGGTTATGATAGATCAAGATTTGTATCACAGGAGGCCTAGGACCGTTACTCAAATAATGTGCTTGCCAGGAACATTCTGCCAAAAAGAAATGTCAAGTTGTATATCAATGAGTTTGATGATTTCAGAAGAGAATTGATTAGAAGAAAGTGGCATAAACAGGTGACCAACTTGACTGAGGGAAGCATTTATGTGGCAATTATGAAGGAATTCTATGCAAATCTATATGTCCCTGAGGACAAGTATCCCAAGCAAGTTAGGGTTCGAGGGCACCTGATAAAATTTGATGTTGATTCCCTCAACAACTTTTTGGAGACTCCAGTGGTCGTGGAGCAAGGGGAGAGCTTGCCCTCTTACTCCAGGTTTGCTATACTGAGGCCTGATCCTCAGGAGCTTGCAGCCCGGCTATGTATCCCTGGGAGGGGATTTGTACTTATTGCCGAAGGTCTGCCATGGAATCTCTTGAGGAAAGATCTTACCACTCTGGCCCAAACTTGGAGTGTTCTATCTTATTCTAACTTGGCCCCGACATCCCATACTTCTGATCTTAATCTGGATAGGGCCAGGTTAGTCTACGGGCTTGTAATGAAGATGAATATGAACTTAGGTTAACTTATTTCTGGTCAGATTTCACTCATTGCTTAGCCCAACTCCTTGCGGCTTGGATTTCCAGCCCTGATTACTGCCTTGTGCAAGCCCCGAGGAGTCACCTCAGATTCTCTTACCTTCGAGTCACTCAGCCCAGCCATTAATTTGGCTTATATGAAGAAGAATTGCTGGAACCTGGATGAACTTTCAGTCAGTTTTCCAAGGACCCAAAAATCTAGGGCTAGAAGATCTAAGGCCCCATCTTCTTCAGCTACCCCTGCTCCCCCTACATCAGCTTCATCTACTTCTATTCTTCCTTTACCACCAGTAGCTCCAGTTCCTCCAGGTCCCTCAGCTCAGATCTCAGAGCCTTTCCTGTCTATGATGTAGAGTCGGCACCAAGGCTAGCTCCTGATCATGCAGAGTTTGCAGGATGTGGTCTAGTAGTGGCCAGTTATGAGCGTGGAGGAGTTTCTGTAGACGGTGACCTGGCCAGGAGTCTAGCCTTCTCCTTTGGGAGGGGATGAGGCCTCTGCAGCCCAGGAGCCTCAGCTGGACCAGGAGGATGGAATTCTTGAGGCCTCAGATGATGCAATCCTACCCCGCAAGGGCATTGGATAGAAAACTCCAAGTAGATTGGGCCAGAGATGCAAGAGAAGGCCCTAGGGTTCTTATGAGCCTTAGGTAGATTTCGGGCCCATGGGCTAAGTACGAGCCCACTTATCTTTGTAAATATTAGATTAAGGTTTCATTATTTTTGGGCCTTGTATTTAGGGCTCCATAATGTAGGTAGGGTACCCTAGAAATATAGGATTTTTCAGCCCTTGTATTTTAGGGCACCTAGACTAGTTTTTGTATTAGGGGTAGTTTTGTAATTTCACATGCACTAAGTGGATATTTGATGTGTGTGGTTGGAAATAAATTTAATTGAATTGGTAGAAGCCCAATCCAATTAAATTTTAGAGGGGGAGGTGAGCATTTGCTTACTACACCCCATTGCCACATCATATAGTCACACTTTGTGCATGTCCTTCATGCTTTTCATGCCTCATGACACCTAAGCACACTTAGTGGAGAATCTTGAAATTGATCTTGGATTAGTGGGCTGAACCATAACTAAAATTCACTAATCATAATTAGTGAAATTTTGGCTCCAAAGTTTGGCTCCACAAATTCAATTTCAAATTCAAGTGAAATTTGAATTTCCCTCCAATTTTGTGTGACACTTAGGCTATAAATAGAGATCATGTGTGTGCATTTTTTTCAACTTTGATCATTTGAATATTAAACTTCAGATTTCAAAGCTCATTTAGAGCACAAAATTTCGTGCTCTTCTCTCCCTCTCCCTTCATTCATCTCCTTCTTCTTCCAAGCTCTTATCCATGGCCTCCTATGGTGGTGAGCTTCTTCTAGACTCATCTTCTCCTTGAAGTGGCGTCTCCTCTCTCTCTTCCTTTCTCCATTCCGCTGCCATTCATCTTCCAAGAAGCAAAGGAATCCATTGATGAAGAAGATCCTAGGCCTACAAGCTCCAATGGAGCTTACATCATGTGGTATCAAGAGCATCTTCATCTAGGTGATGTTCTTTTTCTTCCTCTATCTTTTTGTTCAATGAATTCTCTTTAATTCCTTGTTCTTCATCTTATTCTCCATGTATATCCTCCATTGTCTTGTTGATTGCTGCTGTTTAGAGTAGATTCAAAAAACAATAAACCGATTAAATCTTAGATCTACACTTGTTCTTGCATTTCTATGGTTCAAATTTTGTAGATCTACTCTTGAATCTTGTTTTTGTGTTGATTTTAGGTTCTATCATTTTTCATTCATAATATTCTTGTGCTGAACCTTAGATCTAAATTTTTCTTCCAAAATATTGATTAGAAAAAAAAACACAAAAATCTAAGTGTAAATCACTTAATCCATGTTGTCTTAGAGTCATGTTTAGTCATAGTAATTGTCACATTATGTTCTAAGTTTGTGTTGAATTTTTATTTTGTTGATTGAATTCTAGATACATTTGTTCATGTATTCTTGTCATTCTTAGCCTATCTTTTTAATTTTGAGTCTAATTCATGCATGTTATTTAGTTCATAACATGTTCTAAATCAATTCCTAGAAGTAGTCTTGTTCTTGAACTTTTTTTTTGTTTTCTAAGTTTCCTACATGATGCCTATGATGAAGTTGAGTTGTGGTGCTGAGTTGTGGCTGGATTTGTGAATCAAATAAGTCTTAAGCTCTCTTGAATTGTGTTATTCAAGATAATTGAGCATAAGCAAACACAAATTGTAACTATCCAAGCCTTAAGCAACATAAACACTACTCTTGATTTCTAGGTTGAAATCGCTGGTGCTGGCAGCTTGAACATACGAACTTGTATAAATTACTGGGAATTGGTCACTACGTTTTTTGAGCTTAAAATTTTACTGAATTTTCTAGACATCTGGAAAAAAATTATAAAAAAAGAACCAAGCGATTTGGATTAAAGGAAAAAATAAGAAAAATCTCACAAGTTGGCAGAAAAATCAGTGTCCAGGAAAAAAAAAACAAAAGTGAAAGGAAAGTGTGCTTGTTGTTTTGGCTCAAAATTTGTTCTATAATTGGTGCCTATTTTATACCAATCCTAGTTATGAAATTTCAATTGAAAATTATTGTGAAAACAAGTGCCAAAACTAGAGGTTTCTTGAGTCTTTTTTTTTTAGAGTTTTTCTACTCTACTCTAGAGCCATCCTAGGTTTCTCTTTGAGTCCTAGCTTGCTTTTTGTGCTTTCCATTGCTTTAATTGTTGAATAATCCTTGGAAATTTGTCTTGTTAAAACTCTATTGGTTTATCTTTCATTTCATTTTTTTTGGTCTTTGGTTATTGCTTGTCTCTTTGTTTCCTTGCTTGTGAGTTGCCATATAGGGAATTGGAAAGGAGGATTGGTGCCATATCTTGAAGAATTTGTGTCAAGAAGCAAGGGGCCAACCACCTTAAGAGCTATTGGACTAAGAAGCACTCCAAATTGAGTGAAACACTAAAGAGAGAATAGCCACCACAATTGAGGACTTTTTTCTTTGTAATTTTGTAATTGGCAATTTGCTTTGCTTTCAAATTTTGTAACAAAAAGGCCTTTCATTGGAAGTAAGTTGGGAGCCTCCGCTAGGTCACCCTACTTCCATTTGTGTGTAATAATTTTAGGCAATTTCCCCTTAGGATAGTGAGTGTTTTGTTGGGAACCTTAAATGAGGTCATCCAAACACTCTTAGGATCCGCCTAGTTTGCATTTCTTGCACTTTAATTTCTTGCTTATTTTCATAGCTTATTTCCTTTACCCTCCATTGTCAAACCGCCTAGATAGCTTGCCTTTTACCAATTAGTTTTTACCTTATCTTTCACACCTCTTTTAGTGTTTATTTTGGCTAGTTTCAACCATAGTTTATTTTACCTTTTGTTTTCAAAACCCCAACAAGAAAGAACCATAACTTAGGAACCAACATGAGTCTTCATTCTTCATCTAGTGTTAATGGTGAGGGTTCTACTCCTAAGGACCCCTTGTATAAGATATTAGATGAGTTGAGATCCCTTAAGTTGTGGAAAGAAAAACAAGAGAGAAAAGAAAAAGGTAAAAAAAGAGTGGAAGAAATAAGTCAAGATGAAAGAAAGAAAATAAGAGAGGAAGAAAGAAGAAAAATAATGAAAGAAATGAAAAGAGAAAAACATGTCTCCTATAGTAGTCATAACTCTTGCAAGAGCCTAAGTGAAGAACTTCGTGGCTATTATGAAGGAAGGCATAGGTCACATCTTAGACCTCACTCCCATAGGAGAGAAAATGAAAGAAAGCCTCAAGAGGTTAACATTAAACTCCCATACTTCCATGGGAAGGACAATGTAGAGGCTAATTTAGATTGGGAAATAAGGGTAGAACAACAACTTAAAAGGAAGTCTACTTCAAAATCTTATGGCTCTCACTCTTATCCAAAGAAAGACCAAGGTCAAGGAATCTTAGGGGTGAGACCTTCTAAGCCCAAAGATGATAAGGGGAAGACAATAGAAAAGCAACCCCTTAAGGCTAGTATGCAAGAGAAGACTAGCTCTATGAATTGCTTTAAATGTCTTGGAAGAGGACACATTACTTCTCAATGCCCCACCAAGAAAACCATGATTATGAGGGGCCAAGACATTTATAGTAGCCAAGATGAGGCTACTACTTCACCTTCCTCTGGTAAAAGTGAAGAAGCAAAAGGGGAAGAATCTAGTGAAGAGATCTACCTCCAAGAAAAAGGACAACCTTTAATGGTTAAGGAGGAGTGTAAGGAGGTAAGTGTCTCCTCCAAGAGGTTAGCTAAGAAGGAAAGACATTTTGAAATAAAGACAAATATTAAAGAAATTTCCCTTCTTAGACAACCTCCACATTTTCTCCGTTGTAAAAAGACACTTGTTAGCATTGCCACATCTCTTAGGCTTGAGTTTATTCCTCAAGTAAAGGAGTTGTTGGATGAGGGTTTGGTTCGCAAGAGATTAAATCCTTGTGCTTTGTTGGTGCCCAAAATAGGTATTATTAGGCACCAAATCCCTAAAATAGGTGGTGTGATGAATGTTTTGGGTGGTGTAACACTCTTTTGTAAAATCACTCGTGCACCCAACATCTTCATGATTTGTGTACATAGGGACTCATTAGGTAGGTTTGTTCTTATTTTTAGTTTCAATACAAACTTAGGCACTCATATGGGACACCTTAGGTTTGTCATACTTTTTGGTAGGAATAATCAACATGAAAATACAGAAAAAGGTATGTTCTATTGCTTTACTTTTCTTAATTTTTTAAATTATGATCATGGGGTTCCCATGAACCCTAAGAGAATAAAGGTCATTCCTGAGTGGCCCGCTCCACCAAGTGTAAGAAAAATTTGGGGCTTCCAAGACTTAACAAACTTTTACAAAAGGTTTGCCCCATATTTTTCTATACTTGTAGCACCACTCATTGAGTTGGTGAGGAACCATGTTCCTTCATGGGAAGATGCCCAGGAAATGAGTTTTCAGACCTTACCTTACTTCAACATACTAAACACCACTAATACATATGTTTTTGTTCTTTTTACAGGTGTTGAGGAAAAAAGCCCAGAGTTTCAAGAACCTCGGGATTTGAGGTCAAATCCTTTTCAAGGGGGAGGGAATGATGCAATCCTACCCCGGAAGGACATTGGATAGAAAACTCCAAGTAGATTGGGCCAGAGATGCAAGAGAAGGCCCTAGGGTTCTTATGAGCCTTAGGGTAGATTTCGGGCCCATGGGCTAAGTACGAGCCCACTTATCTTTGTAAATATTAGATTAAGGTTTCATTATTTTTGGGCCTTGTATTTAGGGCTCCATAATGTAGGTAGGGTACCCTAGAAATATAGGATTTTTCAGCCCTTGTATTTTAGGGCACCTAGACTAGTTTTTGTATTAGGGGTAGTTTTGTAATTTCACATGCACTAAGTGGATATTTGATGTGTGTGGTTGGAAATAAATTTAATTGAATTGGTAGAAGCCCAATCCAATTAAATTTTAGAGGGGGAGGTGAGCATTTGCTTACTACACCCCATTGCCACATCATATAGTCACACTTTGTGCATGTCCTTCATGCTTTTCATGCCTCATGACACCTAAGCACACTTAGTGGAGAATCTTGAAATTGATCTTGGATTAGTGGGCTGAACCATAACTAAAATTCACTAATCATAATTAGTGAAATTTTGGCTCCAAAGTTTGGCTCCACAAATTCAATTTCAAATTCAAGTGAAATTTGAATTTCCCTCCAATTTTGTGTGACACTTAGGCTATAAATAGAGATCATGTGTGTGCATTTTTTTCAACTTTGATCATTTGAATATTAAACTTCAGATTTCAAAGCTCATTTAGAGCACAAAATTTCGTGCTCTTCTCTCCCTCTCCCTTCATTCATCTCCTTCTTCTTCCAAGCTCTTATCCATGGCCTCCTATGGTGGTGAGCTTCTTCTAGACTCATCTTCTCCTTGAAGTGGCGTCTCCTCTCTCTCTTCCTTTCTCCATTCCGCTGCCATTCATCTTCCAAGAAGCAAAGGAATCCATTGATGAAGAAGATCCTAGGCCTACAAGCTCCAATGAAGCTTGCATCATCAGAGCCCACAACACCTGAGCCTTTCATTTTTTAGACTGATCCAATAGGAGCTACCCCACAGGTGACACCAGTGCCAGACCAGCCTCTTTCTCAGGATTCATCAGCAGGCACTACTGCATTGGACCTGAATGAGCATGCCATGGACTCTGCACAAGATTATTGACAAGATCAAGATTTTTATTTCCCTACTTTTTGAATAGTTTTAATATTATCTCGTCTTTAGTACATTTTATAATTTAGATTTATGTTGATGTTTCAGCTTTTAAATTTCAGTTTATAGTTTTTATTTTGGTTGATAGCTTGATTGAACAGTGCATTTATATTATCCAGTGGTTGATACTTGATTTTGGAATTCAATGTTTGTGATTGGTTTGAATTGATCAATTGTATGATGTGAGTGAATCGAAATGCGTAGATCATATGCCTTGAAGGAGCATGCAATCATTAGAAGAGAAAAAACATGGAATTAGGATCATGACTGGAAATGTTAGTTGGTTTGCCATGTTGATTGTGAAGGAACGCATTAGTCACAACCCGGTGAGAGTGTGATCTTTAATTATGAGAGAACCACTAATGTTAAATAATGGTTTTTGCATGAATCTCTGAGTATGGAATGAATGCGTTGAATTGAAGATAATGAAGGCCATGTTTTGATTGAAGATAGCCACTTAGCTAAAAAGCTTACCTTGAACATGATTGATTTATCCCTTGCACCCATTTTGAGCTGAAAGTATGATTGTTTGATTGAACCTTGAGCCTGTATAGTTTATATCCTTCTACCTTGTCTTAGGTTGTAGGAGAGCATCATTCATAAAAGGAAATTTTGGTTCAAAGCAAATTTTCCCAAATTTGGGGGAATTATGGGGTGAAAGCTTGTAATGGTAAGAAAAGAGCAACACACACAGTCATCTAATAAGCAACAAGCATTTAAAAAAAACTATAAGTATAAAATAAATTGTGTGTGTTGCTATTTAAGAAAAAGAAAAGCTAAGTGCGGAAAGGCAAGTAATAGAGCTGGAATAAAAAGAAAAAGGTTGATCTATGGATGAATGCTCTCTTAGAACCTAAGCTTTTGCATCCTAGAAAAACCATGAATTGATTGCAGCCCAGCCTCGTTACAATCCTAGAAAAAGTCCTTCAGATTCAGTTTGTGTGTTCTTGATTGTATGATATGAGATGAAGTGCAAAGATTGAGACTTATGTTGGTTGTTGAACAAGCAATTTCTCTTAATTCCTCTTCTTCATGGTAAAAGGATCTTCCTTGCTACGGAAGGCTAAACCCTCAGTTGGGGATTCTTGCTGAGTAATTGATGTAAATTCTTTCCCTATCTAATTAAGGTTGTTTTATTTGTTAGACAAATGGCCTCAGTTATCGTAAGAAGTGGGGTTGAATTAAGATAACTATTCCCCAATTAAAATTTCACTCTCTCTTTTTAGATTAACAATGCACCCTTAACATGAATTACTCAAAAGACAATTCAAAATAAACTTCTTTCAAGCCAAAGATAAATAACAATAAATAAAAGAAGTTTAAGGGAAGAGAGAAATGCAAACTTGATTTATACTGGTTCGACCACTTCCCGTGCCTACGTCCAGTCCTCAAGCAACCCACTTGAGATTTTCCACTCTCTTTGTAAAACTCCTTTTACAAAGTCTGAACCACACAGGGACAACCCTTCCCTTGTGTTCAGGAATTCTTTACAACAAGAAACCCTCGGTCTCTTAATCCCTTTTCAGAAGTAAGAAGAAGAGAAGAAAAAATCTCTCTTGAAAGAGATAGATTTGTACAATGAAGATCAATCACAATTCCTTATTGAATATGCAAGTGTTTGACCAATGAATCTTTGAGAGGATAAGACATTTCAATTCAGAAAAACTCTCTTAATCTTTTGAGAGGATAAAACTTTTTGGGCAATGAAAAATCTCTCCCAATTAGTGTTTCCAAGTCACATATAAATAGACCTTGGATGGCCATTCATAAACCATTTGAATAGATGTGACTCTTGGAAGTTATTTTCTGAATATCTCCTCTGGTAATCGATTACAGGTTTTAAAATTTGAATTAAAACGTTTATTAACTGCTGGTAATCGATTACCAATATTGTGTAATCGATTACACAGTCTAAAATTTGAATTCAAATTTTTAATAGTTGTTGTAAACCATTTTTTGCCACTGGTAATCGATTACCAGAGAGTAAATCTCTTGAAAAACACATTTTAACTTAAATTACTTGGCCAAACCTTTTGCTATTTCAATTAGGAATTCCCTTCCTAAAATACCAGTGATCATCTTGATGTTGTGTCTTGTATTCTTGAATCATTGTCTTGAATTAAACTTGAAAAAAGCATTTGCATCAAATCATCATGATCATCATCAAAACATCAAAGTCATTTGCTTCTACATTATTTGTTCATTGTTTCTATCAGTACTTTATTATTGCATGCTTATGGATTGATCACCCATATGTGTGTACTATTAGGGGCTTTAGCATTGAAAGATGTATTGTCTCCTTAGAACTTGATAGAGCAAGATTAGGTTACCATATGTGTGGACACAAAGTGCGGTAATTTAGTTTTTATTATGTTGTATTCATAAAGCTGTTCAATTAAGCTAAGTTCAAAAAGAGACATCTGTGAACGAAGTTTAATTAGAATTAGGCTAAACTCACGAGGCATTAGTGTTTAGTACTTGAGCCTTCAGCATAGAACACAGAAACATCTTTAATTAGAGAAACATCCTTAATTGCATCAATTTGCTCAATAAGAGGACCCAATGACTTTAGATATTGGTTTTCACACTTACTCACTCACGTTTATTGCTTTGTAATTAGAATAGAAAATACTTTTACTTTCATTCACAATCATGATTTCTGTTTGCAAATGTTTGCTTATTGAACAAACCTTTACCAAATGAACAAGTTCCCTGAGTTCGATACTCGGTTCACACCATTTTAATTATTTACTTGATGACCCGGTGCACTTGCCGGTAGATTTCGCATCCACACAAACAAGTAGTATCCCAGAGAGCAAAACACCCATCACCAAAGCCATGGCTTGGAGATTCCAAGAAGATTGGGCCAGAGATGCAGGAGAAGGCCCTAGGGCTCTCATGAGCCTTAGGGTAAATTTTGGGCCCATGGGTTAAGTGTGAGCCTACTTATCTTTTTACATATTAGATTAGGGCTTAATTATTTTTGGGCCTTGTATTCAGGGCTCCATAGTGTAGGGAGAGTACCCTAGTAAAACAGGATTTTTCATCCCTTGTATTTTAAGACAACCAGACTAGTTTTTATATTAGGGGTAGTTTTGTAATTTCACATGCATTAAGTGCACTATTTGATGTGTGTGTGTTGGGAGAGAAATTTAATTGAATATGGAGAAGCCCAATCAAATTAAATTTTGGACCATCCTAAGGGGGAGGTGAGCATTTGCTTGCTTCACCCCATTGTCATATCATATAGTCACACTTTGTGCATGTCCTTCATGCTTTGCATGCCTTATGACACCTAAGCACACTTAGTGGAAAATCTTGGACTTGATCTTGGATTAGTGGGCTGAACCATAGCTAATATTCACTAACCATTATTAGTGAAATTTTGGCTCCAAATTTGTCTCCACAAATTCAAATTCAAATTCAAGTGAAATTTGAATTGAAATTGAAATTTCTCTCAAATTTTGTGTGACACATTGGCTATAAATAGAGGTCTTCTATGTGCATTTTTTCAACTTTGATCATTTGAGAAATTATATTTCAAAGTTCGGCCCTTATTTGAGGCATAAAATTCATGGCCCTCTCTCTCCCTCTCCCTCCACTCATCTTCCCCTACCTTCAAGCTCTTATTCAGGACCTCCTATGGTGGTGAGCTTGTTCTTGACTCATCTTCTCCTTGAAGTGGCGTCTCCAATTACCTTTCCTCCTTCTCCATTCCGTTGCCATTGGTCTTCAAGAAGCAAAGGACTCTATTGATGAAGAATATCCAAGGCCTACAAGCTCTACATGGAGCTACATCACTACCCCTAATACAAAAACTAGTCTAGGTGCCCTAAAATACAAGGGCTGAAAAATCCTACATTACTAGGATATCCTAAACTTGTGGGGTACCCTCCCTACACTATAGAGCCCTAAATACAAGGTCCAAAAAATAATGAAATCCTAATCTAATATGTACAAAGATAAGTGGACTCACACTTAGCCCATGGGGCCAAAATCTACCTTAAGGCTCATGAGAACTTTAGGACCTTCTCCTCCATCTCTGGCCCAATCTTCCTGAAGTCTCCTGGTCATGGCTCTGGTGATGGATCTCCTTGGAAGGATTGCATCAAAGTATGTAATCAAATATCCAATAATTCAATATTTTCAAATCCTTTTTTATTAAAGGACATCCTGGTAAGGCTCCTTATATTAAAGAAGTGATTTGGATGTTTCTTGCTAGAGGTTGGTTGCACTTGGAGCTCCAAGCTTGGGGGCTTGTGGAGGTCCTTTCACAGATTGCCTAGGTGACTTTAAGGGTGGTTTTTCTCAGTAGGTAGGGGTCTCGTATGCTTTTCTTGCAGAATTAATAGTGTTATGACTTTCCATTTGGCTTGAAACAGATTCGGCCCTTAATGTTTATGCATTTGGGAACTCAAGGTTAGTTCCCTGGACTCTTCAAAATAAATGATTTTTATTCACAAGGATTAAATCTATGTGTTTCTTTGTCTCTCCTATTTTTAGGAATGGAAATGGGTGTGCAGATAGATTGACTAATTAGGGGTCTACCCAAGTTGGCTTCAAATGATGGGATAAATGGCCTAGATTTATTGTTGATGATTTTCATAGTTGCAAGCTAGGCTTACCTTTTACCAGTTCTTTTGATGTTTTCTTGACATGCGGTTGGTTTCCCCTCTATTTGTTATTTGTTGCATACGTTTTTCTTTTTTTCAATAAATTTGTCATTAAATCCCTAGTTTGTAATAATGCAGAGTGACATGCTTAAATAATACTTTCTCGTGTTATCTATCTTAGATACTTAGTTAGCACTTAAAAGTACATATATGGCATAGTGACAATTTTTACTCTATCCTATCATTATGATAATGTATCATTGAGGTATGTATGTATTTAAAAGTAGAAAAAAATAAGATATAAAATAACATTATGCACCATACAAATACATTATCAATTTTTTAATATTCCAATACGTACTACTAATTGTTACAATTGAACTACATAAACGACTGGTAAAATAAGACATCACAACCCAAAGTACAGTCAAATTATTGAGGGATGCAATATATGAGAATAAAAATATTACATTTAACTTTCACAAACTTTATTCAAAGTCGTTCATAAAGCCCCAATGGAAGACGTGGTTGGAGCATAACTTGAAGTCCGTGTTCCTTAGGCAAAGCTACTCCTAACCCTTCAGTCATATCAACCTCAGCTCCATCCTTTGTGCAAATATCAAACCCTTGAAGCAATCGAGCCAGAGTCAAGTGCAAGACTTGCAACCCAAATGTCATTCCAGGACATGACCTTCTTCCAATGCTAAATGGGATCAACTCGAAGTTTTGACTCATAAAGTTAATGTCATGATGAGTGGTGAGGAACCTCTCGGGTTCAAACTTATTAGGGTTGGGCCAAACTTTTGGATCCCTTTGCAAGTTCCATAGGTTAATAAGCAAACGTGTTCCCTTTGGGACATGGTACCCGGCCACACAACAATCCTCCATAACTTCCCTTATCCCAGTTAAAGGTGCTGGAGGGTACAAACGAAGGGTCTCTTTGATAATGGCTTGTAGATAAGTGAGGTTTTCTATGTCAGATTCTTGGACCCATCTTTCTTTTCCTAAATGGGTGTCCAGTTCTTTTTGGGCTGCTTTTAGGACCTTTGGATGGTTTAGGAGCAAGGAGAGTGCCCATGTTAGTGTTATGGCTGTGCTTCCTGAGGCAGTAAGGATAAGAAGCTGCATAAAAAAATGATGAGTTAAAGATCACCTTTTATTGTGCTGAAAACATCATAGAATTTCAGGTTGAGGATGGACCCAAAACATTAGAGTACTTGTTTAATTTAATTAGAAAGAAGTAGATGTTAAATTAGTTGAATCAAAATATGTAAATGAAGGGGTTTAAGATATATGCAACTTATTGAGTTCCTTTTTGTGGGAAATATATGGAATAAGATTAACTATAATTAAAAGATAGAAATTGTACACATTAAAAATATGGATCTTATTAATTAATGTCTTAAGTATATTGGTTAAAAATTAAAAAAAATTATTATAAGAATCATAATAGAATGTAAAAAATCATGAATAATATAATTTTATTTATTTTAATAAAATATAATTTTTGTAATTTTTTAACTTGTGTCATAACATTTGTCTAAAAATATAAAGTAATTTATGTATGGTCCTATTTTTGGCATTGGCCGTGCTATATTAATAGAAAGGATCAAAAGAATATGTTAAAAGTTAAATTTTAGGAAAAATTAAATCTATAGAGCATAATAAATAACCAAAGTTGACGTGTCAGCCTCATGTAAAATTTTTGGAATTTAAACTAACGGAAGCACTTCCAACCCATCCAGCATATATACAAGGAAAGGCGGAACCAACATAATGTAATATGATTATAGATAATATTTTTTTAAGTATGTTTGTATAGATTCAATTCTTATTATATGTATGGAAAAATATTTATTGAAAGAAATTAATTTCTTAAATATATCTTAATACCTCAAAGAATGAGTGATTGAATGTCAAAAAAAAAAAACCTTGATTCACACCAAACATACAAGGGAGGATTTAGGGGACTAATTGCATGTGGGGTTCAATCCCACGTGGGTTAGATCAATCTATGAATCTCATTGAATTAGTAAGTAAGATAAATAAAAATAATCGTGGTCAACGTAAACCTGCACACTTTACATTCAGGGAGGCGTGGGTCCTAGCTCCCCTCCCTCAACTCAAGACTTCAAACACATATTTGGTATGTTCTATAAATGATTCTTTAGAGGATAAAATACATTTTTAGTAATATTTTTACAAACTTTCTAAACATGAGCTAAAATTCAATTAGCATATCTTGATAGAATAAAATAAATTTACACATTTATTCAATTATATATAGATTGTTATATGTAATTAATAATTGACTTTTTTAAAAGACATGTCTTAAATAATTTCTACATATTGTAATATTTTTACACTAAAATCAAAATAAATAAATTTCTTAATGTGTCTTGGCAAATAAAATTTCGAATCTACTTTAATGATTATCATTAGATAATGAGTAGTGATTATGTATGACTTATTTTGTAGTGTATTTTGGTTGACGATCGAGAGAAATATGAAGAAAAAAAGAATGAGAAAGGAATTGATAAATTGGATAAGTAATTAGATAGTAAAACAAGAAAATGAAATAAAATAGAAGGTATGAGAATAATTATTGCTAGATAATTACTACTAATGAGCATGCCAAGAAAACGTACCACTGATGTTGCTTTGATAACCATCTCCCGCTTATAACCACAAATCTCTTCTTCCTCTTGGAAAGCAGATATCATCACATCCATGAAGTCGCTTTCACATTTACCGTCCTTCTCCTCACCTCTCTTTCTTAGATGTTCTTCCAGCCACTTCTCAAGAATAAGGTCTATTTCCTTATTAGTCCTCTTCATGAAACTCACATACCCTTGGAAATCAATCCAACTAAGGGATGGAATAGCATCAGCTGCCACAAAAACACCACATAGATATGTGGCATCTTTGATAGCGTTTCTTAGCCTCCATGCCTCATTGTCTTCTTGATTAACTGTGTCCCCTCCAAATCTCTTCCCAGCTATCATCCTCACAATTATATTGAAGGACATGTGCTCCAATAAATTGCTTATAGGCACGTGAGTTGTTGAGCCATTCACGTTCTTTGGACATGATATTGATGAGTACAGGTCTTTGACAAGAGACAATGTTTCAGTGTCTCTCACATGCTTTAGCTTTTCAAGCTTATAGCTTGAGAGGATCTCAAGGATGGCCATTTTTCTAATTTCGCGCCAATACTTCCCATAAGGGGAAAAACCAAAAACTGCATTGTTGTAACCTAAGATTTTCCCTGCTGATGTGATAGGCCTTGAGGCAAAAACTTTGTCATTAGTTGTGAGGCACTCCTTGGCAATTTCCCTGCTATTCACGACTAAGGTGGGGTGGCAACCCAATTTGAGAATGAAAATTGGACCATATTTCTCAGCAATGGCCGAAAAGGTCCTGAAATACGGTTTTCTAGCATTGAGAAGATGGAGATGACCTATGAAAGGTAAAGCACCACGAGGTTCGGGTACTTGGTTACCCTTTCTTTGTTTAGATCCATTAGGAGATTTAACGGACCTAAACAAAATGTATGCAATTAACAATGCTAAGATTCCTGCAATAGTTTGGACATATGAAGCGGGATCCATGAGGAGGGTTGAGAAGCCACAATATCTGCACATCTATTTCTAGGATCCGAATTCTCTTGCATTTATTGAACAGCATGATCAGAGGGTCCCATGAACGAGACAACAAAATAATTAGTTTGACAAATATCAAACGTGTTGCGTGTGACGTAGGCCCTTCATAGCAGAATATATGTGTCACTTATTGACAAGGTGATCCACTAACAATTGAGGAAAAATGAGTTCAAAAAATTATAAGAGAATTTAATGACGTCATTTTATATCAATTATAAGAGAATCAATATAAAAAATTGTACAGTAACATTTCTGAAAATAATTGAATGAAATTTTGTAATGTTGTGTTTTTTAATTGTTTAACAAGTGATTTAATTATAAGAAGAACTAAATTTAATTCAAGTGTTTATAATTAATTAATTAACTAATTGATTAATTAATTATTATGGGGTGATGGTGAGTGGTGTTGGCATGTATGATTATGTTTACATATATGAAAATTATGACATCATAAAATCTATTATGAATAAATATGAGGTTCGGGTAAAGCACCACGAGGTTCGGGTACTTGGTTACCTTTCTTTGTTTAGATCCATTAGGAGATTTAATGGACCTAAATACAATGTATGCAATTAACAATGCTAAGATTCCTGCAATAGTTTGGACATATGAAGCGTGATCCATGAGGAGGGTTGAGTAGCCACAATATCTGCACATCTATTGTAATGTTTCCGAATTCTCTTGCATTTATTGAACGGCATGATCAGAGGGTCCCATGAACGAGACAACAAAATAATTAGTTTGACAAATATCAAACGTGTTGCGTGTGACGTAGGCCCTTCATAGCAGAATATATGTGTCACTTATTGACAAGGTGATCCAATAACAATTGAGGAAAAGTGAGTTCAAAAAATTATAAGAGAATTTAATGACGTCATTTTATATCAATTATAAGAGAATCAATATAAAAAATTGTACAGTAACATTTCTGAAAATAATTGAATGGAATTTTGTAATGTTGTGTTTTTTAATTGTTTAACAAGTGATTTAATTATAAGAAGAACTAAATTTAATTCAAGTGTTTATAATTAATTAATTAACTAATTGATTAATTAATTATTATGGGGGTGATGGTGAGTGGTGTTGGCATGTATGATTATGTTTACATATATGAAAATTATGACATCATAAAATCTATTATCAATAAATATGTATTTTTTTTCTTTTTTAAAATGATTTTTTATTTTTTAATTTTATAAATGTGCTCATTAATCCAATTGTGAAAACATCTTACTTTAACAAAACGTGAGTAAATTTTTCTTTTCTTTTTATTCCTTTATAGATACAAGTCATTGTTAGACAAGTGGCCTCAGATATCTTAAGAAGGGGGGGGGGTTGAATTAAGATATTCCAAACTGTTTCCCCTAATTAAAAATCTATTTCACTTTTTACTCAAGTTATGAATTCCCTTAATGACAATCTTCTTAAATATTAATTTAAATGAAACAATTTGAATATGAATATAAAGCAATAATAAATAAAGGAGATTAAGGGAAGAGAAAATGCAAACTCAGTTTTATACTGGTTCGGCCACACCGTTGTGCCTACGTCCAGTCCCCAAGCAACCCGCTTGAGAGTTCCACTATCTTGTAAATTCCTTTTACAAGTTCTAAACACACAAGGACAATCCTTCCTTTGTGTTTAGAGATCCTTTACAACAAGAGACTCACAGTCTCTTAATCCCTTAGAGAATGAGAAGAAGAAGAAGAACAAATCTCTCTAGAAAGAGATGGATTTTACAGATTGAGCACTCAAATAATTCCTTAATGAATTGCAATTGAATTGGCCAAGGAATTCTTAAGAGGATAAAATGAATTTGCTCTTTGAGAGGATAAACACTTTGTTGTTCTGAAAATCTCTCTGAGCAATTTCGTGTTTAAGTCACATATATATAGACCATTGGTGGTCATGAATAAAGCCTTTGAAAAGTTGTGACTCTTGAAATTATTTTTCTGAAAATCCTGTCTGGTAATCGATTACAGTAATTGTGTAATCAATTACAGCTTTAAAATTTGAATTAAAAACGTTTACTAACTGCTGGTAATCGATTACCAAAATTGTGTAATCGATTACACAGTCTAAAATTTCGAATTCAAATTTTTGTAGCTGTTATAAAACGTATTTGGCCACTGGTAATCGATTACATCCTCTGGTAATCGATTACCAGAGAGTAAAACCTTTGAGAAACACTTTTTAATTTAAATCACTTGGCCAAACCTTTGCTAATTCAATTAGGAATTCCCTTCCTAATATTCTAGTGATCATCTTGATGTTGTGACTTGTAATCTTGAAGTATTGTCTTGAATTTTTAATCTTGAAAAGCCCATTCGCATCAATTGCAACACATCATCATGATCATCATCAAAACATCAAAGCCAATTGCATCTACAATCTCTCCCTTTTTGATGATGACAATACAATATCTGAAATCAAGATTCAAGCAAGCAACAAACAATTGTATATAGATAAAATGTGTATGCGTTTACTCCCCCTATATTTCGGAATACATGATCACTTGATTTCTAAGTTTGTTAAGCAACCTTTTCTCCCCCTTTGGCAACATCAAAAAGCCAAAGAACTCAGAAATCAACACAGATATAACAATGGAGTAGCAAGATATAAATATCAGAGTATTAAACACAATAAGCCAAACTCACAAACAAGAAATAATCTAACCAGAAATCAAATAACATAAAATGTCAACAACCACAAAATATCCAAGACTGAAATTTAAAAACCAAAAGATAAATAAGCAAAGTACTTAGCATAATAATGTAAATTTTAAGAAACTAAAAGCCAAAATACACGGCTTATAAAAAGACATATAGTCAAAAACTAAAATCTAAGAAGATGGAGGTGGTGGAGGAAGATCAAAACTCTGACGAATGTATCCGACATCCTCTTCAAGCTGTGTAAGGCGAATGTCCATACCGGCAAAGCGTGAATCTAACGAGTCGAAACGGTCACCAACATAAGAACGAAGACCCCGTAATTCGGAGAGGACTTCATTCATGAGTGCGGAATCTTCACGTTGAGGGGGAGGTGAAGGAGTACGTTCATCTTGAGGAGGGAGTGCATCCTTCTTCAGCCATTGTCCATTCCGATCTTTACGATACCCAAAGGAGGTCACTGCACCAGCACCAATTGCAAAGGAACGCTTGACTTGAACAAAGGGTTCATCATCAAGCGGAATTTGAAAATGACGCAAAAACAGAGTAATCAAATGTGGATAAGGAAGAGGTGCATTGGCCCGTAATGCCTTATGCATTCGGTACCGAACCAAATGGGCCCAGTCGATCTGACGACCGGTAAGAAAAGCCCACATAAGAATCAAATCCTCCTCAGAGGCTTGTGCTAAATTTGAAGACCGAGGAAGCAAAATTCTAACAATGATATAATGCATGATGCGATTATCAAAAGTTAATGACCCGGCCAGCAATCTACCGGTCATTTCAGCTTGATCATTGCAGACCATGCGACGAGCATCATGACTTGAATAATCAAATTTCCAGTCATCAACAATGGTGCCCTCAAAAGGTGCACCTTGACTGGGTAAATGAGTCAAAGAAAAGAAAAGTGACTGATCAATGACCATAGAAGTACCATGCACCTCAGACATAATAATACCATCCTGAATTTTTAAATTGCAGTAGAAGACCTTTACAAGTTCAGGATAATATGGCAATTTTAATGACATGAAATCAACAAGACCAGAATTTTGAAACACTTGATAGCAATCAAACGTTTCATCATTAAAGAACTCTACGTCTAGGTACTTAGGGTCTAAGATTATTCTAGAAGAAAACTGAGAAAGGTATCGTAGACGTTGATCATCGGATGAAAACAGTGTTGATGATCTTGGAGATGACAAAGAAGGAGGAATAGGTGTTGTGGGTGCTCCGGATGGGCCGTGACGGCGATGGGCAGCAGCGGTAGCGGTGGAGGATGATCCCTTTCTCTTCTTTGATGGCTCTGCCATTTGATGAAGTTTTTCTGGATTTTGATCGGTGGAAGTGAAAGAGGAGTGAAAAAGAGGAAGATTGGGCTTTACGGGACGTGATTTGGTGAAGAATTGAGTGAGAATCGAAGGTTTGAAGTTCTAGGTATGGAGGAAAACGTGGAGGATGCTTTGGCTGCGCAGCAGCTCTGATTTCGTGAGTATTTATAGAAGATGACGCATTGTAATCGATTACAGGTATTGGTAATCGATTACAGGCCCAATAAGCCTTCTGGTAATCGATTACAGGATGTTGTAATCGATTACAGGCTGCCTGTTCATGTGTAATCGATTACACTGGATGGTAATCGATTACCAGAGCCTATCCTAGGCTAGTTTCTTAAGAGAATATCCATGTTTATGCTGAAATACATCCTATATGACTAATTTTCACTACTAATACACTAAATTCAATCATTCAATTATTATATACACAAGAAATCATAAATTCTATCATAAAAACAAGAATTCAAACAAGATCAAACACAATAATCTACAATCAAAAGGTAAGAGTAAATCAACCAATCAATTAACCATTCAATCAATCAATCAATCAACCAATCAATCCCTATTTTTCTAAATCTCTTACATCTAAGAGACCTAATTCTCTTCTAATAGAGAAGAACACTTCCTTGGGGAGAGGTTTAGTGAAAATATCAGCAAGTTGATTCTTAGTATCAACAAATTCTAATACACAATCTCCCTTTAGGACATGATCTCTAAGAAAGTGGTGTATAATTTCTATATGTTTAGTTCTAGAATGTTGAACTGGGTTTTTGGATAGATTTATGGCACTAGTATTATCACACTTAATAGGTATGTGATCAAGAATGATGCCATAGTCAGATAATTGTTGCTTCATCCATAAAATCTGTGCACAACAACTACCGGCAGAGATATACTCCGCTTCAGCAGTAGATAAAGCAACACTGTTTTGTTTCTTACTATGCCATGAGACAAGAGCCGATCCAATAAATTGACAAGTTCCACTTGTACTTTTTCTATCAGTTTTAGATCTGGCAAAATCAGAATCAGAATATCCTATTAAGTTACATGTTGAATTCTTAGGATACCATAATCCTAAATTGATTGTTCCTAATAGATATCTCATGATTCTCTTTACTGCACTTAAATGTGATTGTTTGGGGTTGGATTGAAACCTAGCACACATGCATACACTAAACATAATATCAGGTCTACTAGCAAATAAATAAAGAAGAGATCCGATCATACCTCGATATTGTTTTATGTCTATAGACTGACCAGATTCATCTTTATCTAAGTAACAATTAGTGCTCATCGGTGTAGACATGTGTTTTGCACTATCCATCCCAAATCTTTTGATCAATTCCTTGCAGTATTTGGATTGATTGATGAATATACCTTCTTGAGTTTGCTTGATTTGTAATCCCAGAAAGTACTTTAGTTCTCCCATCATTGACATTTCAAATTCACTTTGCATATCAAGGGAAAACTCCTTGCACAATGAATCATTAGTGGATCCAAAAATTATATCATCAACATATATTTGAACCATCAAAATATCATTATGCTTTCTATTTATGAACAATGTGGTATCCACTTTACCTCTGGAGAAATCTTTTTCTAGAAGAAAATTGCTTAATCGTTCATACCATGCCCTAGGGGCTTGTTTCAAACCATAAAGAGCCTTTTGTAATTTATAAACATGGTTTGGTTTATCAGGAATTTCAAAACCAGGGGGTTGTTCAACATATACCTCTTCTTGAATTAAGCCATTTAGAAAGGCACTCTTAACATCCATTTGATAAAGTTTAAAATTCATTATGGATGCATATGCCAATAGCATTCTAATGGCTTCTAATCTTGCAACAGGAGCATATGTTTCTTCATAGTCTATTCCTTCTTCTTGATTATACCCTTTTGCTACTAACTTGGCTTTATTTCTAATAATTATACCATGTTCATCTAATTTATTTCTAAAAACCCATTTTGTTCCTATGATAGGATAATTTTCAGGTTTTTCTACTAATTTCCACACATTATTTCTTTCAAATTGGTTTAATTCTTCTTGCATGGCAATGATCCAATTATCATCTATTGTGGCTTCTTTTATATTTTTAGGTTCAATCATGGATACAAAAGCCATATTATTGCATAAATCTTTAAGAGAGTGTCTAGTTGTTACCCCTTTTGAGATATCACCAATAATGTTGTCGAGGGGATGATCTCTTGAAGTTTTCCATTCTCTTGGGAGTGCATCATTGGATTTGACTTCTTCTGGAGGATCTTCATTGTTTCCTTTGTCATTTCCTTTGGAATCTTGTTCATGAATGTTCATATGTTCTAAAGAATCTGCAATGTCATCTAGCATATTCTTTCTTGACAATATAGCATTAGATTCATCAAAGGTAACATGAATGGATTCCTCTATATTCATAGTTCTCTTATTATATATTCTATATGCTTTGCTTTGTAATGAATATCCAAGAAAAATGCCTTCATCAGATTTTGCATTGAATTTTCCTAGATTATCTTTACCATTATTAAGTACAAAGCACTTGCAACCAAAAACATGTAGATGAGAAATATTAGGTTTTCTACCATTAAATAACTCATATGGGGTTTTCTTTAAAATAGGTCTTATCAAGGCCCTATTCATGATGTAACATGCAGTATTGACGGCTTCAGCCCAAAAATACTTTGGAAGAGAAGTATCATTTAATAAAGTTCTTGCAATTTCTTCCAATGACCTATTTTTCCTCTCAACAACTCCATTTTGTTGAGGGGTTCTTGGTGCAGAAAAATTATGTTCAATACCATGTTCATCACAAAATAATTCAAAATCTTTATTTTCAAATTCACCCCCATGATCACTTCTAATGGATGCAATCTTGAGATTTTTCTTGTTTTGTATGACTTTAGCAAGTTTCCTAAATGCTTGGAATGAATCACTTTTATGTGTAATAAATAGTGTCCAAGTATATCTAGAGAAATCATCAACTATAACTAGAGCATAGTAATTTCCTCCAAAACTCATGGTTCTAGATGGACCAAATAGATCCATATGCAATAACTGTAATGGTCGAGTGGTTGAAACAACATTTTTAGGTTTGAATGAGACTCTTGTTTGTTTGCCCTTTTGACATGCATCGCATAGTTTATATTTTTCAAATTTCAATTTAGGCAAACCAACTACTAAATCTTTTGAAATTAACTTATTTAAGTGATCCATGTTTATGTGAGCAATTCTTTTATGCCATAACCATGGATCATCATCTTTACTAAGAAAGCAATGATTGTTTTCTTGTTTTATGCTTAAGTCTATCATGTAAACATTATTGACTCTATGTCCTACATGCTTTATATTAATGTCATGCTTATGTTCTATAAGACATTTCTGAGAATCAAATGATACTAGATAGCCTTTGTCACATAGTTGACTAACGCTAAGCAGGCTGTGCTTTAGGCCTTCAACAAGTAGAACATTTTCAATGGAGTTTGAAGAATTTGTACCTATTTTACCCACTCCAAGAATTCTACCTTTGTTGTTGTCACCATATGTTACATGCCCGCTTTTCTTTGGAGATATATATGTAAAATTTGATGCATCTCCAGTCATATGTTTTGAGCATCCGCTATCTATGTACCACTTCTTTCTCAAAGACACCTGCATAATCAAGTTTTTGACTTAGGTACCCAAATTTTATTGGGTCCTTGCATGTTAGTATAAACTGAGGATCCTTTTGGGACCCATATCATTTTAATGTTACTGTAATTTTTCTTGAAGTAGCAAGTTGATATGCCATGTCCTCTTCTTCCACAGTAAAAACAAGTGATAGAATTAGAATTACATTTTTGTGTGGAAGTGGAAAAGTTTTTATGAACCTTTTGTTGTTTTTCAGATTTATACCCTAGTCCATTTTTATTAGACACATATCTTTGTTTACTTAATATAACATCTAAATTATTTCTACTATATGAAAATTTTGCAAGTGAATTTTTCAACTCTTTAATTTCTTTTACATATTTATCACAACAACTACAAGAATCTGTTATTTTCTTGTCATTAATAGTGGAGATATTAACTTTTTCATTTGTTTTAGAGATTGAGACTTCATTTCTAAGAAGATCTAATTCTTTGTTTAATTTCGAAATTTCATTTTCTAAATTTGAAATTGTTTTCTTTGATGATGAAACTAATTTTGCAAGTTTAATTGATTCTTTATGCAAATCAGCAAATGCATCTTGCAATTCATCAAAAGAAATAGATAAGTTGTTTGAAGATGTTACCTCTTCATCACTTTCGTAACTTTTGGCCATAAGGCAGAGATTTATCTCTTCATTTTCAGAATCTTCAGAGGATTCCAAATCATTTTCATCCCATGTGATGTATGCTTTCTTCAGTTTCTTTTCACTATGATTTTTCTTTTCAGATTTTTCCATCTTTTTCTTGAAGATGGGACAATCAACCCTCAGATGTCCAGGTTGATTGCATTCAAAGCATTTTAGAATAGAGGATGAATTTTATGTCCTTCTCTTTGATTTAAAATTTGGTCGCCTCTGATTTCCTCTTACTTTAAGAAACTTGTTGAATCTTTTTACAAAGAGACTTAGATCATCATCATCATCATCTGGATCATTATCCTGATCACTTTCTTCTTGAATTGAGGATGATGCTTTAAGAGAAATTCCTTTCTTTTTCTTGTCATTTTCTTCATTTTGGTGCAATCTCAATAGTTCCATCTCGTGTTCCTGCAACTTACCAAATAAAGTGGCAAGAGACATGTTAGACAAATCTCTTGATTCAGAAATGGCCGTTACTTTGGGTTGTCATTCGCTACTTAAACATCTTAACACCTTGTTTATAAGATCCTCATTTTGAAATTCTTTGCCTAAGGCTGCTAGATGATTTACTATATGTGTAAATCTCTTTTGCATACTCTAAATATTTTCATTTGCATTCATTCTAAATAATTCATACTCATGAGTTAGTGCATTTATCCTAGATCTTTTAACATCTGTAGTTCCTTCATGTGTTAATCGAAGAGTGTCCCACATTTCCTTAGCACTCTTACAATTTGAAACCCTGAAATATTCATCCATTCCTAGGACAGATGTTATTGTGTTTTTGGCTTTTAAGTTGTATTGTACTCGTTTTCTATCCTCTTCAGACCATCTATCTCTAGGTTTTTCTATGGTTATGCTTTCACTTGATGAACTACCATCTATTGAAACTCTTTCTACTGTGGTGGGTATATAAGGCCCTATTTCTATGGCTTCCCAGATATTTAGATCTATTGCCTCGATAAAAATTTGCATTCGGGTTTTCCAGTAGTGGTAACCCTCTCCATTAAAGATTAGAGGTCTATTGATAGAATTCCCTTCCGGAAATAAGGAATTTGCTGAGGCCATCTTTTTCTTGAAGCTTCTAAACTTTATACAAGAATGAAGCTCTGATACCACTTGTTAGACAAGTGGCCTCAGATATCTTAAGAAGGGGGGGGGGTTGAATTAAGATATTCCAAACTGTTTCCCCTAATTAAAAATCTATTTCACTTTTTACTCAAGTTATGAATTCCCTTAATGACAATCTTCTTAAATATTAATTCAAATGAAACAATTTGAATATGAATATAAAGCAATAATAAATAAAGGAGATTAAGGGAAGAGAAAATGCAAACTCAGTTTTATACTGGTTCGGCCACACCCTTGTGCCTACGTCCAGTCCCCAAGCAACCCGCTTGAGAGTTCCACTATCTTGTAAATTCCTTTTACAAGTTCTAAACACACAAGGACAATCCTTCCTTTGTGTTTAGAGATCCTTTAAAACAAGAGACTCACAGTCTCTTAATCCCTTAGAGAATGAGAAGAAGAAGAAGAACAAATCTCTCTAGAAAGAGATGGATTTTACAGATTGAGCACTCAAATAATTCCTTAATGAATTGCAATTGAATTGGCCAAGGAATTCTTAAGAGGATAAAATGAATTTTCTCTTTGAGAGGATAAACACTTTGTTGTTCTGAAAATCTCTCTGAGCAATTTCGTGTTTAAGTCACATATATATAGACCATTGGTGGTCATGAATAAAGCCTTTGAAAAGTTGTGACTCTTGAAATTATTTTTCTGAAAATCCTGTCTGGTAATCGATTACAGTAATTGTGTAATCGATTACAGCTTTAAAATTTGAATTAAAAACGTTTACTAACTGCTGGTAATCGATTACCAAAATTGTGTAATCGATTACACAGTCTAAAATTTCGAATTCAAATTTTTGTAGCTGTTATAAAACGTATTTGGCCACTGGTAATCGATTACATCCTCTGGTAATCGATTACCAGAGAGTAAAACCTTTGAGAAACACTTTTTAATTTAAATCACTTGGCCAAACCTTTGCTAATTCAATTAGGAATTCCCTTCCTAATATTCTAGTGATCATCTTGATGTTGTGACTTGTAATCTTCAAGTATTGTCTTGAATTTTTAATCTTGAAAAGCCCATTTGCATCAATTGCAACACATCATCATGATCATCATCAAAACATCAAAGCCAATTGCATCTACAGTCATGATGAAAATATAAATCACTTTATAAAAACATATGCATTCCAATTATAAACCATATGCTTTTTTTGAATGAAGAGAAAGAGAAATGTTATAAACTTAAACTGTTGTTATGTGTATGTGTGTGTGTGTAAATGATGATTCATTATAATAAATAACGAGTGTGAAACTAAATATATATCAAAGTGTGGATGTGTCCCAAATTACACACTAAGTGCCAACAAAATATCTGAAACCTAGGTCTGACACGAATGATTATCATAAGAGATTCCCAACACATCATAAGATTCCTTTTCTTGAAAATCCACACTTTTCCAAACCCAAAAAATAGAAGGAATTCTGGGATTTTTTCTTGCAACAAATATTTTTATGCAGACCTCTTCAGGTTGATCTATACCATATTCTAATCTTGTAAGGTAATATACACTAGCAAATAGTAGTCCTCCTGGTGCTACATCATAGGCACATTGAGAACCTAGATAATTGTAACCATATACATATAAAATGACAACAATACATATGCAAAAGAAAAGGAAACACTCAGTCCCAAAGCAGTCATCACTAACCCAAACCAAGGGAAAAAATTATATGCAAGAAATGTGAAACAACAAAAGGTCGGTAGTTTAGAAGGTCCCTGATTGAGTATTTGTAGTTTAATATTTTTTTATTCTTCTTAGCTAAATTGACATCTCTTTAACCCTTATTTTCTCATCTTAACTTAGTTTTGGTATTAGGAAAATGATTGAGCTTAATTGAAAATTGTAGCTAATTTTCCAATTTTGTGCTTACTTGATCTACCTACTTTGTGTAGGGCCTATAGGACACTACAGAACTCCAAATGGAGCATGTAAGTATTACTTGGAAACATAAGAAAAAGTTCTTCAATCTTGCCAGAAATAAGCTTTGGCCAATTCTACCATTTCGAGGGTCAAATTGAGTTTGGAAGTTAGAACCTCTTCACTTGAATAATTGGGTTGAGTTTAGGCTTTGTGTTGCATAATTAGTTTAATTAGATAGATTAGATGAGCCTAATCAAGACCCATCCATTCCTTTTGAGTAGTCACTCTATATATTAGTGTTAGTTGTTTTAGTTAGTTAGTTACTTCATTTTGTAAACAACACAATTAGTTACTTATTGTGCAAGCTTCCTCTTTTCTCTTTTTTCTCTCCTTTTCTCTCAATTGTCCTTCATTCTTCTTCCTTTTTTCACTTTTGTTCTTCCATTTTTTTGCACAAGCACTATTAGAAAATAGGCTTTTAATATTGGTTATTAAGGACTTTCAACATTAGTTATTAACTGATGTTAAAACTACCAATATTAAAAGTATCAACGTTATACACTACTAGAAAATAGGTTTTTAACATCGGTTATTAAGGACTTTCAACAGCGATTATTAATCGATGTTGAAACTACCGACGTTAATTTATCAATATTAACATCAGTTGTTTAAAAATCGATGTTATTGTAGCAAAAAACAACATTAGTTTTTGAATACCCAATGTTGTTGTATTCTTACCAACATCGGTTTTTCAAAAAAATAGATGTTGTCAATAAACAACAACATTGGTTTTCCTAAAAATTGATGTTGTTTTATGATTTATTTTTAAATATCGTATTTACTTTTTTAATTAGCAACCTGTAGTAATTAATTAATTCAGATAACAACTTATTGTTTAAAGTTGTATAAAAACACGTAAAATCAGTCATGCACCAAAAGTTATAAACAAAGTATATCAATATATTATGCACCAAGGATAGTTATAAACATTTCTAAACAAAATAACATATTATAAACAAAAATTTACAAATTGATAATATATTAGAGTAGTAATGTACTTTAATTACAAACAAAGCCAGAATAAAACAAAGTTAGAAGTTGCATCTGGAAACTCAAATATAATTTGAGTTCCAAGAAGCAAATTTTGTGTTTGTGCAAAAGTCCTCCATCCATTTCCAATTTTTGCAGTCTTCCTATAATGATTATAAACTATTCTACACTTCGTCCCTTCCAAGTTCAGATGAGTGAATCTTGCAACTTTCATAAATAAGTCCATGGTACTCGGCACATCCTGAAATGCAAAAGAAATTCATATTAGATAACTATATGATATCAAAATTTGACATACAACGAGGAGTGCTTAATTACTCACCGAACAGTGTTGGATCAAGTGGCCTCGGAATAATTAAGAAGGGGGGTTGAATTAATTATTAATGTACCTTGACTAATTAAAATTTATCCTTCTTAATGTTACTAGATTTAATTAGGCTTTTACTACCAAGTTAAGAAAGTAAAGAACAGTAATTGAAACTTAACCAAAAGTAAAAGCGATAATTAAAAGTGCACAGCGGAAATTAAAAAGTGTAGGGAAGAAGAAGACAAACATAAGAATTTTATACTGGTTCGGCAACAACCCGTGCCTACATCCAGTCCCCAAGCAACCTGCGGTCCTTGAGATTTCTTTTCAACCTTGTAAAAACCTTTACAAGCAAAGATCCACAAGGGATGTACCCTCCCTTGTTCTCTTTGAACAACCAAGTGGATGTACCCTTCACTTGAACTGATCCACAAGAGATGTACCCTCTATTGTTCTCATCAAAGAGATGTCATTTTACAATTTCGATCACGCTAATTTTAAAAGGGGCTAAAATGGTATTTTTGGGGTCCACATCAAAGAGATGTCATTTTAAAATTTCGATCACGCTAATGTGATTGGGGTTCAACAAACGTCACAAAAACAAAAAGTTATGATAACTAATTGATTAAAATTAATTTTTAACTATGCATTCAGTCACTAATAACAAAATAAAGAAAAAAAATACCAAATGAAATATTGTTTATCTTGATTTTAAATTTAAAGCAATAAAAAAAATGTATTATCACGAGCAAATTTACATGATATTTTTTGTGCACTACCATGAGAACAACTAGTTCCAAAATTAAATCTCACTCAATTTACAATGCTTTGCAAATGTATTGATTCATAATTCGCATAAAGACAAGACAAATTTATATGAGCATCAACAAAAGCTTAAGTTTCCTATCAATTATCATTAAATTAATAATTAGTAACATATATAAGATATTTTAATTAAACTAATATATATAATAGGTGCAGGGCACGATGGGTACTATAGTACTCATACCCATCCCCATTAAATTTTTGCGGATAAATAACTGCCCCAAACCCATCCTCAATAAGTGGGTATTTATCTTACTCATTTACGGATATTTTTGCTAGTACCCATAGGATTCGGGTACACTTTGTCATCCCTAATCACACTCAAGCCTAGGGGGGTGTGTATCCTCCCGTCTCTATTAGGATGAGTCCAATGGGTCAAGTCCATTATCTAAACGGTGTGTCAGGGGTTGACTGACTCAACATAGAGCACACTTAGTTGCCCCATTAGCACCTTATCTTATATCCCAAAACCTTTACTAGAAGAGTAACATTTCTGACCTACTCAACGTAGAGCACCCCTAGTTGCATTGTTAGCACCTTATCTTATATCCCAAAACCTATACTAGAAAAGTAACATTTCTGAATTTTAAAAGGGTCTCTTACCTTGTCTATATAAAGCCTATTTTGCTCCAATGATTCACACCCCTCAAGAAAGGCTAAGGCTAGATTATTTCTATTCTCTTTCTCTATTGTAGGAGTGAGTTGTGAGTTTTAAGTGCTTGTTTCCTTTACTTAGTTGAAAAAAAAAAAAGAAGATATAAGTGTTTAACTGATCATTTCATCTTACTTATAACATCAATTAATTGATCACAATAAGGATTTTTTTTGGTATAGGAAAACAAAATTAAATTCATACTTGGTTATTTAATAAAATATTTGATAAACTTATTTGTGTCCGCACTTACAATTCCTACTTGATTTTTTTTATTTTTATCCTTTATATTTTAATAAAATTATTCATTCATCTCCTATTTATTAAGAAAAAATTATCACACTTAACCTCTTAATTCTTGACATTAACATAATTGAATATGATTAATAAGATCTCAAATATTTATTTTAATTATTATTGAATTTTTATTAATTTTTCATTATATATTTTTAATTTTGATTATTATACTATTTAGTATTACTTAATAAATACTCAGAGAGAAAATTTTGTCATAAAGATTGATCATATTTGGACCGGATTATCTATGGAAGATATAAGTGGTCTATTCTAAAAAAGTATCATATATTTAAGTATAAATAATAAAATATAAAATCAATTTTTAAGTTTAAAAACTATAATTACCTAAAATTATTTAACTGTAAAATAAAAATAAAGTTATATGAAAATAACAGTATCATCGTGTTTGTCACGCATCTCCAATACAAGTTTAGGTTACTTCCATATCTTTCTTTAATGCTTATTATCTCACCCTTTAATGTCGTTGTCAGAATTTGTTCCAACAACCAAGAATTTGGCTTCACTCAGTTTACGGCCAACGAAATATGTTTTGCAGTGACCCGACCTAGATCGACAATCAATTAATTAGTTTTGAGTCACATCAAAGTCTGTTATTTTAGGTTTTCAAATGGAACACGGTTTTAGATATTCATACATGACTTTTAAACTTGGAATTTTTTGTTAGAAAAACAATTTTATAAACTTCTAGAATAAACCTTTTATTAAAAAAATATTTTTATTTTTTATTTGAATAAACTTTATGCGAATTTATTAAATACTTAACACGTTCTTTCAATAATCATTTACCTGAAACCCACTCAATATTTAACAATTTATATTTAGAATATATATTACTAGTATTAATTTCTCTTTAAATTTTTGTTGCAGAATTCATGGTTTTATGTTCTATTTTGATTGGACGAAAATATATTTGTTTGATACATGAGTTTATTTTCGTATTTCTTAGCTTATTTTTAGACGTTACTTCATGGGGTAATTCTTAGATGGACATACCTAACACATCCACATTTAATTAAAAATTTACAAGTCATTAAAATTAAAAAACAAAAATATCATATAAACAATTTCAATCCGTCGTTGGTGTTGGAATTGGATGTGGGGGTGCAAACTGAACAGGCCGAGAGGAACGGGATAAATTGGAGGGAGAGAGAGATTTTTTTTTATTATTATTGACTGAATTTTATTATTATTTTAAATGATGTGTAAATTTTTAATTGGATGTATTTCAATAATTACTTTACTTTTTGTTCTTCTATTTCATATCTTGACTAATTTATTTGAAATCTATTTTTATCCCTTTTTACATTAAATATTTCATTTTTATCAGAATATATTTTATGTGAAATTATTAAAATATTTTAAAGTAGTTTTAAAATAATGTATGTTAAACTCACCCAATAATGTTATACTAAAAATTATATATGCAATATATATTATTACTTCTCTTTAAGTTTTTAATAGTATAACCCATGGATTTACATCATAATTATATGCAGTGGTAAATTATTTTATTCTGAAATTTATTTTATTATAAAAAAAATTAATTTCAAGAGAAAAAAGTTAAATTGTATAATCAAACTTATAAATAAAAGTGGACATTCATAATGAGTAAATATATCTAATAACAAAGTTTTATTTTAAAGATTGATAAAGTGAAAATTCAAAGTTTTCAAAGTTAAATCAAATACAATGTAAAAGTTTAATAAAGTTCAAATTCATAACTAACGTGACATAATCAAACTAAAATAAACAATAACCAAGAGTCAATGATCATTTTTCATGTTATGAGGACGATCAACCTGAGTATCATTAACATGACGCTTAGTTCCATCTGCTATGGTAGGCAATAGATTAGGAGCTGGCATGATAGACTCAATATGCAAGTGTTGTAGTATACACTGCATTTGCTCATTGTGTTGGTGAATTTGCTCATTTTGTTCTTGCATTTGTTGTTGCATCTCCTGACTTTGGTGGTCATGATTCTCCATCGGCTGCAACATCTTATCCTCAAGTATCTTCTCCTTATTTGTCTTTGCCAAAAGCTTAGCATTCAATTTATTAATTGTCTCACGCATTTCCTCTATTTGGTCTTCCACAAGAGCAATAGAAGTAGATGGAACTGATTTTGAGCAACTAAACCTTTTGCTCAAAGTACCTAACCCGTACACTTTCCCCTTGTAATTTGGACCTCCAACAACATTCAAATATATTTCATTATCATTAACAGAAGTAGTAGTATTAAGCGAATCCTGTGTAGATATGCCTTCCTCTGTCGAATGTTATAAGATTTCATCTCGACGATGTTGATATTTCTCCTTCAATATAAAGTGAGGTATGAAGATAAATTGTTAATTGTGTAGACATATAAGGATTAATATTCAAGAAAATCACCACTAATATAGGAAAAAATTGACTTTAATCTACTATAGTAGGCTTCAAAGTTTATACTAGCCAATCACAAACATTTAACACTAGCTAAAGAAAAGCAAATCAAGATGTGTAAATAGGTTCAAGAGATATTAACCAAAGGTAAGAGTTCATTTATAATATTAGCCACTAAATATCAAATAAAGTGATAGGATTAGAAAAAACAACTTACAGCAAATTCACGGGACTTGTCATTGACCCATTCTTCGAACTTCAATTTCTTAGTTTTCTCCATCACCTCCCAAGTTGGTGGTCTTTGAAACTCCTTTGACTACATAAATTTAAAAGGTTAAAATTGTAAAACATTTAATTAATTACATTGAATTGAAAATCAATGAGGTATACATATATACATACATACATACATACATACATATATATACACATATATATATATATATATATATATATATATATATATATATATATATATATATAATGAAATTACCAGCGTTTCAAAGTGAGTTGCAGAACGTGTCTTGACTAATTAAAAATTTATCCTTCTTAATGTTTCTAGATTCAATTAGGCTTTACTACTAAGTTATGAGAAAGTAAAGAACATAAACAATAACTTAGACAAAATTAAAGCGGAAATAAAAAGTACACAACGGAAAAGTAAAGAGTGTAGGGAAGAAGAAAGCAAACACAAAATTTATACTGATTCGGTCACAACTCGTGCCTACGTCCAGTCCCCAAGCAACCACCGGTTCTTGAGATTTCCTTTAACCTTGTAAAATCCTTTACAAGCAAAGATCCACAAGGGATGTACCCTCCCTTGTTCTCTTTGAACAACCAAGTGGATGTACGCTCCACTTGAATTGATCCACAAGAGATGTACCCTCTCTTTTTCTCAATATTACAACCCAAGTAGATGTAAGCTCTACTTGTACAACAAAGGATGTACGCTCCAATGTGTTAAGACAAAGAATTCTTAGGCGGTTAGTCCCTTGAATCTTTGTAAGGGGAAACAAAAGATATCTTTGGTGGTTAGTCCTTTGAAATCTTTTATTCAAAGGGAAGAGGAAGAATCAAAAGAATTCTCAGGCGGTTAGTCCTTTGAATCTTTTGGCAAAAGGGAGAAGGAAGAATCAAAAGAATTCTCAAGTGGTTAGTCCTTTGAAATATTTTTGCAAGAGGGAGAAGGAAGAAAAGATAGCACACTTTTGTTTTTCTGCAGAATTTCCACTTGCAGAAAAAACAAAGTTTTGAAACCGAAGTTTAGAAAGCTTTTTGGCAAGAGTCTTTGCAAAGAAAAACAATGGGCAATGGTCAGAAAAGATTTGAAAGAGATATGTGTTTTTGGATTCTTCTTTTGGATTGTTGTAAAATGTGTGCCAAGGTCTTGCTTTTATAGACTCTTCATATCTGGTTAAAAAACCATTGGAAGAGTTATAAATTTTGAGAAAATCATGTTAAGAGTTATAACTATTAACTTTTTCTTCAAAACCACTCACTCGTAATCGATTACCACAATGGTGTAATGGATTACACAATGTATTTTATAAAAAGTTGTGACTCTTCACAATTGGATTTTGAATTCCAATGTTTAGATTCACTTGTAATCGATTACTAATATAGTGTAATCGATTACACTATTTGAAAATCATTTTGGAACATTACAAATCATTTGAAAAACATTTTGAAAATCAATTTGGTCACTGGTAATCGATTACTGCTAACTGGTAATCGATTACTAGATAGTAATCACTCTGGTAACTTAGAAAATTTGAGAAAATTCTTTTGTAAAACAAAACTGTGCTATTTGGTTTTTGAAAAATTCTTTTAATACTTATCCTATATGAAGTCTTAACTTGTTGCTTCTTGATTTCTTCTCTTGAATCTTGAATCTTGGATTGGATTCTTGATGCTTGATCTTGAAGTCTTGAATCAATCTTGAATCAATCACTTGGGCTTTTGGCATCATCAAAATTGCATGATTCATCATCATGATGCTTGCTTCTACAATATGGAACCTCCACAGTATGCTGAGGCTCCTCTATCAACAGATCGATTCGCCTTGGCAGTGGAGCTCTTGTTTAGGAAATTTGTAGAACCCTAATGTTCGTCCAAGGCTGCTCAAACATTGGTTGTTGTCATACCCTAAATTCGTTCAGGGACCATTGTTTGATGACCTGCAACCTTTGCTTGACCGCTTCGAGGTACTTAACACCCATTGTTAGGTAATCTGTGAAGTTCTGCGGCATGCCAGAAGTCGAAAGGGAGCATTATCGTGCAATCCGTAAAGTTCCGCAACATTCCAGAGGTCAAAAAAGGCATTGTTGCGTAATCCGTAAGGTTTCACGACATTCCGAAAAGAAAATAAATGTCGTTACGTAATCCGTAAAGTTTCGTAACGTTACGGAAAAAGAATCAGCAAAAAAGTAAAAGGGGGTGTATTTCATAAAAAAGGGTGTGCAAATAGCAATCAGACCCACTTGGGCCTTCCAGGGTGTTCCAACAGAAGGTGGTGCCTTCTGGTGGAAGCAACCCAGCTCGTCCTCGCCTGGGCGAGCTGGGCGGCAACCACCTCCCTCTTTTCCCCTATAAATAGGGGAAAAAGGGCAGAGTAATTTTGTTCAACCCTTTTGGTATTTAGGATTCTCTTGAAATTAGTGAGAAAAATTGTTTCTGTGAAGAAAATCCACGTCGAGGCGCTTCCGTAACGCTTCCGAGACGTTTCCGTGAGTTTTTTCGTGAAGATTCTTCACCGTTCTTCATCGTTCTTCGTTCCTTCTTCGTCGTTCTTCGGTCTTCAACCGGTAAGTTTCCGAAATCGAACCTTTCAATTCATTCTATGTGCCCCTAGTGGTCCCCACTTGTTTCTCGTGCTTTTATTTTCATTTCGTTTGTTTTCCGTACCCCCTTTTGATGTGCTTTAACCATTTATTTAAGTCGTTTTCTCGCCTAATCAAATAATAAAATGAATTTCCACCGATCATTTGAGTTGTAATATCGTTTAATCTCTGTTAAAATAAAATCCAACCGATCTTTCACACCGTAACCACGTTTAAAACCAAGAGGCAAAATAATAATATAATAATCAAATATCTTTGAATAAAATAATAAAAAAAATCAATCGGATACTTTTCTTTGGGATTTTTCTTAATTGAATTGACTAATAACCAAAGTGAAACTAAGGCTAAAATCAACTCACAAATCAAGCTTTTGTCCATAAAAATAACTTAAAAACCGTTTTAAGGTCCAACGCCTTAAACGGTCCTCTTTGCTTTTTTATTGGTTAACGTGAACTTTCGAAAGCCTAAAGTCAACATGTAACTTTGTCACTACTTTCAAAAACCAAGAGATCATTAATGGCCCAATGCCTTAATGTTTCTCTTCTTTCAAAAGATCGTTTAAATGGTCCAACGCCTTAAACGACTTTTTTGTTTGGTCACAATATATCTTGCAAAAAGAGATAAAAACAACTTAACCAACGTTCAGTTCTCAAAGAACTACGTAGGTCTGATTTTCTTATCACAATTGAGGAATACATAGGAGCAAGGGAAACACCCTTGTCGACCTCAAAAAGATAAAAAATACAAAAGGCATAAAAATACATAAAAATGTAAATGGGAAAATAAAACAAATTGAAGTCACATTTGCACACTTGATTAAAGGCTGCTGTCCCTTGTGACGGACGCGTGGGGTGCTAATACCTTCCCCGTGCGTAAATACAACTCCCGAACCTTTCACACTTAAAGTTTGTAGACCACACCTTTCCGTTTTTTTGACGTTTTCCTCAAATAAGCGTTGGTGGCGACTCCGCGTATTTTCTTTTATTGGAAGACGCACTGGTGAGCCTCGCGACGCCCTCCTGCCGAAGGGTAGGTTGCGACGGTTGGCGACTCCACTGGGGACTGTTTTTAGAAAGTTAGACCAATCAATCAGTGTGCATTCCTTACCATGACTTCTTCTTTGTTCATTTTTTCTTTATTTTTTCTTTATGTTCTTGTATATATAACTCTTTGATGCTTTTAGTGTGTTTTTAAGGTATGCATGAGATAGATATTTATTCATTTGATGCACACAAACACCAACACTATTTGTACACACGTTGAGTTGAAAAGGGGCCCTATACCCGGGTCCATGGGAACATAAGGAGTGGAGGTGAATCTGTGGTCATGCTAGGTCTCCGACTTGCTTGATAACAGTGAATCCTCATCTAGAGTTTTTCTATTGATAACTGTCGCAATGTGCCCTTTTGCGGACGAGTGAAGGCGTGGCTCACGGGTGCGCTTTCCAAAGGAGGAAAGATGCGCGGAGTCGCCACCAACGTTTATTTGTGGGAAACGTCGGAAAAACCGAAGGAAACTGGTCGAAATGAAAATTCTAAGTTCGGGAGTTGTATTTACGTTTGAGGAAGGTATTAGCACCTCTTACGTTTGTCTCAAAGGACAACAGCCTGTTTTTCAGAATTGTGGAAATTGTGTTATCTTAACTTTTAGTTCTTTTTATTTTTTGAGGTCGACAAAAGCGGGGCTCTTGCTCCTACGTACCCTCCATCGAAGAGGAAATCAGACCTACGTAGTTCTTTCTTAAGAGTGAATCACACGATTTCTTTTTACTTGAAAGGTGATCATTTAAAGGTGTTGGACCTTAAAAATGATCCATTAACTTGGTAAGAAAGACTGAGATAATAAACTTTCAAATCCCTTTTTTTTAGTGATTTTTTGTGGACGAGCTTGACTTGGCGAATTGATTTTAGCCTTAGTTTCACTTTAGTTATTAGTCAATTCAATTAAGAATGAGAAATCCCAAAGAGAAAACGTCCGATTGATTTTTTTTGGTTTATTTTACTAAAAGATATTTTTTTATTATTATAATATTATTTTACCTCTTTTTGGTTTAACCGTGGTTACAACGTGAACGATCGGTTAGATTTTGTTTTAACAGTGATTAAACGAGATTACAACACAAATGATCGGTTGAAATTCATTTTATCATTTATTAGGTGAGAAAACGACTTAAATAAACGGTTAAAGCACGTTAAAAACGGAAGAAAAGAAAACTGAAAGTAAACAAAATTAAAGTGAAAGTACACAAAACAAGAAATGAATTGAAAGTCTCGGATTCGAAAACTTACCCGTTGAAGAATGAAGAACGAACGAAGAATGGATGAAGAACGGTGAAGAACGACGAAGAACGATGAAGAATTTCCACAGAATCGCTTACGGAAGCGTTACGGAAGCACTTCGACTCGATTTTTCTTCACGAAAACGTGTTTTTTGCCCACAATAGCCGAAATGCATAGCCAAAGGGGTCTTGAACATTTTGAAATAGCTCCCCCCTCCCCTATTTATAGGAAAAAAGGGACGTGCTTGCCGCCCATAGACTTAATAAGAAGATTTCTAAGCGCACCCAAATTACTAAGTTCACCCCCCTTTTCATATTTTACGGAAAAGTTACGGAAGCCTTATGGAAGTGTTTCGAATTTGATTTTCATCTTTTTTTTTCCTTCCCTTTCACCAATGTTAAGTCGAATATGCTTACCCAAGGTTTTCAGAAATTTTACGGAAGCATTACGGAAGCCACGAAAGCCTCGGAAACCATTTTTCAAAAATGTAGAGGAGCTTGCCGCCCAATTGCTTCCTCCTTAAGCAACCCAACTTCCAAAATGTTCCAGAAGGGCCTAGACTCGAATTGCTATTTACACCCCTATCTTGATAAGTTCACCCCACCTTCTTTCGTAATTTACGAAAAAGTTCCGGAAGCCTTAGGGAAGCATATATGACTTAACTTTCATCTTTTTTCTCTTCCCTTTCACCAATGTTAAGTGGAATATGCTTACCCAAGGTTTTCGGAAATTTTACGGAAGTATTACGGAAGCCGTGAAAGCCCCGGAAACCATTTTTCAAAAACGTGGAGGAGCTTGCCGCCCAGTTGCTTCCTCCTTAAGCAACCTAACTTCCAAAATGTTTCGGAAGGGCCTAGATTTGAATTGCTATTTACACCCTATCTTGATAAGTTCACCCCCCTTTAACTTTTTTGGTGATTCTTTTTCCGTAACGTTACGAAACTTTACGAATTTCGTAATGATACTTATTTTCTTTCCGTAAGGTTACGGATCTTTACGGATCATGTATTTACTCTTTTTTAGCTTTCGAAGAAGTTACGGAAACTCACGGATTGCGTAACAACACCTCCTTTTGGTTTCCGCCACATTACGGAATTTCACGGATCGCGTAAGCCTGCTTCCTTTTGATTTCCGGCATGTCTCGGGACTTCACATATTGTGAAACAAAGGATGCCAAGTATCTCAAAGCGGCTGATCAAAGGTTGCATATTATCAAGTAATAATCCCGGGACGAAATTAGGGTATGACAGTTGCCCCTCTTTACTTACCTTTTATCGGAGATAAGAGGAAAACAAAGATAAGACACTGATTTCGTCCGTCTTGCCCTTTCCGTGACTAGTCTATGACGACTCTCGTCTCTACTCCTTCTTTTTCTGCACAACACAAAACAAAATACAAACAACAACAAAAACAACAATATCATAATATACATATACACGTTTGGCAAAGGAATCAATCGGGAAAATAACAAAGATCACATTTCCCGGTCAAGAGGATCCGCACTTGACGATGAAAAACCCTGGAGAATGGAGGATTGCACTAGAGGGTCCTCACTAGTCAATCATGAAGTATGGCTCCAAACACTTTGGGCGGAGGACGCATGAACGAACATGCAATTCATGGGGCTCCGAAAAAAAAGGCGAGAATGGAGGATTGTACTAGAGGATCCTCACTAGTCAATCATGAAGCATAGCTCCAAATTCTTTGGGTGGAGGATGCATGAATGAAAATGCAATTCATGGGGCTCCGAAAAAAAGGCGAGAATGGAGGATTGCACTAGAGGGTCCTCACTAGTCAATCATGAAGCATAGCTCCAAACTCTTTGGGTGGAGGATGCATGAAAGAAATCGCAATTCATGGGGCTCCGAAAAAAAGGCGAGAATGGAGGATTGCACTAGAGGGTCCTCACTAGTCAATCATGAAGCATAGCTCCAAACTCTTTGGGTGGAGGATGCATGAACGAAAACGCAATTCATGGGGCTCCGAAAAAAAGGCGAGAATGGAGGATTGCACTAGAGGGTCCTCACTAGTCAATCATGAAGCATGGCTCCAAACTCTTTGGTGGAGGATGCATGAACGAAAACGTAATTCATGGGGCTCCGAAAAGAAGGCGAGGATGGAGGATTGCACTAGAGGGTCCTCACTAGTCAATCATGAAGCATAGCTCCAAACTCATTGGGTGGAGGATGCATGAATGAAAACGCAATTCATGGGGCTCCGAAAAAAAGGCGAGAATGAAGGATTGCACTAGAGGGTCTTCACTAGTCAACCATGAAGCATAGCTCCAAACTCTTTGGGTGGAGGATGCATGAATGAAAACGCAATTCATGGGGCTCCGATAAAAAGGCGAGAATGGAGGATTGCACTAGAGGGTCCTCACTAGTCAATCAGGAAGCATAGCTCCAAACTCTTTGGGTGGAGGATGCATGAACGAAAACGCAATTCATGGGGCTACGAAAAAAAGGCAAGAATAGAGGATTGCACTAGAGGGTCCTCACTAGTCAATCATGAAGCATGGCTCCAAACTCTTTGGTGGATGATGCATGAACAAAAACACAATTCATGGGGCTTCGAAAAAAAGGCGAGGATGGAGGATTGCACTAGAAGGTTCTCACTAGTCAATCATGAAGTATGGGTTTCTGGCTGTCGCTCGGTACCCGGAATGGGTTGTCAACATTGTACCGGTCCCTAAGAAGGATGGGAAGGTACGAATGTGCGTGGATTATCGGGACCTAAATCGAGCCAGTCCCAAAGACAATTTCCCTCTGCCGCACATCGATATCCTCATGGATAATATGGCCAATTTCACTCTGTTTTCCTTCATGGACGGGTTCTCCGGCTACAATCAGATAAAGATGGTACCAGAGGATATGGAAAAGACCACCTTCATCACCCTGTGGGGGACGTTCTGCTATAAAGTGATGTCCTTTGGGCTCAAGAACGCTGGGGCAACCTATCAATGGGCTATGGTGGCTTTGTTCCACGACATGATGCACCGAGAAATCGAGGTCTATGTAGATGACATGATCGCCAAGTCTAAAACCGAGGAGGAACACCTTGTCAACTTGCGGAAGTTGTTTGAAAGGCTTAGGAAGTATTGATTGAGGTTAAACCCCGCTAAGTGCACCTTCGGGGTCAAGTCAGGGAAGTTACTGGGTTTCATCGTAAGCTAGAAAGGGATAGAGGTGGACCCCGAAAAGGTGAAAGCCATCCTTGAAGTGCCAGAACCACGTACCGAGAAGCAGGTCTGCGGTTTCCTGGGGAGTTTAAACTACATTTCCAGATTCATATCACAGCTCACCGCTATCTGTGAGCCGTTGTTCACGATCTTACACAAGAACCAATCCATCCACTGGAACGAGGACTGTCAAGAGGCGTTTGGAAGGATCAAACAGTGCCTCATGAACCCTCCTGTGCTTATGCCTCCGGTGCCTAGAAGACCTCTCATCTTGTATATGACGATTTTGGACGAGTCAATGGGGTGTATGCTGGGGCAACATGACGAGTTCGGGAAAAGAGAGCACGCCGTCTACTACTTAAGTAAGAAGTTCACGGCCTGTGAGCTGAATTACTCCCTGCTGGAAAGAACGTGTTGCACTTTAGTCTGGGCATCCCACCATGTAAGACAGTACATGCTGAGCCATACCACCTAGCTGATATCCAAAATGGACCCGGCCAAGTACATCTTTGAGAAGCCTGCTCTGACAAGGCGGATCGCCCGGTGGCAGGTTTTGTTATTCGAGTTCAATATAGTCTATGTCACCCAAAAGGTGATAAAGGGAAGCGCCTTGGCGGATTATTTGGCTCAGTAGCCTCTCAACGACTATCAACCCATGCATCCTGAGTTCCCGAATGAGGACATCATGGCCTTGTTTGAGAAAAAAACTAGACGAGGACAGGGACAAGTGGACCATGTGGTTTGATGGAGCGTCAAATGTTCTAGGCCATGGCGTTGGGGCAACATTGGTCTCTCTGGACAATTAATGTATACCTTTCACAGCCAGGCTGGGGTTCGACTGCACCAATAACATGGCTGAATATGAAGCATGCGCTCTGGGCGTCTAGGCAGCAATTGACTTCAATGTCAAGCTACTCAAGGTGTACGAAGACTCAGCGCTGGTGATTCACCGACTGAGAGGGGAATGGGAAACTAGAGACCACAAGCTGATACCCTACCAGGCCTATATCAAGGAATTGGCTGGTTTCTTTGATGAGATCTCCTTCCATCACGTTCCCTGAGAGGAAAATCAAATGGCGAATGCGCTTGCCACTTTAGCGTCCATGTTCTAGCTGACACCGCACAGAGACCTACTGTACATTGAGTTCAGGTGTCATGGCAGACCTACACATTGTTGTCTAGTGGAAGAAGAGCGGGACAGTAAGCCTTGGTATTTCAATATCAAGCGATACGTTGAAAGCAAAGAGTACCCACCGGAGGATTCCGACAACGACAAGAGGACGTTGAGGAGATTGGAGGCCGGCTTCTTCGTGAGCGGAAGCATACTGTCATACCCTAATTTCATCTGGGGACCATCCGTTGTTGGGATGCGACCCTCGTTTGACCATTTCGAGGTACTTGGCACCTATCGTTAGGCAATTCGTGAAGTTCCGTGACATGCCGAAAATTAAAAGGAAGTGTTAGTGCGCAATCCGTAAAGTTCTGTGACATCCCAAAAACCAAAAAGGGTTTGATTACGTAGTCCATAAGGTTTCGTAACATTACGGAAAGAAAACAAGCATCGTTACAAAATTCGTAAAGTTTCATAACGTTACGGAAAAAGAATCATCAAAAAAAGCAAGGGGTGTATTTAGTAAAAAATGGGGGTGCAAATAGCAACCAGGCCCACTTGGGCCTTCCTGAAAATACTTCCAAAAGCTGGGTGGCAAGCTTCTCCCCCATTTTCCTATAAATAGGGGGAGAAGTGAAAGGAAAAAATGTTCAGCCCTCCTGGTAATTCGAGAATCACTTGAAATTAGTGAAAAAAATTGTTTCCGTGAAGAAAATCCAAGTCGAGGCACTTCCGTAACGTTTCTGTGGGTGATTTCGCGAAGATTTTCGACCGTTCTTCGACGTTCTTCATTCGTTCTTTGTCGTTCTTCGGTCTTCAACCGGTAAGTTCCCGAAATTGAACTTTTCAATTCATTCTATGTACCTTTAGTGGTCCTCATTTGCTTTCACGTGCTTTTATTTTCGTTTCATTTACTTTCTATACCCCCTTTTGACGTGCTTTAGTCATTTATTTAAGTCATTTTCTCGCCTAATCAAAAAATAAAATAAATTTCCACCGATCATTTGAATTATAATATCTGTTAATTTCTGTTAAAATGAAATCCGACCGTTCGGTCATGCCGTAACCACGTTGGAAACCAAAAAAGGGTAAAATAATATAATAATAATAAAAAATATCTTTTAGTAAAATAAATCAAAGTAATCAATCGGACATTTCCCTTTGGGATTTTTCTTTCTTAATCGAATCGACTAATAACCAAAGTGAAACTAAGGCTAAAATCAATTCATAAACCAAACTTTTGTCATCACCTAAAAAAGCCATTTTTCAAAGGTCCAACGCCTTGAAATGGTCTTTTCCGCTTTTATTGGTTAAGTGTAGATTTCTAAAGGCCTAAAATCAACATGTAACTTTATTACCTCTTTCAAAAAATAAAGAGATCATTAATGGTCCAATGCCTTAATGTCTTCTCTCTTTTCAAAAGAAACGAAAGTTTGTTTAATGGTCGAACGCCTTAAATGACCTTTCATTCAATAAAAACATATCTTACAAAAAGGATAAAAGCAACTTAACCAAACACTTTGTTCACAAAGAACTACGTAGGTCTGATTTCCTTATCGCAATTAAGGAATACGTAGGAGCAAGGGAAACACCCTCGTTGACCGCAAAAAGATAATATATATATATATATATATATATATATATATATATATATATATATAAAGTACAAAAAGAAATAAAGACGTAAAAGGGAACATAAATATTGAAGTCACATTTGCACATTTGATTAAAGGTTGCCGTCCCTTGTGACAGACGTGTGGGGTGCTAATACCTTCTCCGTGCATAAATACAACTTCCGAATCTTTCATTTAAAGTTCGTAGACCACGTCTTTTTCCGGTTTTTCTGACGTTTTCCTCAAATAAACGTTGGTGGTGACTCCGCACGTATTCCTTTTTTGGAACATGCACCCGCGAGTCACGCGTCGCCCTCCCGCCGAAGGGTAGGTTGCGACAGTTGGCAATTCCACTGGGGACTATTTTTTTAGAGTTAGGCCATTAATCTTGTGCAATGTTTTATCATGACATCCTCCTTTGTTGATTTCCCTTTATTTTCCTTATGTTCTTGTGTATATAACTCTTTGATGCTTTTAGTGCATTTTAAAATGTATGCATGAGGTAAATATTTATTCATTTGATACACACAAACACCAACACTATTTGCACACACAGTGAGTTGAAAAAGGGCCCTATTCCCGGGTTCGTGGGAACATAAGGAGTGGAGGTGAATCTGTGATCATGCTAGGTCTCCGACTTGCTTGATTACAGTGAACCCTCATCTAGAGTTTTTCTCTTTGATAACATATTGTTGCTAGTAGTCCCTATTGCTGCAATATGTTCTTCGAAGAGGATGATACCTCTAGAGACCATCAAGAGAGATATGACCACCTTGGGGATTATCACTAAAAACCTTTTTAGCTCTCTCCCATATAGGTCCCTTGAATAGGGGCACGGAGCAAACACGCTGTGTGCCATTTTTTCACACTGCCATGCATAAAGTGTCATGTACCCTTTTGCTTATATTTGGTGAATATTGTCATATTGTACACTCCTGTGTTGCGCCTTTCGCATATGCATCATGCATGTATTCTGTTTTGGTCCCCTCTCTTTGTCAAACCAACGGAGGGTCCGTACCACCTTCTTAAATACATACGTCGGGCACTTTGCTACCCCAAGACGTTGTATCTAAGAAGGAGACAATTTCTCGGGCCCCTGTATTCATAAATTACATCTGTATCATATGCATTTCTTCATGCATTCATCCATTCCACCCATGATAGACGTCGGAGTTTTGATTCGCGCTAGATTTTGTTTCACTTTAGTAAAACATGGGATCAAGTCAAAAGCCTTCACTTAAAAAGAGGTTCTATCAAGTCAAGGTTAAGAGCCTAGGAATCACCAGCCTAAAAGAGCAAGGGCAGTTGATGGGTCAGCTCTAGCGGCAAGCTTTTCGCAGAGCTTACGGTAAAATCTGGGACCTAGCCATGGTAGAAGTCTCCACAGAGTCCATTGCCTCCCTCGCCCAGTATTATGATCGGCCGTTGAGGTGCTTCACTTTTGGGGACTTCCAGCTATCACCCATGGTGGAAGAATTCGAAGAAATCCTAGGATGTCCTCTAGGGGGAAGGAAACCATACCTCTTCTCAGGGTTCTATCCCTCATTAGCTAGAATTTCTAAAATAGTCCAAATCTTGGTGCAGGAATTAGACCACCAAAAGCAAGTCGAAAATGGGGTGGTCGGGATACCGAGAAAATGTTTGGAGGCAAAAGCAAGAATCTTGGCAGGTAGAAGCGAATGGGCCCCGTTCATAGACGTTCTCGCACTGTTGATCTTTGGAGGAGTCCTCTTTCCGAATGTGGATGGGTTGGTGGACCTGGCAGCGATCGACGCTTTTCTCGCCTATCATAACCACAAGGAATACTCGGTTGTCACTATGCTAGCCGACCTATATGACACCTTCGACCGAAGATGTGAGAAGAGCAGTACGAGGATTGTTTGTTGTACTCCCGCTCTTTATGTATGGTTGGTTCCACATTTTTTTTGCCAAGAGGTAAGGCATGCTTGCCCGTTAGAAGGTCACCGTTCATGCACAGAGAAAGGAGGCACAAATTGGGACCAACTCTTATCAAACAAAGAAGAAGCGTCTGTCAACTGGTTCTCTCAATGGAAAGAAGGAAGAACCGGAGTTCTTGTCTCGTGCAGAGGATTTCTGAATGTTCCCTTGATGGGGACAAGGGGTTGCATCAGTTACAATCCCGTTCTTACTATAAGACAACTTGGCTACCCTATGAGAGGGGCACCACTAGAGGAAGAGCTCGCACCTTTCATTTCACGAGGGTTCAGTGAGACCAACATGGAGACACTTTGGAAGGTCTGCAAAGCATGGGAAGTGGTACAAAAGAAGGACAAAGAGCTCAGAGGCAGCAACAATGGGCCCATTGGTGGCTACCGTAAGTGGTTGAAAGCCCACGTGCAAGGTTTGGATGGGCTCCCAAGTCTGAGGACCGCTAAAAGGGAAGAAGTTGAGGCATCGGAGGAAGACGAAGAGGTGCAGGCCCTTAGGACAGGACTCGAGCAAGCTCAAACAGTCAAAGAAAGGTTCAAATCAGTGGATCTTAAGATCCGAAAGGAGAATGCCAAACTGAGGGATGTAAATATAGCTACCACCAAGGCCTTGGAACAAGAGACCAAGAAGGCTTGTAGGGAAGAGCACGGCCGGAACAAGTTACGAGGGGCTCTGTAGGGTAGCAACATCGAGCTTAAGCTCCAGAGAGAGGAAAGGGACCAATCAGGAGTAGACAGTCTGATCTTGAAAGATGAGTTGAAGGTTTTCTCAAAGTCCAAAAGAAACCTGTCTCAGCGGTTATGCGAGACAGAGACCAATATGTTAGCTATCGTCAGCAAGTACCAAGAAGAATTAAATCTAGCCACGGCCCACGAGCATAAAATGGCGGACGAGTATGCCCGAGTGTACGCGGAAAAGGAGGCTAGAGGAAGGGTTATTGACTCATTACATCAAGAGGCAACAATGTGGATGGACCGATTCGCTCTTACCTTGAACGGGAGTCAAGAACTTCCCCGATTGCTAGCCAAGGCCAAAGCGATGGCGGACACCTACTCCGCCCCCGAGGAGATCCACAGACTTCTCAGCTATTGTCAGCATATGATAGACTTAATGACCCATATAATTGGAAACCGCTAGGAAAGTTTGTATTGTCACTCAGATCTTGACTAGTTATAAACTTTCTGAATGAAATGAGTTTATCACATGTTTTTACTCCAAAGATCAGTGTGAATCAAATCACTCTCACATTTTATCTCTAGCATGCATTCATATCATGCATCGCATAAACATCTCTTCATGGCATCATAATGAACATATCGTTCCAGCAATTGTCTGTCATCATATTCCAGCCTCACATTTTGCATGAGTCATTGCATCATCATGCATATGCGTTCAACATACTTTTTGTTCTACAAACTGCATACCTTTTGTTTTCATGTTCGCTCATGCATGATCCTTGCATTTTCCTCTGCAAAACAAAAAAAAAGGGAAGCATGAAAATTCATGATGCATTCTTGGTTGCATATATTCGGTACCATGAGCCAACCATGTTGGGATCATTAACCCGTTTCACTTAAAAACAAAATGAGTGAACATGGTACCTAATGCATGGTTAACTAGGAAATGATGTTTCTTCGGGCATCTCAATTTCATAATTACATTTTCCATGCATAGTATGCTCGAGTCATTCATCCCTATGAAAGGTTGTTGAAGTATTGGCGATCGAATTGCCATTCCTTGGATTATAGGGTTGAAATAAGCTCATGCTTTTACAAAACCGGTTCATCAAGTCAAGTTGAAGTATGGAAGTAACCATCTTGCAAAAATTGGGGCAAAAGATGGATCGAGTTACATCGCTGCTTCATCTACTGCCAAACACATTTAGGACTGTTCATATCCTTGTTACTTCCAGTTTCTCCCTGACAAAGATGCCATGGACCATGTTGAAAATCTAAATTGATTCAACCCCATGTCCTGCGTAAAAATTCAAAATACTTCAAACTATGCATCATTCACATACATCCATCCTTTTCATTGGTTGCATTTCTCATTGCATTCTTTCCTTGAAAAAAAAACGAACTTAATCATTGTTATAAAAAAGAAAAGAACATGCTTTACGGCGCCCTTACCGAACTCGTGCTAGAGCTAGAGTAATGAGTGAAGCAAAGGAGGCGCAAAAGTAGATGAAGGCTGACATGGAGGCCATGAAAGAGCAAATGGCCACAATGATGGAGGCCATAATGAGCATGAAGAAGATAATGGAAGCCAATGCGGTTGCAGTTGCCGCTACTAGGGCTGTTGCTAAGGTGAACTCGATGCCCTCATCTGATCTCAATCAAATGAATCATCCAACCTCAGATATGGTGGGCAAAGATTTGGGAAGTACGGACGACCCCATTATGCGCAAATTCAAAACAAGCATGCCTTCCCACCATATGGCTGGCCTCCCAACTATACACCACCCAATATGGCATACACTCCCAGTGAGGATGTCAATAACTCTGCTCCTATACTCATTGAAAGCCGACAACCTCAAACTGATCATGCAGATGTCTCTCAAACCATGGGAGAGACACATGAAATTTCCCACCACAGTCTAGCCGACTTCGCGCCTTGCCTCGGATATGCCATTGAAGGGTAAGAAGTTGGTAGGTATACTCCTGCAAAACATTTTGGAGAGCCCTCAGTATCACCCCCAGCTACACCTCTTGCATTCCACAACAAGTAAAAACCCTCATGCTATGGCAGAAATGGGAAAGTTGGATCATCTAGAGGAAAGGCCCAGGGCCATTGAAGGAGGTGAAGATTATGCCTTTGCTAACCTAGAAGAGTTGTTCCTAGTACCCAATATCATCACCCCTCCCAAGTTCAAGGTGCAGGACTTTGACAAGTACAAGGGGACTACTTGCCCCAAGAACCATCTAAAGATGTATTGTCAAAAGATGGGGGCATACACAAACGATGAGGAATTGCTGATACATTCCTTCCAATGAAGTCTTACTGGGGTAGCTGTTACCTGGTACGCTAACTTGGAACCTTCCCGAGTCCATTCTTCGAGGGACCTAATGGTTGCCTTCGTTAAGCAGTATCAGTACAATTCTGATATGGCTTCGGATAGGATGCAACTATAGAACATGTGCAAAAAGGGTGGGCACGAATCTTTCAAAGAATACACCCAAAGATGGAGAGACTTGGCAACTCAAGTAGCGCCCCCAATAATAGAGAAATAGATTATTACAATGATAGTAGACACATTACCAATATTCTACTATGATAAGATGGTGGGCTACACACCTTCAAGCTTTGCTGATTTAGTTTTCACCGACGAAAGGATCAAAGTAGGTATGAAAAGAGGCAAATTTAATCATCTTGCTTGGACGAATGAGAAAATTGGGGAAATGAAGAGGGTGAGAATGAGGGAGAAACCCATGCTGTGACTGCCATTCCTATACAGCCAAGTTTCCCACCAACCCAACAATGTCATTACTCAGCCAATAACAAACCTTCTCCTTACCCACCACCCAGTTATCCACAAAGGCCATCCCTAAATCAACCACAAAGCCTGTCTACCGCACTTCCAATCACGAACACCACCTTTAGCACAAACCAAAACACCAACCAAGAAATGAATTTTGCAGCGAAAAAGCCTGTAGAATTCACCCCAATTCCGGTGTCCTATGCTGACTTGCTCCCATATCTACTTGATAATTCAATGGTAGCCATAACCCCAACCAAGGTTCCTCAACCTCCATTTTTTCGAGGATACGACTCGAACGCAACATGTCCATATCAGGGAGGAGCCCTGGGGCATTCCATTGAGCACTGTATGACCCTGAAGCAAAAGGTGGAAAGTGTAATTGATGTGGGCTGGCTGAAATTTGAGGAGAATCACTTGTTGAATCCTAACACTGACCAGCGACACCACACATGGGGCAATTTTGAAAGCTGTTGTTAGATGTCTCTAATGACTCATCAGGATTTTCATGTTTATGCCATTATTGTAAACCATAGTTACAATGCTAAATAAAAGGGATAAATCTGACATCTTTGTCCCTCATCCTCTCGTAATTACATCTTTGCTTCCACTAGAATGTGGGTGCAAGCCATTGGTTTGTTTGCTCGAGCGACATGCGCTCTTGAGTGCTGACTTCCAAGACCGTTCAATCAGAAATTACTCGTCTTGCACGTTGGTGGGGGTGTCGTAAAACCAACGAGTAAAGTTCAAAACAAATAAGTTTCAAAACCAAAAAAAAGGTTCAAAAAGAAAAAGAAAAAAAAGCATTTGATTGACTGTGTTTTCAAGACGTTCATGTGACCTCATTTTATCATTCTGGAAAGTTTGTCTTTTTAGAGAGAAGTGAGTTATCAAGAATAGGATGTGGGACAAATGGCCTCAGTTATCTTAAGAGCGGGGGGGGGGGGGTTGAATTAAGATACAAAGACTATTCCCCAATTAAACTTTCACTCTCCTTTTTTTTTGGATTAACAATGCACCCTTAACATGAATTACTCAAAAGACAATTCAAAATAAACTTCTTTAAAGCAAAAATAGCAATAAATAAAAGAAGTTTAAGGGAAGAGAGGAATGCAAACTTGATTTATACTGGTTCGGCCACTTCCCGTGCCTACGTCCAGTCCTAAAGCAACCCACTTGAGATTTTCCATTCTCTTTGTAAAATTCCTTTTACAAAGTCTGAACCACACAGGGACAACCCTTCCCTTGTGTTCAGGAATCCTCTACAACAAGAGACCCACGGTCTCTTAATCCCTTTTCAAAAACAAGAAGAAGAGAAGAAGAAATCTCTCTTAAAAGAGATAGATTGTACAATGAAGATCAATCAAAATTCCTTATTGAATATGCAAGTGGTTGACCAAGGAATCTTTTTGAGAGGATAAAGACATTTTAGTTTCAGAAATACTCTTAATCGTTTGAGAGGATAAATCTTTTTGGGCAATGAAAACTCTCTTTAAATTCATGTTTCCAAGTCACCTTTGATGGCCATTCATAAAACATTTGAATAGATGTGACTCTTGGAAATTATTTTCTTAAAATCCCCTCTGGTAATCGATTACAAGACTTGTGTAATCAATTATAGGTTTTGAAATTTGAATTAAAACGTTCAATAAACTGTTGGTAATCAATTACCGTCCATGTGTAATCAATTACACATTTTGAATTCAAATTTCTAGTGACTGTTATAAACATTTTCAGCTGCTGGTAATCGATTACCAGAGAGTAAATCTCAATTTAAAATGATTTAGATAGAATTCTTTGGCCAAACCTTTTGCTTTTTCAATTTGGAAACTTCTTCCTAAGATTCTAGAGATCAACTTGATCCTATATCTTGATTTTCTTGGATTCTTGGATTCTTGGATTCTTGTCTTGAATAAACTTAGAAGCACTTGATCCTTTGGCATCATCAAAACATCAAAACATCTTGCTTCTACATAGGAGTCATTTGACTTAAATCCATCAACTAAAAAAATCCTTCAACTATTTCTCGTCCTTGGAAAATTCTTTTTGCAAAAATCAACTGCTTCTTTCATTCTCCCTTGCTACAAGGTTGTGGAAACAAAACAACGATGGATACCTCAAAGCCCTACACTAGGGCAATGAAAGGCACCATGCATAAACCTCAAACGAACCTAGGGGCAGATTAGAAGTTCTCACCCAATATGTTCCTTGCTACAAGGTCACGACGAAAGACAACGATTGGTACCTCAAAGTCTTACACTGGGGCAATGAAAGGCACCATGCGAAAACCTCAAGTGAACCTAGAGGCAGATTAGAAGTTCTCACTCAATAGGTTCCCAGCTACAAGGCCATGACGAAAGATAACAATTGGTACCTCAAAGCCTTACACTGGGGCAATGAGGGGCACTGTGCATGAGCCTCAAGTGAACATAGGGGCCGATCAAAAGTTCTCACCCATCAATGTTTTTAAACAAAAAAAAAGGGACAAACCCTAGGATTTTAATGGATTGATTAAACATCAAACGGCTCCATTGCCATCACTCCAAAATGGTCGAGTGACTAAATCAAACAGAACATATACTCTGAGGGAATTCCCAGAAAGATTTGCAAAAGATATGACAAGGTTGCATGAATTATCACCTCTTTCAAAAGGACAGTTAATCTGTGTTTTCCAAAAAATTAAATCAAAATCAAAAATCACAAAATAGGGAAAGAATGTTATGAACATTCCATTACATTGCATTGTTTCATATGAAGTCCACATTTACCAAATTTCACAACAAAGGTTGCATGCATCTGCACCACTAAACATCATGTTAACTACATAGATTTCCTACATCTAATCTTTTGAATTTGGGATGACCGGCTCTCTCGATGAGTCGATCTCTTGCTTTCTCATAAGGATGGACCCTTGGGTACTAGTACCCTCACCTTTAGAGCACTATACGTCCTCGTCATCAAAGGGCTGCACGCCCTCACCTTCAGAGGACTACACGTCCTCGCCTTCAGAGGGCTGCACGCCCTCACCTTCAGAGGACTACATGTCCTCGCCATCAGAGGATTGCGAGTCCTCACCATCAGAGGGCTGCATGCCCTAACCTTCAGAGGATACACGTCTTCGCCTTTAGAGGGTCATGTACCTTCAACTTCAGAGGACTACACGTCCTCGCCTTCAGAGGGCTGCATGCCCTCACCTTCAGAGGACTACACGTCCTCGCCCTTCCTAACATACTAGTGATCATCTTGATGTTGTGGCTTGTATTCTTGAATCATTGTCTTGAATTTAAACTTGAAAAGTCCATTTGCATCATTTGCATCAAATCATCATGATCATCATCAAAACACCAAAGGCATTTGCTTCTACAATCTCCCCATTTTTGATGATGACAATATAAGTCCTGAAATCAAGATTCAAGCAAGCAATGTATATATATAAAATTTGCGTTCTCTCCCCCTATGTTTTGGAATTGATGATCACTTGAATTTCTAACTTTTATCACTTGATTTCTAAGCTTTTTCTACACCCCATTTTTCCATTTTTTTCTCCCCCTTTGGCAACATCAAAAAGTCAAAGTACAGGGGAATCAAACCAGATATAAAATGAAGAGGAAACAGATCAAGATCAAAGTATAAAGCATAACCAATCAAACTCACAAACCAAAACCATAGAGTATCAAAGCACAGAAAATCTGAAATCCAAATACTACAAGATAAATAAAGTACTAAACATAATGATCTAAGTAGCATAGCCAAAATACACGGCTTATAAAAGATATATAATTAGAAACTAAATTCTAAGAAGGTGGAGGTGGCGGTGGAAGATCGAAACTCTGACGAATGTAACCCACATCCTCTTCAAGCTGTGTGAGGCGAATATCCATGTCGGCAAAGCGTGTATCCAATGAGTCGAAACGTTCACCAACATAAGAACGAAGACCCCGTAATTCGGAAAGGACTTCATTCATGAGTGCTGAATCATCTTGCTGAGGAGGAGGTGAAGGAGTACGCTCATCTTGAGGAGGGAGTGCATCTTTCTTCAGCCATTGACCATTCCAATCCTTACGGTATCCAAAGGAAGTCACTGCACCAGCACCAATTGCAAAAGAACGCTTGACTTGAACAAATGGTTCATCATCAAGTGGAATTTGAAAATGACGCAGAAACAAAGTTATCAATTGTGGGTAAGGTAGAGGTGCATTGGCCTGTAATGCCTTAAGCATTCGGTACGAACCAAATGGGCCCAGTCGATCTGATGACCGGTGAGAAAAGCCCACATCAGAATCAAATCCTCCTCAGAGGCTTGTGCTAAATTTGAAGAGCGGGGAAGCAAAATTCTAACAATTATATAGTGCATGATGTGATTATCAAATGTGAATGACCCGGCCAGCAATCTACCGGTCATTTCAGCCTAGTCAGTGCAGACCATACGGCGAGCATCATGACTAGAATAATCAAATTTCCAGTCATCAACAATGGTGCCCTCAAAAGGTGCACCTTGACAGGGTAAATGAGTCAAAGAAAAGAACAATGACTGATCAATGACCATAGGAATACAAAGCACCTCAGAGGTAATAATGCCATCTTGAATTTTTAAATTGCAGTAGAAGACCTTTACAAGTTCAGGATAATGTGGCAATTTTAATGACATGAAATCAACAAGGCCAGAATTTTGAAACACTTGATAGCAATCAAACGTTTCATCATTAAAGAAATCTACATCTAGGTACTTAGGGTCTAAGATGATCCTAGAAGAAAATTGAGAAAGGTACCGTAGACGCTGATAATCGGAAGAAAACAATGTGGATGATCTTGGAGAAGACAAAGATGGATGAATAGGTGTTGTGGGTGCTCCGGATGGTCCGTGGCGGTGATGGGAAGCATAGCGGCGGTGGAGGATGATCCCTTTCTCTTCTTCGATGGCTCTACCATTTGATGAAGTTTTAGTGGATTTTAATCGGTGAAAGTGAAAGAGGAGTGAAAAGAGGAAGATTGAGCTTTACGGGACGTGATTTGGTGAAGAATTGAGTGAGATACGAAGGTTGGAAGATTTAGGTATGGAGGAGGCGTGAGAGAGGGCCATGACTGCGCAACAACTCTGATTTCGTGAGTATTTATAGACGAGGATGAGTTGTAATCGATTACAAGGCTTGGTAATCGATTACAGGAGTAATAAGCCTTCTGGTAATCGATTACAGGATGTTGTAATCGATTACAGGCTGCCTGTTCTTGTGTAATCGATTACACTGGATGGTAATTGATTACCAGAGCATAAACTAGGCTAGTATCTTAAAAAAATACCTATGTCTATGCTAAATACATCTAATATGATTAACCATTACTACTAATGCACTTAATTCAATCATTAAACTATAAAACACATAGCAATACATAAATTCTATAATAACAAGAATTTAAACAAAATCAATCAAAGTAACATATAAACAATCAATCATATGAATAAATTAATCAATCAATCCTTATTTGTCTAAATCACTAACATCTAAGAGGCCTAATTCCCTTCTAATAGAGAAGAAGGCTTCTTTGGGGAGAGGTTTTGTGAAAATATCAGCAAGTTGATTCTTAGTATCAACAAACTCTAATACACAATCTCCCTTTAGGACATGATCTCTAAGAAAATGGTGCCTAATTTCTATATGTTTGGTTCTAGAGTGTTGAACTGGATTCTTGGAGAGATTAATTGCACTTGTATTATCACATCTAATAGGTATATGATCAAGAAGAATTCCATAATCAGAAAGTTGTTGCTTCATCCATAAGATTTGTGCACAACAACTGCAGGCAGAAATATATTCCGCTTCTGCAGTGGATAAAGCAACACTATTTTGTTTCTTACTGTGCCAAGAAACTAGAGCAGATCCAATGAATTGACAAGTTCCACTAGTGCTCTTTCTATATGTTTTAGAACCGGCAAAGTTTGAATCGGAATATCCAATTAAGGTGCATTTGGAATTTCTAGGATACCATAAACCTATGTTTGTAGTGCCTACTAAATATCTAATGATTCTTTTAACAGCACTAAGATGTGATTGTTTAGGATTTGATTGAAATCTAGCACACATACACACACTAAACATTATATCAGGCCTGCTAGCTGATAAATAAAGAAGTGATCCGATCATACCTCGATATTTTTTAACATCTATTGACTGACCGGTTTCATCTTTATCTAGATAGCAAGCAGTGCTCATTGGTGTAGCCATGTGCTTAGCATTTTCCATGTCGAATTTGTGGATTAATTCTTTGCAATACTTGGATTGATTGACAAAGATACCATCCTTAGTTTGTTTAATTTGCAATCCAAGAAAGAAGTTAAGTTCTCCCATCATTGACATTTCAAACTCACTTTGCATGTCATAGGAGAATTCCTTGCACAACAATTCGTTAGTGGATCCAAAAATAATGTCATCAACATAAATTTGAACTAATAAAATATCATGTGATTTTCTCTTTATAAAAAGAGTAGTATCCACTTTTCCTCTAGAAAAGTCCTTTTCTAAAAGGAACTTACTTAAACGCTCGTACCAAGCCCTAGGGGCTTGTTTCAAGCCATATAAAGCCCTTTTCAATTTATAAACATGATTTGGCTTATACAATATTTCAAAACCTGGTGGTTGTTCAACATATACTTCTTCTTGAATTAAACCATTCAGAAACGCACTTTGAAAATCCATTTGATAAAGCTTAAAGTTCATTATGGATGCATATGCTAAGAGCATTCTAATGGCTTCTAATCTAGCAACTGTAGCATATGTTTCCTCATAATCTATACCTTCTTCTTGATTATATCCTTTTGCAACTAATCTTGCCTTATTTCTAATGATTATTCCATGTTCATATAACTTATTTCTAAACACCCATTTTGTTCCTATGATGGGATAATTTTTAGGTTTCTCTACAAGTTCCCACACATTGTTTCTTTCAAATTGATTCAGTTCTTCTTGCATGACAATGATCCAGTTATCATCTACTATAGCTTCTTTTATATTTTTAGGTTCAATCATGGATACAAAAGCCATATTATTGCATAAATCTTTAAGAGAATGTCTAGTTGTTACCCCTTTTGAGATATCACCAATAATGTTGTCAAGGGGATGATCTTTTGAAGCTTTCCATTCTTTTGGAAGTTCATCATTGGATTTGACTTCTTTTGGAGGATCTTCATTGTTTCCTTTACCATTTCCTTTAGAATCTTGTCCATGAATATGCATTTGTTCTAAAGAATCTGCAATATCATCTAGCATATTCTTTCTTGACAAGATAGCATTAGATTCATCAAAGGTAACATGAATGGATTCCTCAATATTCATAGTTCTTCTATTATATATCCTATATGCTTTGCTTTGTAATGCATATCCAAGAAAGATGCCTTCATCAGATTTTGCATCAAATTTTCCTAGATTATCTTTACCATTATTAAGCACAAAGCATTTGCAACCAAAAACATGTAGATGTGAAATGTTGGGTTTTCTACCATTATATAACTCATATGGGGTTTTCTTTAAAATGGGTCTTATTAAGGCCCTATTCATGATGTAACATGCAGTATTGATCGCTTCAGCCCAAAAATATTTTGGAAGAAAAGTATCATTTAATAAAGTTCTAGCAATTTCTTCCAATGACCTATTTTCCTCTCAACAACTCCATTTTGTTGAGGGGTTCTAGGTGCAGAAAAATTGTGTTCAATACCATGTTCTTCACAAAATGATTCAGAATCTTTGTTTTCAAACTCACCCCCATGATCACTTCTAATGGATGCAATCTTAAGATTTTTCTTGTTTTGTATAACTTTAGTAAGTTTTCTAAATGCTTGGAATGCATCACTTTTATAAGTAATAAATAATGTCCAAGTATATCTAGAGAAATCATCAACTATAACAAGGGCATAATAATTTCCTCCAAAACTCATGGTTCTAGATGGACCAAATAAATCCATATGCAATAATTGTAAAGGTTGAGTGGTTGAAACAATATTTTTAGGTTTGAATGAGACTCTAGTTTGTTTGCCATTTTGACATGCATCACATAGTTTATCTTTTTCAAATTTCAATTTAGGCAAACCATGTTTATGTGAGCAATTCTTTTATGTGATCCATGTTTAAGTGATCCATGTTTATGTGAGCAATTCTTTTATGCCATAACCATGGATCATCATCTTTGCTAAGAAAACAATGATTGTTATCTAGTTTTAGGCTTAAGTCTATCATGTATACATTGTTGACTCTATGTCCTACATGCTTTATATTAATGTCATGCTTATGTTCTATAAGACATTTTTGAGAATCAAATGATACTAGATAGCCTTTGTCACATAATTGACTAACACTAAGCAGGCTGTGCTTAAGACCTTCAACAAGTAGAACATTTTCAATGGAGTTTGAAGAATTTGTACCTATTTTACCAACTCCAAGGATTCTACCTTTGTTGTTGTCACCATATGTTACATGCCCGCTTTTCTATGGAGAGATATTTGTAAACTTTGATGCATCTCCAGTCATATGTTTTGAGCATCCGCTATCTATGTACGACTTCTTCCTCAAGGACACCTACATAATCAAGTTTTTGACTTAGGTACTCAAACTTTATTGGGTCCTTGTGTGTTAGTATAAACTAAGGATCCTTTTGGGACCCATATCATTTTAATGTTGCTATAGTTTTTCTTAAAATAGCAAGTAGATATGCCATGTCCTTTTCTTCCACAGTAAAAACATGTGATAGAACTAGAATTATATTTTTGTGTGGAAGTAGAGAAGTTTTTATGAAATTTTTGTTGTTTTTCAGATTTATATCCTAGTCCAACCTTATTGGAGACATATCTTTGTTTTCCTAATATGACATCTAAATTATTTTTACTATAAGAAAATTTTGCAAGTGAGCTTTTCAACTCTTTAATTTCTTTTTCATATTTTTCACAACAACTACAAGAATCTGACATTTTCTTGTTAGAAGTAGTAGAGATATGAACTTTTTCATTTGATTTAGAAATTGAGACTTCATTTCTAAGGTGATCTAATTCTTTGTTTAATTTTGAAATTTCATTTTCTAAATTTGAAATTGTTTTCTTAGAAGATGAAACTAACTTTGCAAGTTTAATTGACTCTTTATGCAGATCTGCAAATGCATCTTGCAATTCATCAAAAGAAATAGATAAGTTATTTGAAGATGTTACCTCTTCATCACTTTAATAACTTTTAGCCATAAGGCAGAGATTTATCTCTTCATTTTCTGAATCTTCAGAAGATTCCATATCGTTTTCATCCCATGTGATGTATGCTTTCTTTAATTTCTTTTCACTAAGATTTTTCTTTTCAGACATCTTTTTCTTGAAGATGGGACAATCAACCCTCAGATGTCCAGGTTGATTGCACTCAAAGCATTTTAGAGTAGAGGATGAAGTTTATGTCCTTCTCTTAGATTTAAAATTTGGTTGCCTTTGATTTCCTCTTACTTTAAGAAACTTGTTGAATCTTTTTACAAAAAGACTTAGATCATCATCATCATCTAGATCATTTTCCTTATCACTTTCTTCTTGGATTGAAGATGAGGCTTTAAGAGCAATTCCTTTCTTTTTCTTGTCATTTTCTTCATGTTGGCGTAATCTCAATAATTCCATCTCGTGTTCCTGTAACTTTCCAAATAGAGTGGCAAGAGACATGTTAGATAAATCTCTTGATTCAGTAATGGCCATTACTTTAGGTTGCCATTCTCTACTTAAACATCTTAACACTTTGTTTATGAGATCCTCATTTTGAAATTCTTTACCTAAGGCTGCTAGATGATTTACTATATGTGTAAATCTCTTTTGCATGTCTTGAATGCTTTCATTTGCATTCATCCTAAACAGTTCATACTCATAGGTTAGTGTGTTTATCCTAGATCTTTTAACATCTATAGTTCCTTCATGTGTTAATTGTAGAGTGTCCCACATTTCCTTAGCACTCTTACAATTTGAAACCCTGAAATATTCATCCATTCCCAGGGCAGATGTTATTATGTTTTTGGCTTTTAGATTGTATTGTACTCGTCTTCTATCCTCTTCAGACCATCTATCTCTAGGTTTTTCTATTGTTATGCTTTCACTTGATGTGCTACCATCTATTGTAATTCTTTCTACTGTGGTGGGTATATATGGCCCTATTTCTATGGCTTCCCAAATACTTAAGTCTATTGCCTCAATAAAAATTTGCATTCGGGTTTTCCAGTACTGGTAACCCTCTCCATTAAAGATTGGAGGTCTATTGATAGAATTTCCTTCTGGAAATAAGGAGTTTGTTGAGGCCATTTTTCTTGAAGCTTCTAAACTTTATACAAGAATGAAGCTCTGATACCACTTGTTAGACAAGTGGCCTCAGATATCTTAAGAAGGGGGGGTTGAATTAAGATATTACAAACTATTTCCCCAATTAAAATTCTATTTCACTTTCTATTCAAGTTAAAAATTCCCTTAATAATGAACTTCTTAAATATTGATTCAAATAGAACAATTTGAATATAAATATAAAACAATAATAAATAAAAGAGTTTAAGGGAAGAGAAAGTGCAAACTCAGATTCATACTGGTTCGGCCACACCCTTTGCCTACGTCCAGTCCCCAAGCAACCCGCTTGAGAGTTCCACTATCTTGTAAAATCCTTTTACAAGTTCTAAACACACAAGGACAATCCTTCCTTTGTGTTTAGAATTCTTTTACAACAAGAGACCCTCGGTCTCTTAATCCCTTAGAGAATTAGAAAGAGAAGAAGAATGAATCTCTCTTGAAAGAGATAGATTTTACAATCTGAGCACTCAAATGATTCCTTAATGAATTGCAATTGAATTGGCCAAGGAATTCTTAAGAGGATAAAATGATTTTGCTTTTTGAGAGAATAAACACTTGTTGTTCTGAAAAACTCTGAGCAAATTCGTGTTCTAAGTCACATATATATAGACCATTGGTGGTCATGTAAAAACCTTTTGAGAAGTTGTGACTCTTAGAAACATTTTTCTAAAACTCTTGTCTGGTAATCGATTATAGGATTTGTGTAATCGATTACAGCTTTTAAAATTTGAATTAAAACGTTTATTGACTGCTGGTAATCGATTACCAATATTGTGTAATCGATTACACAGTCTAAAATTTGAATTCAAATATTTAGTAGCTGTTGTAAAGCATTTTTGGCCACTGGTAATCGATTACATCCTCTGGTAATCGATTACCAGAGAGTAAATCTCTTGAAGAACACTTTTTAACTTAAATTACTTGGCCAAACCTTTTGCTATATCAAATAGGAATTCCCTTCCTAACATACTAGTGATCATCTTGATGTTGTGGTTTGTATTCTTGAATCATTGTCTTGAATTTAAACTTGAAAAGCCCATTTGCATCATTTGCATCAAATCATCATGATCATCATCAAAACACCAAAGGCATTTGCTTCTACACATTGATTTGATAATCGATTACCAGTGATTGTTTCTGAATAAATCAAAAGATGTAACTCTTCAAATGGTTTTTTGACTTTTTCAAATTGGTTTTAAGTTTTTCTAAAAGTTATAACTCTTCTAAATGGTCCTCTTGGCCAGACATGAAGAGTCTATAAAAGCAAGGCTTTGATTTGCTTTTCAATACACTTTTCCAATCAATCATATACAATCCTTTACAAGCCATGGATCTCTTTGAACTTCTTCTTCTTCTTTGTGCCAAAAGCTTTCCAAAGTTTTCTGGTTTTCTAAACCTTGAAAATGACACAGTCTGAGAATTCTTTTGATTCTTCCCATTCCCTTATACAAAAGTGTTCAAAGGACTAACCATTTGAGAATTCTTTTGTATCCCCATTCACAAAGTATCAAAGGTTTAACCGCCTGAGATCTTTGTCTTAACACATTGGAGGGTACATCCTTTGTGGTACAAGTAGAGGGTACATCTACTTGGGTTTGACTGAGAACATGAGAGGGTACATCCATTGTGGATCTTTGCTTGTAAAAGGATTTTTACAAGGTTGAAAGAAATCTCAAGGACCGCAGGTCGCTTGGGGACTGGATGTAGGCACGGGTTGTTGTCGAACCAGTATAAAAACTCTTGTGTGTTTGTCTCCTTCTTCCCTACTCTTTTAATTTTCGCGGTGCATTTAATTTCTACTTTTACTTTCTGTTAAGTTTCTCTTCTACTCCTTATTCTCTAAACAACTTAGTAAAAGCCTTAGAAGAGTAATTTTTTAATTAGTAAAGGTTTAGGAATAATTAATTCAACCCCCCTTCTTAATTATTCTGAGGTCACTTGATCCAACATGGTCATCTGCCCCCCCCCCCCCCGTAGGGACAATCAAGGTCATCGACACCCGTAGTGACAATCAAGGTCATCTACACCCACAGTGACAATCATGGTCATCTACCCCCCGTAGTGACAATCAAGGTCATCTACACTCGCAGTGACAATCATGGTCATCTGCCCCCCGTAGTGACAATCAAGGTCATCTAAAACCGTAGTGACAATCAAGGACATCTACACCCGCAGTGACAATCATGGTCATCTGCCCCCACATAGTGACAATCATGGTCATCTGCTCCTCGTAGTGACAATGAAGGTCATCTACACCCACAGTGACAATCATGGTCATCTGCTTCTTGTAGAGACAATCATGGTCATCTGCCTCTTTACATTTCAAAGACGACAATGTCTTCAAAAGGCGACAATGCCTTCATTTACATTTCGAAGACGACAATGTCTTCAAAAGGTGACAATGTCTTCATTTACATTTCAAAGATGACAATGTCTTCAAAAGGTGGCAATGCCTTCATTTACATTTTGAAGACGACTATGTCAGCGATAATGCCTTCATTTGCATTTCAAAGACGACAATGCCTTCATTTATATTTCGAAGATGACACTGTCTTCAAAAGGCGACAATGCCTTCATTTGCATTTCGAAGATGACAATGTCTTCAGTCATTTATGCTTTTAAAAGGTTACAATGCCTTCATTTACATTTTGAAGACGACAATGTCTTTAGTCATTTACACTTTCAAAAGGCGACAATGTCTTCATCTCAAAGACTTTAATATCTTTTATCGTTATTTGTGCTTCATAGGACTCGACGTCCTATGTTTCTTTGTTTTAATGAAAAAAAGAAAATAAAAGAAAAGCAAAGAAAAAAGAAAAAAAAAGAAGAACTTCAATGTCCTCATGTTTCCTCGGTTTCACTTCTTTGATTTTTGCTAGTGGCCGGTTGGATGACAAGATCGCTCGAACGAAATTAGTGTTTTTATCTTTACTTCCCTTTTATTTCCAATAAAAGATAAGTAAAGAGGGGCAACTGTCATACACTAATTTCATATGGGGACCTTCATTTGCTAACATTTTGATTCTTGTTAGCCAAATTGAGCTGCTTAACGCTAGTTGCCGTGCAATCCGTAAGGTTTTTCGATGTTTCGGAAAAGAATGCGAAAAATACTCAAAAAGGAGGGCAAAAGGGTCATTTTTACACTTTTTCAGACCCCTGGCTCGCCTGGGCCACCAAAATAACTTCATGGTGAAGTAACCAGCTCGCCTGGGTGAGCTCAGCTAGCCTAGGCGAGCTAGGTTGCTTCAGAATGAAGTAACAGCTCGCCTTGGCGAGCTCAGCTCACCTGGGCGAGCTACCTACATCCCAAATGCCTTGTTTTGCTATAAATAAGCATGAAGAGGGGCTGAGTGAAAGGTCCTAAGGTCCAAAGGTCCAAAATTAAGAAGAAACAAGAGAAAAGAAGAAGAAAGAAGAGAAAAAGAAGCTAAAACGCCATCGAATTGCGACTGCAATCGATTTCTACATCGTTCTTCGATCGTTCTTCATTCTTGGTCCGGTTAGTTTCTATTTTTTAGTTTTGATTTCACTCTATGGACCCTTAAGGGTCCTCTATATTGTTTTGTGCATCTTCATCTCCTTCTCCTGTCATTGGTGATCGCTTTTCTTTTATAAAGTAAGTTTTAACCGATCGTTAGTACCACAAATCATCTTTAAGGGATTGAAGGTTAATAAACAAAAAAAAAAAACAAAAAAAAAAACTAACTCATAAACTTCTTCATTTCATCAAAAATCAAGAGATCGTTTCAAGGTCCAACGCCTTAACGATTCTCTGCGCTTTTCAATCTTGAGAAGATCGTTTCAAGGTCCAACACTTTAATGATTCTCTCCACTTTTCAAAAGTTTAGAACATTGTTTCGAGGTCCGACGCCTTAAACAACTTTTGTTCACATTTAAAATCAATCTTTCAAAAAAGATAAAATCAATGTAACACACAAAACTTTCAGACTTAAAGAACTATGTAAGTCTGAGTTCCTCATCGCACCTAAGGATACATAGGAGCGAGGGAAAATACATAAAAAAATATAAAAGGGAAAATACATAATTTTGAAGTCATGTTTTGCACACTCGATTAGAGGCTGCCGTCCCTTGTGACGGGCGCATGGGGTGCTAATACCTTCCCTATATGTAAACAACTCCCAAACCCTCATTTTCAAAATCCAAAGACCTTTGTCCTTTTGGGTTTTTCTAACGTTTTCCTCAAATAAATGTTGGTGGCGACTCCGGTCATTTTCTCCCTTTGAGACAAATGCTTTGGCCTATCATCATGGCCTTTTCGCACCCCCGCTGAAGGGTAGATTGCGACAAAGATCAACTTTGTCCAAAAAATATGTTTTGGATTTACCACTCACTCTTCCTAGGTAATTGAAAATTGATATAGGAGGAGAAGATGAAGAACCTTCATCCGCATCAACATTCTGAGGCATCCTAGTCCTTCTCGTTGCAATTTGTTTAGGATAGTAAAACGAGGCAAAGGTAGATGTCTCCTCCACTAAGTACGCTTCACAAATTGATCCCTCAACTCTAGCCTTATTCTTGACTTTATTTTTGAGGGAGTGTAAAAACCTAAAACTAATATAAATTGAGGAAACTTCTTTTCAACCCTTCTCCTATTAACTATCAAGTACCGATCACTTTTACAAAAAAAAACAATTAGTTATACTCTTATATGAATTTTCTTTATAATACAACATGCATCCGTTCGGGCAACAATCAATTTTCAAACAATCGAGACCCAATTTCTGCACTGACCTCTTAGCTCGATAAAAATTACTAACCATAGTATTGTTTTTTGGCATGGTGTCACCCATAAGTTGAACCATACGATTAAAATACCCTTCTGACATATTATAATCAAATTTCAAGCTAAGACAGGTCAAAGAAGTTGACAATTCTGAATGATGCTCGCATCCTTCCCACAATGGTGCTTGTGCAGTTGCAAGCATATCGAAGAACTTTTGAGCTTCAAGATTAGGATTTTCCTCCATGCATTCTGTCTCAACTACACCCTTTTGTTCTATGTATTGGCCAATTGATGGTCCAACATGATCCATGATCATTTGTTCATAAGGATTCAATTATTTCCTTTGCCCACCACTTTCGTAGTATTAACCTTGCAACACTATAGGAGGAAATTGTTGTAACTCTTCACCTTGGTTTGTCCACCAATAATAATTTGGCATGAACCCTTCCTCATAAAGATCCCTCATCACATCATCCACAAACTTGAAAACTTTACATTTGCATTTCTTGCAGGGACACCTTGTTTGCTCTCCTTGCATTTGAAACATGTCATGACTAGTAACTAACTGTACAAACTCAAACACTCCTTCTCTAAACTCATTTGTCCAACGTTTATTAGCATCTAACCTCTAATACATCCAGCTTCGGTTCTCAGGAATCTCCATTGATACAAACTACCAACAACAAATCTCCATTAAGAAACGTCAAGAAGTAAGAAAATATAATCATGAAATGAAATGATTTGGCAGTATTCAATGGAGTGTGTTGATACAAAGACATAAGAGACATACTATTACATCAATGAAGCCACCACTTATATAAGTGTGAGGCACATCAACACCTTACATCAAGAAGATCTAACAAATTATCATTTTGATATCCAAGAAAAAATTATTCAAATTTTATAATAATAAAGTATTACAATCCAACAAATTGAAAAAAAAAGTAATCCAGCACATTGAAGCAAGTTAAACTCTAGTTGTAACCATAACTGGACAATTTAATAGTAGTAAATATAAGATCTAATTTTAAAACCAAACGTTATGGTTGATGGAATTGAAACTTTTTCAGTCCTCAACTCAACCATAAAACTAGTGTAGTGTTTTTTTTTTTGTAATAAATGAAATCTCAATATTGATTGATAATATAAGTTGCAGCTGTCAGAGTTACAATGGCCATGACTACGTAATGTTCACCAATATACGAAATCTCAATAAATATTTCATAATAAATGAATACTTCTTATATATATACATTTCTCCTCCTTCTCACTTTTACTTCCATTCTTCTTCTTATCTATCTTTTTTATGACATCACTTTTTATTTCTATTAATTTCATTTTTTCCATAAACATTTCTATTAATTTCTATCTATCTTTTTTTTCCTCTTCTATTTTCACCCCAATCCATCCAAAAGTGGGTGGATGAATATATCTACTCAAGAAAATTATGAGACCATTATTAAAGAGTTTGCTTCTTTATTCTTCATTTTTTAAGTTTTCATGAAACTCTTTAGGGATTTATTCTTATCTAAATTTTTTGTATATTTTATTTTTTTAAAAAAATCTAAGATAAATATTTTTTTTGAATTAAACTTTTAAACATAAATAACTAACTAGAAAATCAGTTTATAAGTCGAAATCCAAGTCCAATACTCCGAAATTAACGGACATTCTGACTTTTGAGAAATGTTGAAATACATAAAAATAAAAACAAAAACTAGAAGCTATACTAAAATCAATCTATTATTGATATAAAAATCTATTATTAAAGGGTCAAGCAGTTAAAATTATATCAGTTGGTATATCTTCATAAAATATAAAATCAATTCATTTAACTATTCAATTGAATTTTTTTAACAAACTAAATAAGTTTATACATTTTTATGAAAATTAAAAATAATTGATATCTTATTACACTATGAAATAAAATAAACAATTTTGAAATATAAGTTATCAATAAAAAAATTCAATGATAAAATTTTTTTTTGTAAAAACAAATATTAATAAAAAGTGAAAGGGGATAGTAGTAGGTAGTAATAGTAAAATTTGATTTAATAATTCCATAGAAAAATGTAATGTTGGAAAGTGAGAAAAGGAATGGTGGACCCGAGGTCAAGCATTTCAAGTCCTGGTAAATCCTAATTATGCAACAAGTGAAGATTTCCTTGTTCCAAGTGTGTTGTTCATTATAGGTTTAAAATAACTTATAAAACTATTAAGATGTAATGTTTTTTTATTTATTTTGAATTCATGATGGGAACTTTCAAGTTATAGGAACGATCTCCTCTAATGGTTATCAGTTTGTGTTGCTTTCGTGAATTTCGTACATATACTATCTTCTATGGTTCTATCTTATGGTCTACACATGTACTAACATAAAAATACAAAAAGAGGTAGTAAATTGAAAATTCAACCATGATAGCAGGGTATGGAAACGGTAGAAAGTCTTGTCACTGTGAGGAATGACATGCTTATGAAATTCGTGGGAGTTATAGCTATAAAAAAAATTGAGAAAGAGTAAATATAGTGAAGAAAACCTACATTGCATATGCAGAATACTTTATATTAGCTGAACCCAGTATAGTGAATTATGACTTCTTAGTATACCTGAATCCTGATTACCTGATGTATGCTAAAGATAATTACTTCGTGTAGAGGAATTGAAATTAAAACCTTATTCTCATGTTGAAAACATTCCTAAATCTTAATATGGTAATTACTTATTGTGAGTTTGTGTTGCTTTCATGCATTTTGTACATAGACTATCTTCTATGTTTCTATCTTATGGTCTACACATGTACTGACATAAAAATACAAACAGAGGTAGTAAATTGAAAATTCAACCACAATAGCAGGGTATGGAAAAGGTAGAAAGTCTTATCACCATGAGGAATGACATGCTTGTGAAATTCGTGGGAGTTATAGCTATAAAAAGAATTGAGAAAGAGTAAATATAGTGAAGGAAAACCTACATTGCATATGCAGAATAATCTACATTAGCTGAACCCAGTATAGTGAATTATGACTTCTTAGTATACTTGAATCCTAATTACCTGATGTATCCTAAAGATAATTACTTATTGTAGAGGAATTAAAATCAAAACCTTATTTTCATGTTGAAAACATTCCTAAATCTTAATATGGTAATTACTTCTCGTGAGTTGTGACAATATCCGATGTCTCAATGTTGTTTTATAAAAATGATAATCATTACCAATTGCATGTATATAATTGAAATCTGGCTTCATTGCTGCCTTCTAGCTTTCTATGAGAAATAAGGGATAGTATCTTCTTGTGACATAATATTTGATGAATTTCAATACACTCTTGCTAAAACATTGTTTCTTTTGAATATTTAGCTTATGTTAATAAATCACATTTTTCATTTTTTCCTGGGTGACATTTCTTTTTTGCTCATAGAGTGTAAAATTATACCTTCTCTATTTGACATTTCAGTTATTATCCATTTAATGAGGTCTACAACTTTTATAATTTATGTTAAAAATTATACACGTAGCTTCAGGAAAGGAAGGTTCAAAAGATGATGTGGTCATGGTTGATCTGGTGGAAGCCAAGCGATTGGCTGCCAAACAAATGAAAAAAATTAAAGCAAAAGAGAAATTCATGGTGAAAGCAATCTTATGTTTGAATTTGAATCATGTTCACTTCCGGCAAGTGCATCGGATCGCACAAGTAGTATAAAATTGTAAGAATCGAGTATCGAACTCTCGGGGAACTTGTGTTACTTGGTAAGCTATTTCAGTGAATAGGTGTCTGGTGTGAAAATCTAAGTGTGAATATGAACAGGTATGTAAACTATCTATGCAAAAAGGAAAATCAAGCGAGAGAAATGATGTGTAAAAATAAGTAGAAAACGCGTTGGTCTTCCTAATAGGTGCCTGATGCTAAAAGGATATTTTCTATCTAACAATGCTCATGTGTTCTATGGTGTCTCTTGAGATCCTAAACCCCGATTCCTCATGATAGTTTAGCCTAATCCTGATCATGCATCGTCCTCAGATTCCTCTTATTGGACTAAACTCAACCAGGACCGCATTAAGACAAACATACTACAACTAAGTTATCACACCCCAATTCCTCATGATAGTATGACAACTTAGCCCTGTCCTATCAAGGTCATCAAAATCAGACCAGTTTCCACTGTTGAATGACCCTAACAAAGCATGCATCTATGTGATCAAGGTAAAGGCATACTAGAATGAAAAGCTGATAGCACAAAGAACACACAAAACATCATTAAATAAATAGAAAGATATTTACATCAAGTACCTACAAGGAAGATCCAACAGAGGATTTTAGCTTTCCATAACCAGGAAGCCTCTTTTACAACATAGAGAAGAACAAGATGAAAGATTGCAAAAAATACAAGTGGTGAGGATGTCTCCTTCACCTCTAGGATCTCACAAAACAGAATTACTAAGTATTTATTACCTATATTTTACAGAAAGTACTTATAACACTACAAAATAACCATAAATTAGGGAAGTTTGATACAATTTACACAGGTTTTATACACAAAAGTTAGTCGTATTCATCGAGTAACAAATCACATAGTTGGGGTTATTGTCTTTTATTATAGAATTATGCAAGAAGTTTGAAAGTTATTTTTCTTCCCTGAATCCCTGTAATTGTCAATCAGGACAGAAGAAAACTGAGCATACTCTAATAAAATCTTGTTCCTCAATTCACTAAAAATTTGGCCAACTTAATGTTGTGACTGTAGAGAAGATGTCAAATTGAGGCATGTAACGGAGCATGGGCAATGATTGGTTTCACGACTGGCCTAGTTATTGAAGGCCAAACTGGGAAAAGTATTCTGACTCAGGTGAAATTTTGAAATGCTTCTATTTACATGTGATTGTGTCATACAAATGAAACTACATGAGCTCAAATAAATAAATGCTCATACGTGAGGACATTCTAAAATACATACACCTAATGGAAAGTATAAGGCTCTTCTAAACTTGAGTTTGTCTCTAATATGAGCAAGTAAGGGTATATCCTTTTTCAAATGGAAGATATTTGATATATGGATTTTATTACATTCACCTAGTTGAATAATTCCCATTTGCTATTTTGATGTGTAAACTTTCTTTTTTCCTCAGCTGCAACGCTACTTGCAGGTGCAATTGTTAGCTTTTTTGTGCGGTAGAATTCTTCCAAAAGGTCCATGGATGGATATTAAGGACTCCAGATTATTTCTCACATTCATTGTACTTGTATATTTGTTAAAAGTATACCAACGAGATTTTTATTCACATACCAAGCCATACAATTTTCACTTCTCAATTTTCGTCGTTACCTGGTAATGCTACATATGTAACATAAATAATTGAGCTACAAGCCAATTTATGTTGTCTCATACAGATGTTTGTGCATTGATTATTTTTCCCTAGTCTACTTGCATTTATTGTTAAATTCGTGACACATTTCCTTTCCTTACTGAGGAGACTAATTTAGTCCATAAATGGTTGCTAGAGAACTGAAAATGTATATATCACAAACATTTAAATCATAAAGATGCTTAAACTTAATTAAGAGAAAAAGTGATTTTAACAAAATACCTGCTAGAGAACTTCAAAGTAATATTGCAGTCTTCAAGCCCTTTCCAATCAGTGACAACTAAATCTCCTTCATGTCATCATCTAGAATGAAATGTGAAGATAAATTAGTTGAATGTAGAAAATGATGTAACAAACAAATGTAAACAAAAAAATATGAAAATAGAAGAACTCACGGTGAGGAAAACACAATGGACTTTCAATCTACCTAACACAATAACCAGATCAACAAATTCAAGAGTTGGTAATGTTAGTTAGTTAATACGACTAACTTTTGTGTAAAAATATTGTGTAAATTGTATTCGACTCCTGCCATTTACAGTTTTTTTTGTAGTGTTGTAATTAATTTTTTTTAAATATAGTTAATAAGTACTTAGTATCCCACTTTTGTGTATTTAATAACCTTTCCATTTCAATTTCAGGTAGAATAAGCAAGTTTGTGGAAGTGCTGATTTTAAGCCACTTGCTAAGCCAATTCTCTCGCTTAGCGAGCCATCCGCTAAGTGCAGCAGTCCATGGCTAAGCACGTAGAAGATCCTAGAAACAGATGAGTTGTCATGATGCGCTTAGTGAGAATCAACTCGCTAAGCGCAACGCTTGCACCTCCAGACTGAGCGAAGAAGAGGCGTGCTAAGCCAAATGTCACTTAATTTGGCTAAGCGAACTAGAATGTGGCTGAGCGAGCGACCAAAAATCAGCAACACTATTTAAAGTCTGAAATCAGAAATGGAAAGGGGTTCTCAATTTTTGGTGTTTTCTCTATTCTTGGAAGCATTCCTCTGAGTTGTTGAGTTTTTTGGAGAGTTCTGGCTGTGGAAGAGACTAGAGAGAACCGAGATTGAAGAGGAAGCTATTTTGAAGAGCATGGGATGAGATTTTGAGTGATTGTGAGGTTTCTAGAGGTGGAGGAGACATCCCCACTACCTGTAATTCTTCAATCTTTCACTTTTTGTTCTCTTTGTTGTAAAAGAAGCCTCCCTGCTATGGAGAGCTAAATCCTCAGTTGGTTCTTCCTACAGGATACTTGATGTAAATACTCTTATATCTATGTAATGATGTTGCATGTGTTCTCTGTGTTATCAGTACTTCATATTTAGTATGCTTTTGCTTTTATCACGTAGATGCATGCTCAGTTAGAGTCATTCAATATTGGGAAATGGTTTGATCCTTAGAACTTGATAGGACAGGGCTAGTTTATTGTATTTTCATGAGGGATCGGGGTACGGTAACCTAGTTGTTGGTATGCATGTCTTAATGCAATTCTAGTCAAGTTTAGTCCAACAAGAGGGATCTGAGAATGATGCTTGACTAGGATTAGGCTAAACATGCACGAGACATCGGGGTTTAGCAGTTCAGGAGACATGGAACACAGAAACATTGTTAGGTAGAGAACATCTTTAATAACATCATTCATCCAGTAGGAAGACCAACACGTTCTTTATCTGTCTTCACACACCACTACTCATGTGATTTTCTATTGAATAGTTTAGTTTACATACCTGTCCATACCACGCACCAAACTTTCATCCAAAGGCACTTATTTACTGAACCACAACTTTACCAAGTAAAACAAGTTCCCCGAGAGTTCGATACTCGGTTCTTACCATTTTATACTACTTGCACGATCCGGTGCATTTGTCGGCCGTCGAACAAGTAATAGTGAGAGGGTTAAATGAGAGCAACTAGGAGGGTGTTCTGCAGCACGAATCTTCAGCATGGCTAGCAGCACAAGCCCGGATTGGCGACCGCGACCAAGAAAAGGGTGGATACGTGTGACCGTGTGGCTAGGTAGTGGATATATGTGACCAAGAACAAGCGGGGTTGGGCGGTGGCGTGGTGGCAGCCAACATCGTTGAACGAAGCCAGCACTTTTGATGCAGTGAAATAGAATTAGGGGTCACTGTACGCATGCGCTATCTTCTCCCTATCTATGAAAACACCACCGAAAAATAAATGTGTGGCTGAATGGTACCTTCTTATTTCATTGGATCCTCTCCTTCATAAATAACTCCTCCTGTTTTTTTATATATAATTATATTTATATCATTGGATCTTTCTTATTTATGTTTCTTGCCTGTGTCAAAAGACTCAAATGAGTCCAAATAAGTTTCTATATTAAATTTGGTGTCAAAAAATGAAGCACGCGTTTTAATTAATATAATAAACTTATGGTTAAAACTAATTTAAATATATATTTTCAATTACACTGAATAGTTAAAAGTAATTTTATTCATATTATACAAAACAAAACAACTCTAAATTTGTCAGAATGTGTTTTATTTTTAAATAACGTTACAAATATTTTTTTTATAAATATAGATAACTTTCATCATTACTAAGTTTAGTTTGTATATTAGTATAATTAGTTTATTATTTTACTCTTAAATAAATTTATTAAAAGATTATTTTCAATTCATTTACTTGTATTCTTTCATTAAATTTACTTTACCTAAAATAATATCTAAATCCTTTTTTATTAGAAATTTCATTAAATTGAATGGTCCCATTATTTTAAATATTTTTTTACTCGAAATCTATTAATCAAAATATATATTTTGTACAAAAAATAACTAATAATTTCACTTCTTTGAAATCTTTGCCTCACTGACTATATAGTATCAAGTCGTTCTACTTTTACGAAGTTTCTAAAATAGGAGTTATTCAAATTATTTAATACTTGAAGTTTGCCTCGGAATTGCTATTTGAGTTTTTTTTTAAAAAAAGATTCAATAATTTAGGTAGAAAAAATTGGTAAAAGAAACTAGGTAGAAAAAAAACTAACGAAAGAATTTAATCCAAATAAGTAAAAAAAAAAAAATCAATGATTCAATTTGAACAAAAAATATTGAGACAAAAATGACATATTGGTGAGTTAGAATAGCAACGACATCAGTACACATTATGGGTAGTAACTTTCCGTTATCCACCTATTGATATCCATATTCGGGACATATTGGTGAGGAAAGTTTATCTGATGTGGGTTTATGTGATTTGCATTTGTGTGTGTTGTGTGTTTTTTCTTTTTAGTGTGTCTTTACCGAGTGTATATTTTTTATTGTGTTTGTGTTTTTATTTTTACTAAGTTTGTTTTTATTTTTATTAAGTATTTTTTAAGTCTAGGCTTGTTTTAACTTTAGTAAAATTGTTTTTACTAGAACTCTTTATTTTTATTAAGTTTATTTTTATTTTTACTAAGTGTTTTTTTAGTCTTTTAAGCTTGCTTGAACTTTAGTAAAATTGTTTTTAAAGAAAGTTATTTATTTTTAAAGATAAAACAACAAAAAAAATAAATAAGTGTAATTTTTAGAAAATTTAATATTTATAGGCTATACGCTCAATTATTTTGTCTAACTTTTAATTTAAAAGGAGTTTTTAAAGTATAAAAATGAAAACTAATAAACAACTTCTACTTATTTCTTAAAGCTCTAATTTTTCTTATTTTAACTTATAAGTAGCTTTTAAGCCCAAAAAAAGTTGGGCCAAAAAAAACCTTAGGCTATTTTAGTCCCCTAACCTAAAATTATAATTTAATTATTATTATTAAATTTTCCTAACTTAATTATAACTCAATTATATTTATTAATTTTTCTTAAATTTTTTATAACTTTATCAATATAATATTTAAGAATTATTTTTATACAAGATAATTAAAAAATTGAGCTTCACATGTAATATATGAAATTAAAAAAAATTAAAAATTGAACTCGACTCTTTTGCATAATCAAGTGAGAGTGGTATCTCAAAAAGAGAAAAATAGGTGGTTTAGTTGTGCATCAAACGCGAACATGTACTAGTAACTTTTAATTAATTGTTAAGCTTTGGTTATTGTATTTTTAGGCCTAAAGTCATATATTAGGCCTTGATTCGGCCTTATTGGATTTCAATCAATCATTAGTGGATATGTTACACTAAAGTGATACTAAGCCTTGATTGGTCCATCATTAGTGCATATGAATATGTTACACTAGAGTCATATACTAGGTCTTATTGGGTTTCAATTACACTAAAGTGATATTAGGCCTTGATTGAGTCTTATTGGGTTTCAATCACTCATTACTCCATATGTTACACTAAAGTCATATTAGAAAGTGGTGAATGCATAAGTTATACATTGAAGCTAATTGCTTCATGCACCTAGCATTTCTCTTGTGCACACAACAAATTATTGTAAGTTACTCGAGATCACAATTTTTCTAAAGATGGGCTCAAAACAAATTACTTTCAAAGAGGGTGCATCTTTAAATCGACCTCTTTTGTTTGAGGGTGAGCATTTTTCTTTTTGGTAAAAGAGAATGGAAATCTTTATTCAATTAATTGATCCTGGTGCATGGAATGCCATTGTTAAAGGTCCTTTTATACCAACTAAAGAAGTGAATGGTGAATTGGTACCTAAAGAATGGGATGAGATGAAAGATGATGAGAAAAGAAAGTGCAAGATGATCAAAAAGCTAAAAATGTTACTCGAGATCACAATTTTTCTAAAGATGGGCTCAAAACAAATCACTTTCAATTAGGGTGCATCTTTAAATCAACCTCCTTTGTTTGTAGGTGAACATTTTTCTTTTTGGCAAAAGAGAATGGAAATCTTTATTCAATCAATTGATCTTGGTGCATGGAATGTCATTGTTAAAGGTCCTTTAATACCAACTAAAGAAGTGAATGGTGAATTGGTACCCAAAGAATGGAATGAGATGAAAGATGATGATAAAAGAAAAGTGCAAGATGATCAAAAAGCAAAAACATTTTAACTTCTAGTTTATCTTCTGATGAATTCTTTCGTACTACAAGGTGCAAAAGTGCAAAGGAAATTTAGAATATGCTTGAAGTCACCCATGAAGGCATAATGGATGTGAGAAGAGCAAGAAAGTACACTATTGTATCCAAATATAAAACGTTCCAAATGAAGAATGGAGAAACCATTTCAGAACTTCAAATAAGATTCACTCATATTGTGAACCATCTCCTTGGTCTCAGAAAAACATTTGAAGATGATGAGTTGAACATCAAAATCATTAGTTGTCTTACAAGAACTTGGGAACCAAAGATTACAACAACCAAGGAATCCAAGGACTTAGCTACAATGATGATGGAACCTCTCTTTGGTAAATTGCTTGCATATGAACATGAGCTAATTCAACAATCTCATATAGAAGAAACAGAAAAGGAAAGGAATTGCACCCAAAGTTAACTTCTCAAAGGAAGATTACAAGGAAAGTTTCAGCAGTGAGGAAGAGGCAGAGAATTTCAACTTAATGGTAAAGAAGTTTGGAAAATTTCTTAAGAAGTCCAAAGACAGAAATTTCTCTAAATCCTCCAAGAAGGTTGAAAGCAACAACACCTTCACATGCTTCGAATGTGGTAAGCAAGGTCATATCAAATCTGAATGTCCTATTAACCTTAGAAAACAAGTCGGTGAAAAGAAAGGAAAGAATGATAGAAAATAGAAAAGGGCCTACATAGCGTAGGAAGACAACGTGTCTACATCCTCTAACTCTTCTAGTAATGAAGAAGTTGCAAATGTTTGCTTAATGGAAAAGTCAATAGATAACTCATCAACCATTAAAGAAACCGAGGTAAATCCTGAACTTGAAGAATTTTTGGAAGCATTTAATGAAATGCATGAAGAAGCTCAAAGACTAGCTGTTTTAAACAAAAAGCTGAAAAGTGATCTAAAATTGCATATCACTAAATTGGCTTCAATACAAATTGAGTTGGATAAATTGAAGCAAGAAAATGAGAAACTTGTTTCAAGCTATACAACCACTGGTTATGATTGTTCCTCTACTTCTTTCAACATGGATGATTACAAGTCTTTGCAAAGTAAATTTTTAAAATTCAAAAAGGTTCACTGTGCCAAATGTATGAAGTTGCAAACTGAGCTTTCCTATCTTAAAGATCTTTTTATAAAATTAAACAAAGGAAAGAGTCATCTCAATCACATGCTCAGTGTGCAAAAGCACATTACCGATAAGACTAGTTTGAGGTATAACAAGCAAACTACCTTTTCAAAGAAAACTAAGTTTGAATCCTCAAAAGGTGATGCAATCCTATCCCGCAAGGGCATTGGGTAGAAGACTCCAAGTAGATTGGGCTAGAGATCCAAGGGAAGGCCCTAGGGTTCTCATGAGCCTTAGGGTATATTTCGAGCCCATGGGATAAGTATGAGCCCGCTTATCTTTGTAAATATTAGAATAGGTTTTTCCTTCGTTTGGGCCTTGTATTTTGGCCATTCTAGTAGTATAGGGTTTTAGCCTTGTATTTTGGGGCATTTTGAGTAGTCTTTGTAGTAAGGACTTTTTTTTGTATTTTCATGTTTTTTGTCATGGGAGTGAGCTTAGCTATTATAGGGGGTGTGTAGCTAAGTTCTAGCTTCTCATCTCAAGGAGGTGAGCGTAGCTATTAGAGAGGTATGTGTAGCTAAGCTCTAGCTTCTTTAGGAATCTTCTTAAGGAAGCTTCTCAAGGAGGTGAGCTTAGTTATGAGAGGGGTGTGTGTAGCTAAGCTCTAGCTTCTCAAGGAAGTTTTCTCAATGAAGCTTGTCAAGGAAGTTTTCTCAAGAAAGCTTCTCAAGGAAGCTACCTAGTCTATAAATAGAAGTATGTGTAACACTTGTTGTAACTTTGATGAATGAGAGTCTTGTGAGACACAACTCAAAGTTCAACTTCTCTCCCTTTTTCTTCCTTCAATTTCGTGCTCCCCCCTCTTTCTTTTCCTCCATTGAAGCATCCTCTCCAAGCTTCTTATCCAAGGCTCATGTTGGTGGTGAAGCTCCTTCTTCCATGTCTTATTCCCTAGTGGATGGCGCTGCCTCTTACCTTTTCTCCTTTGTCTTCCGCTGCATCTCCATGGTGGAAAATCACCATTAAAGGACCTCATTGAAGCTCAAAGATCCAGCCTCCATAGAAGCTCCACAAGCAAGCTTCCATCAAAAGGGGTGAACCCAAACAAGGTCTCCAAAATGATGAACATAGTGCATTCTATGAGAAATGTAAAGACCTGTCATTATTGCATGAAAAGAGCACATACATTATATAAATGCTATGTTAGGAGATTTGATATTCCTAGAGGCAAATGTATCTAGATTCCAAAAGATTTATTTGTGAAGATTAACCCCATTGGACCCAACTTGAATTGGGTACCACCTCTCTCTAATTGATTTTGTCTTGTAGGTGTGCCTAAAAGCAAGGGACTCACTATGGTGCTTGGATAGTGGTTGCTTGTTAGTCGTCTTATACAATTAACTTTTGTATAGAAAACATTTTCCAAAACTTGTACAGTTCCCCCAATTTATGGTTATTTTGTAGTGATTTTGTAAATAAATCTTGTTTTATTGTTAAAGTTGTCTCTAGAATATTTCTATTCGATTTAATGATGAAATATGAGAAATTTCAAGTGAAAAAGAGGCTAAGTCATGAAGTGCTAAAAGTGACAGTTGAACTTAGCTCATCGGTGGGCTAAGCACGCATCCACCGCTAAGCACAGCTTCAGCATGCTTAGTGCAACAGAAAGAAGAATCTGGCAGAGCATCGATATCAAACCGCCCGCTAAGCGCGAGATCAGTGTGCTAAGCGCAATAGTTGTCTTCAGCCAGGCTTAGCGCACGACTGGCGCTAAGCTCAAATCCACTTGCGCTAAGCGCAAGGGTGGCGCTAAGCGTAACTTCGCAGATTCAGAGCCTATTTAAAGTCTGTTTTGTGCAGAATTAGGGTACAAAATTTTAGTAACACTTTTGCACAAAATTCCAGAGCACACCACAGTGCATATTTCGGGAAAAGGGCTCTGGAGGCAGCAAGATGAGCAGCTTTTGTAGAGATACCTAGGTTTTGTAAGCTCATTATTGCTAGGGGTTTTTCTGTATTGGCTGGCTAAACACCCTTGTTGAAGATTTCTAAAGAACAGCTGATGTAATTACTTTAATATCTAATTGATGGTGTTTCTTGTGTTCAATGCTTCTTTCAGTGCTTAAATTCTATATGCTCTTGGTCTGATCAACCATTTGTGTGCCTGGTTAGGTGACTTTAGCATTGGGAAATGTATTGTTGCCTTAGAACTTGAATGAAGCAGAATTGAAACTTAGTCTTAAATGAGGGATCTGCGGATTAAGTTTTGGTTTTAAATATGTTGTTACAATAATGTTGTTTGGTCTAAGTATTGTCCAACAAGAGGGATCTGAGAACAAAGCTTAGGCTAAATTAGTCTAAACTTTCGTAAGCTATTTAAGCTGAGTCTAGTCCAACAAGAGGGATCTGAGGACGAAGCTTAGTTTAAGTTAGTCTAAACCTAGGAAGGCTGTCTAAATTAAGCCTAGTCCAACAAGAGGGATCTGAGGACGAAGCTTGGATTGATTCAGTCTAACTAGGGATCGAGGTTTTGTAATTTAGGCTACAACATAGAACACAAAAGCATGACTGATTAGATAAACATCTTTATATACATCAGTTGGCTTGTTAGAAAGACCCAACATCTTTACCTACAGCTGTCACTCTTACTTGCATTTTTACTATTTTTTAGCCTAGACTTAGTCTAATTTTGTTCTAAATCATCAATTATCAATTTTTCTTTCAACAATGCCTTATTTCTGAATTTAACCCTGTCTAAGACTAGTTCCTTGAGTTCGATACTTGGATTCATCCATTTTAATTTTAAATACTTGATGATCCGGTGCGCTTTCCGGCAAACCGGATTTCCCTTGAACATATTTGTATAAAGAAAAATTGGACCTAAAAGTAACTGCAAGGGAAATCCAACAAAGTATTTATGGAATCGTTGCCGGGGAACTAGATTCAAGAAGAGTTTAGTTCAGTTTTACGACATTGCTTTATATTTTTCTCTTTGATTCATTGATTCTTTTGTTCGTATTTTAGTTAACGTACATCCATTATTCTTTTGAATTGGATAATTGTTGTTTTGTTTTCTTGTATGCAAAGAAGATTTACTGCAGGTGATTTGATTCCCATTGATTTTGAGATTAACGCCACTTGTAGAAGGCGTAATTCAGAGAGAATCAGAATTTTTTTGCAGGATTTAAAAGCAGCAGCAACCACTGAAGAAGAACCTTGATCTTCTGAGGCATCTTCTAGTTTTCCTATTGCAGGGCATTCTCATATAGAACTTGTTGAAGACGCAATCATGGTTGAAGAGCCAAGAAGAGTAACTCTAGAGGATTATTCAAGTTCTATTGTGCCATAATTTTTCACTAGTATTACACAACTAGAAGTTCAAGCTCAGACAATTACATATCCTCCTTCTTTGGTACAGCTAATTCAAAATAATATGTTTCATGCTCTACCCAATGAAGACCCTTATGCTCACGTGGCCACCTATATAGAGATATGCAATACTATTAGGTTGGCGGGTGTGCCTGCGGATGCAATCAGGTTGAGTCTATTCTCATTTTCTTTATCTGGAGAAGCTAAGAGATGACTTCATTCTTTTAAAGGAAACAGTTTGAAGTCATGGGATGAAGTAGTAGAAAAGTTCTTAAAGAAGTACTTCCCTGAATCGAAGACTGTAGAAGGCAAAGCTGCCATCTCTTCCTTCCACCAGTTTCCAGATGAATCGTTGAGTGAGGCACTTGAAAGATTTAGAGGTTTATTGTGGAAGACTCGCACTCATGGTTTTTCAGAACCAATACAGCTCAACATATTCATAGATGGGCTGAGACCACAATCTAAGCAGCTCTTGGGTGTTTCAGCTGGGGGTAAGATCAAAATGAAGACCCCCGACGAAGTAATGGACTTAATTGAAAGCATGGCTGGTAGTGACATTGCCATTCTGAGAGACCGAGCCCATATTCCTACTAAGAAGAGCTTATTGGAGCTAACCTCACAGGACGCTCTGTTGGCACAAAACAAGTTGATATCCAAGCAACTAGAGACATTAACAGAAACACTCAGTAAGTTGCCAACAACTTCATTTTGCACAAACTTCAGATTCTTCTATTTTGCAAGTTGCAGGATGTACAATTTATGGTGGAGCTCATGAATCTGACGTTGCATCCCTAATGAAGAGCAAATTGCACATTAAGACAATTATATGGGGATTCAGCCCAGAGGCAACTTCAATACAAGTGGATTTCTAGGATTTCAGAATAACCAGTAGTACCAATAGCAGAGACAATGGCAAAATCACCCTGGTAACCAATTCAACAGAGACCAGGGTGGTTCATCTACTAGGCCACAACAGCAGATGCCAAGTCTCTATGACCGAACCACAAAGCTGGAAGAGACTCTAGCTTAATTCATGCAAGTGACAATGTCTAACCAAAAGAGCACCGAGTCTGCAATTAAGAATCTGGAAGTCCAGGTGGGCCAGCTTGCAAAGCAATTAGCTTAAAGATCATCAAACAGCTTTACAACAAACACAGAGAAAAATCCTAAAGAAGAGTGTAAAGCTGTGATGATTAGAAGCAAAATGGTGATTCAAGTAGAGGAAAGTAGAGCTTATCAGAAGGTGGAGGGATTTAAACAACAGCTGGCTGATCAATTGGCATTGGAACCGGTTGATGATTTAGTTGAACTTAAAGAAATTGTTGAGGAAGCAGAAGGTGATGAAGAAGGGGAGACACCAATAAGAGACTGTCAAGAGAAAATAAAGAAGAAGGAAGAAAAAGAAAAAGAAGAAGAAACAAAAGAAAAAGAAGAAAAAGTTGAAAAATGAAAAACAAAAAGAGAAGGTTGTTGAGACTGAGAAGAAGAAGGGCAAGAGTAAGGCTAACATAGAAAAGAAGAAAGAGGCTACTCCTATTGAATACAAGGAGGTACCTTATTCGTTGGTACCCTCCTCGAAAGATAAAGAGCGACATTTGGCCAGATTTCTTGATATCTTCAAGAAACTGGAAATTACTTTGCCGTTTGGAGAAGCACTTTCGCAAATTCCATGTAGAAGCTTTCTCAAAGAAGCTTCTCAAGGAATTTTTCTCAAAGAAGCTTCTCAAGGAAGTTTTCTCAAGAAAGCTTCTTAAGGAAGCTACCTAGTCTATAAATAGAAGCATGTGTAACACTTGTTGTAACTTTGATGAATGAGAGTCTTGTGAGACATACTTCAAAGTTCCACTTCTCTCCCTCTTTTATTCCTTCAATTTCATGCTCCCCCCTCTCTCTTTCTCTCCCTCTTTCTTTTCCTCCATTGAAGCATCCTTCCAAGCTTCTTATCCAAGGCTCATCTTGGTGGTGAAGCTCCTTCTTCCATGGCTTATTCCCTAGTGGATGACGCCTCCTCTCACCTCTTCTCCTTTGTCGTCCGCTGCATCTCCATGGTGGAAAATCACCATTAAAGGACCTCATTGAAGCTCAAAGATCCAGCCTCCATAGAAGCCCCACAAGAAAGCTTCCATCAAGTGGTAATCAGAGCACAAGAGCTTCAAGTAGGTGCGCCTTAAACCTCCATTAATTTTTTGCTTTACCTTCTCTTCCATTGTTGTTTCTTCATTTTTTTTCTCCATGTATCTCCTCACATGTCTTGTGCTAAATGTTTTTAACATGATTCTTTAGAGTTTCCACCAATTAAACTTGCTATAGAAGCTAGATTTGATTTTCTATGGTTCAAATTTCTTGTTCTTGTTCTTGAACCATGAATTGTGTTGAGTTTAGGTTCCTTTGAGTTTTGTCTTGTTATTTTTTGTGGCTGAAACATAAATCATAAAATTCTTACAAAAATATTAAAGTAGAAGAAAACCTCAAAAATCTAGAGTGACTTGTTCACCTATTGTAGTTTTGTCATAGAAGTCATGTCTAGTCATGAAACTTGTCACATAAGATTTCTTATGTTGTGCTGAATTTTATTTTCTTGTTTCTTTGTCTAACTCATTTGTTCATGAGTGTACGAAATTCTTTTAGCCTATTATTTTATTTGAGTCAAGTCTTTCATGTTAATTAGTCCTTAACATGTTCATGCAAAATTCTTAGAGTCTTTGATTGTGAACCTTTTCTTGAACTTTTAGGTTTCCTTGTGATTGTGTCTATTGTGAATTTGAGTTTTGGTGATTGAATTGCTGGCTGAAATGTTGATCCTAAGTGAATATTGAACTCCTAAAACTGTGGTAAACAATACTAGTGAGTTCAACATACATAGGAAGGTTGAAAGTAAGCCCAAGGCAATCAATATACCATGCTTAAAAAACAAAATCGCTGGTGCTGGCAGCTTGGACATACAAACTTGTAAAAATTACTGAGAATTAGTTACTTCGAATTTTGAGCTGAAATTTTTACTGAATTTTCTAGACATCTGGAAGAAATTTAGGAAAAAATAAACAAGTGATTTGGATAAAAGGAAAAAATACGAAAAATCACACAAGGTTGCAGGAAAATCAGTATCCAGGAAAAAAAATGAAAGGGAAGTGTGCTTGTTGTTTTGGCTCAAAATTTATTCTATAATGGGTGCCTATGTTATACCAATCTTATTTCCAAAATTTCAATTGATAATTAGTGTGAAGACAAGTGCCAAAGCTAGAGGTTTTTTGAGTCTTTTTTTTTTCAGTCTTTTTTACTCTACTCTAGAGCCATTCTAAGTTTCTCTTTGAGTCCTAGCTTGCTTCTATGTCCTTTTCATTGCTTTAATTGTTGAGTAATCCTTGAAAAATTGTCTTGTTAAAATTCCATTTGTTTAGCTTTCATTTCATTTTATTTGGTCTTTGGTTATTGCTTGTCTCTTTGTTTCCTTGTTTGTGGGTTGCCATATAGGGAATTGGAAGGAGGATTGGTGCCATCCCTTGAAAAATTTGAGTTAAGAAGAAAGGGGCCAACCACCTTAAGAGCTATTGGACTAAGAAGCACTCCAAATTGAGTGAATCACCAAAGAGAGAACAACCACAAAAATTGAGGACCGTTTTGTAATTTTGTAATTTTCAATTTACTTACCTCCAATGCTTTCAAGTTTTGTAACAAAAAGGCCTTTCATTGGAAGTGTGTTGGGAGCCTCCAATAGGTTACCAAACTTCCATTAGTGTGTAATAATTTTAGGCAATTTTTCCTTAGGATAGTGAGTGTTTTGTTGGGAACCTTGAATGTGGTCATCCAAACACTCTTAGGATTCACATAGTTTACTTTTCTTGCTTACTTTCATAGCTTATTTCCTTTACCTTCCATTGTCAAACCACCTAGATAGCTTGCATTTTACCAATTAGTTTTTTCCCTTATCTTTCACACCTCTTTTAGTGTTTATTTTGGCTAGTTTCAACCATAGTTTCTTTTACCTTTTGTTTTCAAACCTCCAACAAGAAAGAACCACAACTTAGGAACCAACATGAGTCATCATTCATCTAGTGTTAATGGCGAGGGTACTAGTCATAAAGACCCTTTATCTAGAATCTTAGATGAGTTGAGTTCCCTCAAGTTATGGAAAGAAAAACAAGAGAGAAAAGAAAAAGGAAAAAAAAGAGTGGAAGAAATAAGTCAAGATGAAAGAAAGAAGAAAAATAATGAAAGAAATGAAAAGAGAAAAACATGCCTCCTATAGTAGTCATAACTCTTGCAAGAGCCTAAGTGAAGAACTTCGTGACTATTATGAAGGAAGGCATAGGTCACATCTTAGACCTCACTCCCGTAGAAGAGAAAAGGAAAGAAAGCCTCAAGAGGCTAACATTAACCTCCCATACTTCCATGGGAAGGACAATGTCGAGGCTAACTTAGTTTGGGAAATAAGGGTAGAGCAACAACTTAAAAAGAAGTCTACATCAAAATTTTATGGCTCTCACTCTTATCCAAAGAAAGACCAAGATCAAGGCATCTTAGGGGTGACACCTTCTAAGCCCAAAGGTGACAAGGGGAAGACAATAGAAAACCAAGCCCTTAAGGCTAGTATGCAAGAGAAGACTAGCTCTATAAAGTGCTTTAAATGTCTTGGAAGAGGACACATTACTTCTCAATGCCCCACCACAAAAACCATGATTATGAGGAGCCAAGACATTTATAGTAGCCAAGATGAGGCTACTACGTCACCTTCCTCTAGTGAGAGTGAAGAAACAAAAGGGGAAGAATCTAGTGAAGAAATCTACCCCCAAGAAGAAGAACAACCTTTAATGGTTAAGGAGGAGTGTAAGGAGGTAAGTGTCTCCTCCAAGAGGTTAGTTAAGAAGGAAAGTCATTTTGAAATAAAGACAAATATTAAAGAAAATTCCCCTCTTAGACAACCTCCACATCTTCTCCGTTTTAAAAAGACACTTGTTTGCACTGCCACACCTCTTGGGCTTGAGGTTATTCCTCAAGTAAAGGAGTTGTTGGATGAGGGTTTGGTTCGTAAGAGCTTAAATCCTTGTGCTTTGTTGGTGCCCAAAATAGGTATTATTAGGCACCAAATCCCTACAATAAGTGATATGATGAATTGGTTGAGTGTTGCAACCCTCTTTTGTAAAATCAGTCATGCACCCAACGTCTTCATGATTCATGTACATAGGGACTCATTAGGTAGGTTTGTTCTTATTTTTGTTTTTAATACAAACTTAGGTGCTCATATGGGACACCTTAGGTTTGTCGTATTTTTTTGTAGGAATAATCAACATACAAATACAAAAAAAGGTACGCTTTATTGCATTACATTCCTTAAGTTTTTAAATAGTGATCAAGGGGTTCCCATGGACCCTAAGAGAATAAAGGTCAATCCTGATTGGCCCACTCCACCAAGTATAAGGGAAATCTGGGGTTGCCATGACTTAACAAACTTTTTCAAAAGGTTTGTCCCATATTTTTCTATACTTGTAGCACCACTCATTGAGTTGGTGAGGAACCATGTTCCCTCATGGGAAGATGTCCATGAAAGGAGTTTTCAGACCTTACCCTACTCTAACATACCCAACACCACTAATACATATGTTTTTATTCTTTTTACAGGTGTCGAGGGAAGGAGCCCAGAGTATGAAGAACCTCGGGATTTGAGGTCAAATCCTTTCCAAGGTGGAGGGGATGATGCAATCCTAGCCCCCAAGGGTATTGGATAGAAGACTCCAAGAGGCTTGGGCTAGAGCTACTAAAGAAGGCCCTAGGGTTCTCATGAACCTTAGGGTAGATTTTTAAGCCCATGGGTCAAGGTTGGATCCACTCTTCTTTGTAAATATTAGAATAGGTTTTTCCTTCTTTTGGGCCTTGTATATTGGCCATTCTAGTAGTATAAGGTTTTAGCCTTGTATTTCAGGGCATTTTGAGTAGTCTTTGTAGTAGGGACTTTTTTTTGTATTTTCATGTATTTTTTCAAGGAGGGTGAGCTTAGTTTTTAGATGGGTGTGTGTAGCTAAGCTCTAGCTTCTCAAGGAAGCTTCTCAAGGAGGTGAGCTTAGTTTTTAGATGGGTGTGTGTAGCTAAGCTCTAGCTTCTCAAGGAAGTTTTCTCAAAGAAGCTTCTCAAGGAAGTTTTCTCAAGAAAGCTTCTCAAGGAAGCTACCTAGTCTATAAATAGAAGCATGTGTAACACTTGTTGTAACTTTGATGAATGAGAGTCTTGTGAGACATACTTCAAAGTTCCACTTCTCTCCCTCTTTTATTCCTTCAATTTCGTGCTCCCCCCTCTCTCTTTCTCTCCCTCTTTCTTTTCCTCCATTGAAGCATCCTTCCCAGCTTCTTATCCAAGGCTCATCTTGGTGGTGAAGCTCCTTCTTCCATGGCTTATTCCCTAGTGGATGGCGCCTCCTCTCACCTCTTCTCCTTTGTCTTCTGCTGCATCTCCATGGTGGAAAATCACCATTAAAGGACCTCATTGAAGCTAAAAGATCCAGCCTCCATAGAAGCCCCACAAGTAAGCTTCCATCATCACGATACCGTGTTCTATTGGTGAGGTTGATGTAGGCAAAGCTCTTAGACTTGGGAGCTAGTATCAATTTAATGCCTCTCTCCATATGCTGGCGACTTTGAGAGATAGAGATAATGCCCACACGCATGACCCTCCAGTTAGCTGACCGCTCCATCACAAGGCCATATGGAGTCATTGAAGATGTTTTGGTGAAGGTTAAACCCCTTATATTTCCAGATGATTTCATTGTCATAGATATAGAAGAAGATGCTGACATTCCTCTCATTCTTGGCTGCCCATTCATGTCTACTGCAAGTTGCGTGGTAGACATGGGGAAGAAGATGCTGCAGATGGGCATAAAAGACCAGAAGATCAGCTTTGATTTGTTCCATGAGGACAAAGACCCACCTAGCCAAAATGTCTGTCTTAAAGTGCATGTGATGGAGGAAAGGGGACTTAAGAAGATGGTCCTTGAAGTAGGAACTTTGTTCGATCCTGGATAATAGGATGATGCGTCAAGCTACTGATGTTAAAAGAGCGCTTACTGGAAGGCAACCCAACTTTTCTTTCCCTTTTCTATTTTTCATTCTTATATCTTGCATGAAGTAAGGATACCTTGCTTGTGATTGTGATTAATTTGAGCTTGTTTAGTTATGAACAAGGAGTTTTAAGCTTGTGTGAAGAGATAGACAGTAAAAGACTTAGAAATTTTTTTGCAATTGTCTATCCGCTAAGCGTAGACCTTGCGCTAAGTGCTCAGTCTTTATGCACTATGCCGAGCTTTCTCGCGCTAAGCGCAGAGACCCCTGATTGGTTGGCTGAATAGTTCAGCTAAGCGAACATCACTGCGCTAAGCCCAACATCTTCACGGTAATTGAACTTTAACCAGTGGGCTTAGCATGGATGATGCGCTAAGTGCCACTTCTTCTCTGGAAAACTTTTATTGTAGCAACGCTAAGCGTGCTATCCTGCGCTAAGCCCCAGATCCATTCTGTAACTTGAGTTTTTAAGCTGGGCTTAGCGGGGCAGGAAGCGCTAAGCGCCAATCTCTTATGGGTTTTGAATTCTTGGAAGTGCGCTTATTGAAGCTTGATGTAACGCTGAGCCTCACATCTCAGGCTAAGCGCATATTGCAGAAAATTTTTGTGTTGCAGAAAGCACTACGCAGCCTACCGCGCTAAGCCGAGATGCTCACAGGACTTTACAACTTCAAGTTGGGCTTAGAGCGAGGCTAGGCTAAACACAGCTGTGCGCTAAGCGCGCCATACAAATTTCAGTTTTTAAAAATCAAAGGCAGAGGCACTTTGGGTGCTACCTTTGCACCCAAACCTCTGCACCTCCCTAACCTTGAGCAATTGTGTACTTTCGGCTGCGTGTGTACTGCTTGTCTGCATATTCATTGCTTCATTTCAATCACAACTCAAGTAAGTGGATACATTTCCATTCTTCAAACCTTAAGATAGATGACTTCTTGTTTTCTTAGTTGTATGTTGTTAGGTTAAGGTTATTAGTTTTAGGATTAGTTAATGTAGGATTTTAGGTAACTTAGAAGCCCATTAGGGGCAATGTGGCTGAAAGGGGTGAAGACCCCTGTGGTTCTGTTTAGAAATCGTGATGAACGCGCTAAGCGCGCCTGCTGCGCTTAGCCTGTTCATCACAACTGTTAAAATTTTGGATTTCTAGATGAACGGGCTAAGCGGACCATGTCGCGCTAAGTGCGTTCATCCCTGCTGATGAATGTAAGTGATGAGCCCGCTAAGCGCGTCTGTGTGCTAGCGGGACTAGTGTTCAGACATTAAGATTTTGAGACTTTTTGTTTAGCGCTAAGCTTGACATGTTAGGCTAAGCGCCACTTTGCTTCTGTAAGTTTTCCTTTGAATAAGGCTAAGCGTGTCTGTGCGTTAAGCCCTTGTTGTGTGTTTAGCTAAGCCCCCTACTGCACTAAGCTCAACTCCCTCACTGTCTTTTAAGTTTTTGTAGTAAGGATAAGCGCACCCTGTGCGCTAAGCCTAAGTGTCATTCTGATGAGGCTGAGCTAAGCGCACCATGCTACGCTAAGCTCCAACTCTCTTTGGTTTTGAAAATTGTAGACTTACGCTAAGCTCAGCTATGCGCTAAGCCTATTCTGCAAAAAAATATTTTTTGTGTCTTCAGGCTGCTTGCTAGCCTGCTGTGCTTACCGCCTAAGTAAAATTTCATAAGGCGCGCTAAGCTCAGCCTGCTGCGCTAAGCGCCCAGTAAAAATTTTAGTTTTATTTTTTGTTTTTGAGAAAATAACCTGTGCTAATCTCTTGTGTTTTGTCTTATATTTTGCAGATGGCATCTAAGAAAAGGAAGGCACCTTCTACACCTACCCAGGCCAGATATGACAGATCCAAGTTCACATCTCAAGAAGCTTGGGAGAGATATACAAATATTGTGGTGCTCATGAAACTACTACCGGAGAGGAATGTGGTAGTTTATTACACCGAGTTTGACGAGTTCAAGGAGGAACTCGAGAGAAGACATTTGGATGAGAAGTTAACTGATTTTGCTGACAGTAGCATAGACACTGCAATTGTGAAGGAATTTTACGCCAACCTCTATGACCCTGAGGATAAATCACCAAAGCAGGTGAGGGTGAGAGGTCACTTAGTGAAATTTGATGAAGATACGCTGAATACATTCTTGAAGACCCCTGTAGTGCTGGAAGAGGGGGAGAATTTGTGTACTTATTCTAGGTTTTCACTTCTGAGGCCTGATCCTCTGGAGTTGGCTGCTAAGCTCTGTATCCCAGGGAGGGGATTTGAGCTAAATGCTTATGGGCAGCCATTAAAGATATTAAGGAAGAACATGACCACTCTAGCTCAGATATGAAGTGTTCTTTCCTTCTTGAACCTAATTCCTACCTCCCACACATCTGATGTCACCTTAGACAAAGCCAAATTAATTTATGGCATCATTATGAAGATGGATATGAACTTGGGGGTCCAACAATTGTTGGATCGAGTGGCCTCAGAATTATTAAGAAGGGGGGGTTGAATTAATTATTCCTATACCTTTACTAATTAAAAAGTACTCTTCTAAGGCTTTTACTAAATTGTTAAGAGAATGAGGAGTAGAAGAGAAAATTAACAGAAAGTAAAAGCGGAAATTAAATGCATAGCGGAAAGTCAAAGAGTAGGGAAGAAGGAGACAAACACACAAGAGTTTTTATACTGGTTCGGCAACAACCCGTGCCTACATCCAATCCCCAAGGGACCTACGGTCCTTGAGATTTCTTTCAACCTTGTAAAAATCCTTTTACAAGCAAAGATCCACAAGGGATGTACCCTCCCTTGTTCTCTTTGAACCTAGTGGATGTACCCTCCACTAGAACTGATCCACAAGAGATGTACCCTCTCTTGTTCTCAGTCAAACCCAAGTAGATGTACCCTCTACTTGTACCACAAAGGATGTACCCTCTACTTGTACCCCAAAGGATGTACCCCCCAATGTGTTAAGACAAAGATCTCAGGCTGTTAAACCTTTGAGACTTTGTGAATGGGGATACAAAAGAATTCTTAGGCGGTTAGTCCTTTGAATACTTTTGTATTAGGGAAGGGGAAGAATCAAAAGAATTCTCAGACTGTGTCATTTTGAATTCTTTGACAAGGGAGAAGGGAGACACAAAAGAATTCAGGCGGTTAGTCCTTCGTTCTTTTGGAAAAGGGAGAAGTGAGACACAAAAAGAATTCAGGCGGTTAGTCCTTGGAAAATTCTTTTTGGAAAAGGGAGAAGAGAATGAAAAGATGAATAGCACAAGTTTTCAAGGTTTAGAAAACCAGAAAACTTCAGAAAGCTTTTGGTACAAAGAAGAAGAAGAAGTTCAAAGAGATTCAAGGCTTGTAAAGGATTGTAAGAGATTGAATGGAAAAGTATAAAAGTGTATTGAAAAGCAAATCAAAGCCTTGCTTTTATAGACTCTTCATGTCTGGCCAAGAGGACCATTTAGAAGAGTTATAACTTTTAGAAAAAACTTAAAACCAATTTGAAAAAGTCAAAAACCTTTTGAAGAGTTACATCTTTTGATTTATTCAGAAATAGTCACTGGTAATCGATTAGCAAATCAGTGTAATCGATTACACAAAGCTTTTATGTGAAAAGATGTGACTCTTCACATTTGAATTTGAATTTCAACGTTCAAAGGCATTGGTAATCGATTACCAAAACATTGTAATCGATTACAGCTTTTTGAAAATAATTGGAACGTTGTAAATTCAATTTGAAAACTTTTTCAAATCCATTTTGCTACTGGTAATCGATTACAACATTATGGTAATCGATTACCAGAGAGTAAAAAATCTTTGGTAAACATGTTTTGAGAAAAACCATGTGCTATTCAATTTTTGAGAAAACCTTTTCATACTTATCTTGATTAAGCCTTCTCTTGATTCTTGAATCTTGAGTCTTGAATCTTGATCTTGATTCTTGAGATCTTGAATCTTGAATCTTGATCTTGATTCTTGAGATCTTGAATCTTGAATCTTGATTCTTGACTCTAAACTTTCTTCTTGAGTCTTGAAATCTTCTTGATTCTTATCTTGAACTCTTGAGCTGTTCTTGATTCACTTGAGTTGTTCTTTGATTAATCTTTGAGCTTTTTGTCATCTCCTTTGTCATCATCTTTTGTTATCATCATTGTTATCATCAAAACACCTTTGAATCACCTTTGATTCACCATGAAGCTTTGCTTCTACAACAATGACCTTCAGAGGGCCAAGGAAGGCCTGGGGCAAGAGATCAGAGGTCCCCACTACTTCAGCACCACCAGAGACAGCAGCTCCTTCTTCTTCCACAGCTCCAATACCTCTCATTCAGACTCTAGCTATTCCTTCAGCATCTACACATATACCACTTCCAGCTCCTTTATCTCCAGGACTTTCAGATTTTTCATTTACACCACAGATGCTGCACTCCATGCTCCAGAGCTTACACAAGGTGCAGTCCATTATCATACAGAGCCTTCAGGGCTTAGGCTTGCCATCCATCATGAGCATGGATGAGTTTGATGTGCAAGTGGCCTGGCCAGGAGCCCAGCCTTCTCCTTCTGGAGAGGGTGGGGCCTCCGCATCTCAGGATCAGCAGTAGAGGGGGAGGATGAGCTTACCCCTCTTGAACCCTTTTATTTTGATGCAGGTGTACACATGGCATAGGAGGAGGAGACTTCCACAGACCAGATCCCAGAGCCATCCCCAGCACCCATACCTGATGATGTCATACCATCTACACCAGCATCTGAGTTAGAGCAGCCTATCTCTTAGGATTCATCAACTGCTCAGGTGTTGGATCTTAATGAGCACGCATAGGAGCAACCACAGGAGCAGGACAATTAAATTCGTGCATTTTAAAAATTTTAGTTTATTTCCAGCTATTTTATTATTTATGTTCAGTCATTTAAATTTCAGTGTTTATGTTTCAGTTCTTTAAATTTCAGCACTTTAAGTTGTTTGCTTGTACAAAAAGCGTGTTTGAACAGTGAATTGATTGAAAATGATATGCAGTGGATTGTTTTGTATGAAATGAGTGTCTGAGAATGATTTTAATGAGAAATTGTATGATTTGAGTGGATTGGAATGATTAGATAATTGTTTTGATCAAGCTTGTAGCCATTAGAAGAGAATGAGCATGTGATTGGAATTATGACTGGAATTGTTAGTCAGTTTGCCAGATTGATTGTGAAGGAATGCATTGACCGTATCCCGGTGAGAGTGTGATCCTTAAATTTTGAGAGAAATGACTATCATTTAATACTGATTTTTGCATGAATCTTTGAAGTATGGACTGAATGCATGAAATTGAGGATGATGAAGGTCATGTTTGATTGGGATAGCCACTTAGCCACGTGTTTGAATGATTTATCCTTTGCACCTAGTTTGAGCTGAATGAATTATTGATTGATTGAACCCTGAGTCTATAGAGTGTTATCTCTTGCTACCTTGACTTAGGTTGTAGGAGAGCATCATCCACAGAAAGTGTGGTTCAAAGCAAATTTGTCCCAAATTTTGGGGAGTAATTATCAAGGTAAATTTGTTCCAAATTTGGGTAAGAATTGAAATGGTCAAAGTAAATGGCATACACACACTATTTCTGTATAATGTCTCTGTTTCAATGTTAAAAAAACTGTAAGTACAAATGAAATTAATAAGTGTGTATGTTGCAAAATAATGAAATGAAGTTGAGTGCCTAAATAAAAGGCAAGTATGGGGTGTGAATGAATGAAAAAGTGAAGGTTTATCTATGGATGAATGCCCTCCTAGAACCTAAGCTTTTGAATCCCTAGAAAAACCATGATTTTGTCGGTAGCCTAACCCCATTACAAGCCTAGAAAGTCCTTCGGATTCATTTTGTGTGTTCATTGCTGTATGACATGAGATGAAATGCAAAGGTTGGAACTTGTGTTAGTTGTTTATGATGGAATGAACCTAAACACTTGAGCTTGAGTGAAACAATGACTATGAGGTTGTGGTTGATGATCCTTCCTTGATTTCTACCATCTTTACTAGCTTATTTCAGTTGTGGCTCTAATGTGTATGTTCCTATCTTTGAAAAGTTGCATGTTTGTGAAAATCAATTGATTGAAGCAGTCCATGATATTCAGTTCATATGGTTGAATTTCTCTGTGAAGCAAACACCATTTTGAGTGATCACTGTCGTTTGTCACTTGAGGAAAAGTGAACTGTTCTTTCTTTGCTTGAGGACAAGCAAAACTACAAATTTGGGGGAGTTTGTTAGTCGTCTTATACGACTAACTTTTGTATAGAAAACATTTTCCAAAACTTGTATAGTTCCCACAATTTATTGTTATTTTATAGTGATTTTGTAAATAAATATTGTTTTATTGTTAAAGTTGTCTCTAGAATATTTCTATTGGATTTAATGATGAAATATGTGCAATTTCAGGTTGTCGCAACCTACCCTTCGGCGGGAGGGCAACGCGTGACTCGCGGGATGCGTGTTCCATGAAAGGAATACGCGCAGAGTCGCCACCAACGTTTATTTGAGGAAAACGTCGGAAAAACCGGAAAAGACGCGATCTACGAACTTTTAAGTGAAAGGCTCGGGAGTTGTATTTACGCACGGGGAAGGTATTAGCACCCCACACGTCCGTCACAAGGGACGGCAGCCTTTAATCGAATGTGCAAACATGACTTTGATTTTTACGTTCCCTTTTATGTCCTTATATCCTTTATACCCTTTTTATATTTTTTTTCTATTTTTGTGGTCGACAAGGGTGTTTCCCTTTGCTCCTACGTATTCCTCAATTGCGATGAGGAAATCAGACCTACGTAGTTCTTTTTTATGCGTGAATCAAGTGATTCTTTTTACTTGAAAGGTGATCATTTTAAGGCGTTGGACCATAAGAATGACCCATTTTACTTAATAAGAAATTGAAGTGATAAACTTTCAAAAACCTATTTTTGTGGACGAGCTTGACTAGGCGAGTTGATTTTAGCCTTAGTTTCACCTTAGTTATTAGTCAATTCAATCAAGAATGAGAAATCCCAAAGAGAAAACGTCCGATTGATTTTCCGCTTTATTTTACTAAAAGACATTTTTTTTTATTATTATATTATTATTTTACCTCTTTTTTGATTTCCAACGTGGTTACGGCACGACCGAACGGTCGGAATTCATTTTAACCGAAGTTAACGGATAATACAGTTCAAACGATCGGTGGAAATTTATTTTAGTTTTAGGTTAAGCGAGAAATGACTTAAATAAAATGGCTTAAGCACGTCAAAAGGGGGTATAAAAAGTGAATGAAACGAGAATAAAAATACATGAAACCAAGTGTGGACCACCACGGGTACATAGAATGAATTGAAAAGCTTGGTTTGAGGTACTTACCTGTTGAAGACTGAAGAACGATGAAGAACGAATGAAGAACGTCGAAGAACAGTCAAAAACCTTCGCGAAATTCCTCACGGAAACGTTACGGAAACGTTACGGAAGCGCCTCGGCTTGGATTTTCTTCACGGAAACAATTTTCCTAAGCAAATTCGAAAGAGAGAGAAGTGCCTAAGGGGCTGAACCCTTTTTCACTTCACTTCTCCCCCTATTTATAGAAAATTGGGGGAGAAGCTTGCCACCCAGCTCGCCCAGGCGAGCAGGGTTGCTTCCTCCAGAAGCAACAGCCTTCTGGAGGAATCTTTCGGAGGGCCCAAGTGGGCCTGGTTGCTATATGCACCCCCATTTTTACTAAGTACACCCCCCTGCCTTTTTTTGGTGATTCTTTTTTTGTAAAGTTACGGAAACTTACGAATTTCGTAACGATACTTGTTTTCTTTCCGTAATGTTACGGAACCTTGCGGATTACATAATCATCCCCTTTTTGACTTACGGAATGTTACGAAACCTCACTAATTGTGCAATGATGCTTCCATTTGATTTCCGGTGTGTCACGGAACCTTACGGATTGTGCATCAATATTTTCTTTTGTTTTCCGGCATGTCCCGGAATTTCACAAATTGCCTAATGATGGGTGCCAAGAACCTCACAAGGACCAAACAAAAGTTGCATGTCATCAAGCAAAGGTCCCCGGACGAAATTAGGGTATGACACTTGCCCCTCTTTACTTGTCTTTTATTGGAGATAAAAGGAAAGTAAAGATAAGACACTAATTTCGTTCCTCTCGGTTGACGAGAGTCGCGGGTGACCATAAAATCTCCGCATGCAAATGACTTGTTGTTCCCGGGGGAACAAAAGGTGCAGAAGACGATGTCAGTCTCTGCATGCTATCAAGCGTTCTGTCTTACAGATAGCAAAAAAATGTTTATACGGATAACCACTCGGGTATTTCCGCCCGTTAGCGTGACTCAAAAGTCAGTATGACAGATCTTGTGAGCGCGAAAGATGATGTAAATCTCCGCGTGTCAACGGGCTTGTCGGCCGCGATTGACGAAGGGCACAGAATGACCATAATTTGTCTCTGCGTGCCATCGGACACAACTGTGTCTGAATGGCAAAAAGGTGTGCGGAATGACCATAATTTGTCTCTGCATGTCATCGGGCCCGTCGCCTCTGGATGACAAAAGGGTGCAGAATGACCATAATTTGTCTCTGCGTGCCATTGGACACGACTGTGTCTGAATGGCAAAAGGTGTGCGGAATGACCATAATTTGTCTCCGCTTGTCATCGGGCCCGCCGCCTCTGGATGACAAAAGGGTGCAGAATGACCATAATTTGTCTCTGCGTGCCATCGGACACAACTGTGTCTGAATGGCAAAAGGTGTGCGGAATGACCATAATTTGTCTCCGCATGTCACATGACCTCAGGGTCAGTATGACAGAGATTGTGGGGTGGCCGACAAAAGCAAGGCTCTTGCTCCTACGTATCCTCCAATGAGGAACTCAGACCTACGTAGTTCTAGATAACTTGTGAGACTTGAAAAAGTCTCCACCGGAAGATGCTGACATCTCCGGAAAGGGCGCAGATGAATGATGAGGTGCGGATAACCGTAAGGTGTCTTCGCAGGCTACCAGCTCTTGGGTCATGGTAACAAAAAGCGGTGTGGTCGACAAAAGTGAGGCTTTTGCTCCTACGTATCCTCAAATGAGGAACTCAGACCTACGTAGTTCTGGATAACTTGTGAGACTAGAAATAGTCTCGGTGTTTTCTTCGCTAAAATGCGAACATGCTTTAGTAAAGAGACAAAACTTCCAACTAATCAGATCAACATATGCTTTTTGGACCAAAAACAATGTGTCTACCGGGGAAGGAGAGTATGCTGATGAAATTTTCTCATAACCACAAATGAGATTTTGGATGTTTAGCATTTCGTTTCTAAATGACCATTTAGAGGAAACACTGGGTTCGACAAAAATAGAAGAAAATCACTCAAAGTGTATCAATCTCGCACAGGTAAGTGTTTCATCCTAATTCCGAACCATAGATATGTCATGACTTGACTTTGCAAATTATTTCCAATCAAATCAAAAATTACATGCGTGATCATGGATCAATAGGACTTCCCTTGGGAATGGGTTCTTTTGGTGGGTTTTTCGGCTTTTGATTATTTTGGCCTTTTTCCTTTTCTGTTTTGGTTTAGTGCGGGGCGAAAAAGTCGCTAGCACACAAGATTTTGGTTGGCAATTAAAGGGAGAAGACCACTTTAGGTCATGGTTTCCTTTCCTTCTTTTCGTTCATTTGGTGATAATTCTGTATTGTTCAGATATTGTCCGGTCCAAAGACCTTTCTGCACATTTCTTATGTTTTCTCTCGATCCTTGATCAGGAGCTTTCTTTCCTTCTTCTTCTTCCTTTTTTACTTTCTCCCATTCTTTGATTGGGAATTTTATTTCTTTTCTTCTTTTTTTTTGTTTTGCTTCCGAGGGTAAGGATTGACATTCTCACCCTGGGTCAAGGTTTATGGTGAGTCAGGATTTTGGCTCAAGACTTGTAGAATGGCTAAACATGATACATGTCAGGGTTTGGTTTGGTTCAAGGATAAAAAGGGATGCCCCACATTATTTCCATGACACAAATGCAAAAATGATGATTTGGAAATTTTATGCAAAACTGGTCATGCATGCACCTATGTGGACACTCAAGTGTCAAATTTTTATGGTCATGTGATGCTAGGGCTCAGGATTCATTTCCTCTATTTTAGTCAACCCAATGTTTCCAAAATATGTTCTTTTATCAATTTGTGCATTCATTCGAGTCCATTTCGGGCGTCCGGGAAAATTTTCACAGCATTCACCCTTCAGGTGTACACACATTTTTTCAAAAACTAGTTATGATCAGTGATTTTTTTCAAAGAAAAGTTGGAAGTCATCTCTTTTCAAAAGCATGTCGGTTTTTCAGCTAAACAACTTATTTTTCTTTTCCTTTTTCCTCTCTTTTTTCTTACTTGCTCTCTTTTTCCTTTCTTTTTTTTTTATTTTTATTTTTTATTTTTTTGTTTTTTGTTTGTTTTATTATTATTATTATTTTTGGACGATGTTCCTAAACGAAGAACTCTACACGATTCCAGAATTTCAAACATCATTGATAGTAATGATATAAACACTAACGCAACAATCCAAACAAAAATGTATGCGCTGTACAAATGACAATCGAAACAACAAAAACAAACATTAGTCTCTCAAGTCAAAACATAACATAAAAATGATAAAAGAAATATGAAAGAAAACATGAATCTGGGGATCTCCCAGTCATGTAGCTCCACTCCCTCCCAAGAAGTCAAGCAAATCGGCCATCTCCTCGTCCTCGTGGGCCTCCTCTCCATCGCCGGGAGCTTCTGGGGGCGCCTCTCCTGCTTGGGCCTCGGGCCAATCCCCGGGCCATGCGACCTCTGCCCTGAACTGGTCTGGAGTAGGGCATGAAAAAGAAGCGAGGCCCTGGTTCTGCATGCTGAGGCTCAGCTGGTACAGACAATCATGGGTCTGTACATGTGCCCGGTGGTTGGCCGCCTGCTGGCGAACCAAATGCCGTAAATACTGCTCCATGTCAAATGACCCAGCCGGGCCAGCCTGATGAGGTGGTGGTGGCGCGCCCGCGGCCTGTGGAGCATCCCCCTGAGCCTGTCTCTGGGTGCAGTACTTCTCAATAAAAGCCCGGGTGATGGGCGGCTGAATCACCTTGGTAGGTGCCATGGGGACTCCGAACGACTGGCAGAGTCCTGTGATCAGTGCGGGAAATCCCAGGGCCCTGTTGGACTTATCTGGATCCAAAGGGTGCCTGGTAGGCGCCATACCTGCAAAAATATAGATGGCATCAGCGATTAACTGAGCCACATGGATGCTCATCTGCGTCAGGATGGCGTACACCAGCTGACACTTCGGCAGGGGGATGTTGCTGAGCAGCAAAGTCATCCATATCTGAGTCAGGGTGGTCATGTTGGTGCGCATAATTCGCACTCGCCTCCCTGCAGCAGTCCGGGCAAAATCTTGCCCCGGTATACATAGTAACTGGGCGATGGCCTCCTCATCGAACCCATCAGACCGGTTCCTCCTCTGGCCATACTCGCACTCCTGGCCCTCTTCCAGCACCAACGGATATCCCAGGAGCTGGCCGATAGCATCTGCATCAAACGAGATCCACTAACCCCTCACCCAGGACCTCATGTCATGCACGCCCTCCTCTGTTGGCCAAGCATTGGCATAAAATTCGAGGACTATTTCTGGATCGAACTTGGCCATGGGGGTAACCAGTGATGCCCATCGCCGGCGACCTATTTCTTCCTGGAAATCGGTATACTCATCGTCCCTGAGCTGGACGCGTCGCTCCCAGAGAAATGACCATCCCTTGATGGCCTCGAAGCGCTGCTGGTGTACAGCGCTCCTAAAGCGGTGACTGTCATACTCAGGAGCGGAACTAGTTCCTTCGGCCGCCTTATCCTTCCTGGACCTCTTTGAGGCGAGCTTCCTCGGGGCCATTTTCTGCGAAGGCAAACATTAGGAAAGTTAGTTTTACCAAGAAATGCTACTCTTAAAACAAAAATGGCATACAACCTCCTCCAATAAACACAAACATCAATGTAAATTTAGAGCAAACTCATGCACATACTTCCTTACGAACATTCACTCGCACAAGATATTCTTCTCACTAAGAAAAATGCACCCATGCACAATCAAGGCACCTTCGTTACCTAGATTATTTATATGTACTTCCATGGTGTATTTGCTACCTACATCACAGGCACTTCCTTGGCTAAATTTACATACATGCATACTCAAAGCATCTTGGCTACCAAAAATTGCACACGTGCACATTCTGGTATTTCTAATACCTATGCATATACAATCTTGGGTATCTACACAATAAGGTGCTACATTTCATGCTTTATTCAAGTTTTTTTGCTACCTAAAGCCGCATGCAAATTCAAGTATATTTCCTTTTGCTGACTAAAATTGTATTCAAATTAAAAGGTATTTTTGTGAGATATTTTGACTACCAAAAATTACATGTACATACATCCAAGTATTTTGCTACCACACCCAAAGTGTAAATTGCCAAAGGTATTTTGCTACCTATTCTAAACCTACACATTTATGATGAGCAAAATTCCTAAACATCTAGGCGTAGGGAAATTATTGTAGCGTGGCTCATAGCTGATTGCTGGCCAAAAAGGGTAACTTTACCCAATATGCACCCCCCTCTTGTGTTCTTTTGCATAAAAACTTTGGTTCCTAGGCCTAGGATATATGTGGGACAATTACTCTAGCCCTTTCGGAACTGAATGCATGTCCCAAAAAATAAAAAATATGTGCAAACCAAAATGCCCCATGGGTTGTTTCCCTACGAAAATCACGCGCTAATGCCATTGAGGCATTTCACCGAACACTTGGTGGGCGCGCGTATAGGCATCAATAGCAAGAGAACGGGGACAATGTGGCATGTCCCATTGCTTCAAAATGCATTATAGGCCTAGGGCCATCTCATACAAACCCCCAATTCAACCCAATCAAGCAAGAAAACAAACCAAAATTGCCCCACATATTTGAGCACATTCCCACAATTTAGAGCACCAAAAGGAGATCAAAATACACCAATGAAAAGCTAGAAAGCTTAAGGATGGAATACTTACTTGTTGGTGATGAATAAAAGCGCAAAACGGAATCGAAGAATGAGAAAAGTAGAGATCCTAGGGCTGCAAACTCGTAAATTCCGTGGGTATGGCATTTGAAAGGGGGGAAAAGAAGTTTTTGAAAGCAAAAACGTCCCCCCTTTCGTCACTTTTATATTTTGGTGCAGGGGTTGCTCGCCCAGGCGAGCTAACCTGCACTTTTTTTTTTTTTTTGAGAGGAACATTAACCATGCCCCCTCCTTCCTTATGGATTAGTGTTTTGCCTATTTAAGCCTACTCAAGTTAGAATTAGGCATTAATTACTAAAAACAAACAATGGTAGTAAAATACTGCGAATCCAAAGGATACTGGGCTGCCTTGCTCGGCGTTCTCTGCTTGTTTAGCGCAAAGAAGGGGCAACGATCGGTCGGTTGTGACCCCATCCCCACTTGCATCCGTTCCTAAGTACCTGCAAGTAATAAACAACCAGGTATGGCCAATCTTGACCGCGTCGTTGTCTTACCTTGATTGGTTTCTGCTGTTCATGTTTTGTCCCCACCCCAGAAGGTAGCTCAAGATGATCCTGCCCCTGTTTTACCACAACAATATGCATGCGTATGCATATGCATGAATGTTTTCAAACACAGCAAAATTTGGTGAAAGTTGGTTTAGGTTCAATTTTAATTAAGCGCTTGGGGCATCCCATGAACTGAGCGGAAGGGCTCAGGTGATCACAAATTAACGCAAGGTTTGAAACCAACGTGAGGACTAAAGCCTCGACTCCACGTTCATTTCTTTGAAAGATTGTAACGAGAGATACAGTAGACGGGGAATCCCTGGGGGAAATCTAGAAAACACATAAAGATAAAGAACATGCAGCGACATCCTTAATTGCCCCAGATTCTAAGCATAATATCGCTTGACGACATCAGAATTCACGGGTGAAGGTAGTTCTTCGCCATCCATGTTGGTAAGCACCAGGGCTCCTCCAGAAAAAGCCCTCTTCACAACAAAAGGCCCTTCGTAGTTTGGGGCCCATTTTCCTCGATTGTCCTTGACAGCATGGGACATTTTCTTTAGCACAAGGTCTCCCTCATGGAACTTGCGCAAGCGTACCTTCTTGTCGAATGCACTCTTCATTCTTTGCTGGTACAAGCGCCCATGACTCATGGCCGTTAAGCGCTTACCCTCAATGAGGTTGAGCTGGTCATAGCGTGTTTGAGCCCACTCTGACTCCTTTAATCCGGATTCTGCCAAGATCCTTAATGACGGGACTTCTACCTCAAACGGTAACACAGCCTCCATCCCATATACCAATGAGAACGGCGTTGCCCCAGTTGACGTTCGCACTGAAGTTCGGTAACCGTGTAACGTGAATGGGAGCATTTCGTGCCAATCTCTGTATGACACGGTCATCTTTTGGATAATCTTTTTGATATTCTTATTGGCCGCTTCCACGGCTCCATTCATCTTTGGCCGGTAGGGTGTGGAATTGTGATGCTGGATTTTAAACTCCTCGCACATTTCCCCCATCATCTTGTTATTCAGGTTGGTGCCGTTGTCCGTGATAATCTTCCTTGGCAAACCATATCGGCAGATGATCTCTTTCTTAATGAACCTGACCACTACACCCCTCGTGACATTGGTGTAGGAAGCCGCCTCGACCCACTTGGTGAAATAATCTATCGCTACGAGGATGAAGCGATGACCATTCGAGGCCTTGGGCTCAATGGCCCCGATGACATCTATTCCCCACATGGAGAAAGGCCAAGGGGCGGACATGACATTCAGAGGATGCGGTGGAGCATTGACATTATCTGCGAACGCTTGACATTTGTGGCATTTCCTTACATGGACACAACAATCACTTTCCATGGTAAGCCAGTAATAACCTGCTCTTAGGATCTTCCTGGCCATAGCATGCCCGTTGGCGTGCGTTCCAAACGAGCCCTCATGGACTTCCTCGATCATGTGATTTGCCTCCCTGGCATCCACACACCGCAGGAGTGTCATGTCGTGGTTTCTCTTATACAGTATGCTTCCGCTCATGAAGAAACCGGCCGCCAACCTTCTCAATGTCCTCTTATCATTGTGGGCAATCTCTAGCGGGTATTCTTTGCTTACGACATATCGCTTGATGTCGAAATACCAAGGCTTACCGTCCCGTTCCTCTTCTACTTGGCAACAATGCGCAAGTTTGCCACGACACCAAAATTCAATATAGGGTAGATCCCCGTGCGGCGTTAGCTGGAACATAGACACCAAAGTAGCAAGCGCATCCGCCATTTGATTTTCCTCGCGGGGAACATGATGGAAAGAGATCTCATAAAAGGTTTTAGCCAATTCCTTGATATAGGCTTTGTAGGGTATCAACTTGGGATCTCTAGTTTCCCATTCCCCTCTCAGCTGATGGATTACCAACGCTGAGTCGCCGTACACCTTGAGTAGTTTGACATTGGATTCAATCGCTACCTGGACGGCCAGAGCACATGCTTCATATTCGGCCATGTTGTTGGTGCAGTCGAATCCTAGCCTGGCTGTGAAAGGTACACATTGATTGTCCGGAGAGACCAATACTGCCCCAACGCCATGGCCTAGAATGTTCCACGCTCCGTCAAACCATACGGTCCATTTGTCCCGATCTTCGTCCAATTTTTCCTCAAACAAGGCCATGATGTCCTCATCCGGGAATTCAGGATGCATGGGCTGATAGTCGTTAAGAGGCTGTTGAGCCAAATAATCTGCTAAGGCGCTTCCTTTTATCGCCTTTTGGGTGACGTAAACTATATCAAACTCGAATAGCAGGACTTGCCACCGGGCGATTCGTCCCGTGAGAGCTGGCTTTTCAAAGATGTACTTAACCGGGTCCATCTTGGATATCAACCAGGTAGTATGGCTCAGCATGTACTGCCTTAGGCGATGGGATGCCCATACTAAAGCACAACACGTTCTTTCGAGCAAGGCGTAATTCATTTCACAGGTCGTGAACTTCTTACTTAGGTAGTAAACAGCACGCTCTTTCTTTCCGGATTCGTCATGTTGCCCCAGCATACACCCCATTGACTCGTCTAAGATTGTCATGTACAAGATGAGAGGCCTTCCAGGTACTGGTGGCATAAGCACGGGAGGATTCATAAGGCACTTCTTGATCCTTCCAAAAGCCTCTTGGCAATCCTCATTCCAGCGATCAGTTTGGTTTTTGCGTAAGAGCTTGAACAACGGCTCACAAATGGCGGTGAGCTGCGATATGAATCTGGCAATATAATTCAAGCGTCCCAGGAAGCCCCGGACTTGCCTCTCAGTACGGGGTTCTGGCATCTCAAGGATGGCCTTCACCTTTTCGGGGTCTACCTCTATTCCTTTCTGGCTCACGATGAAACCAAGCAATTTCCCTGATTTGACCCCAAAGGTACACTTGGCGGGGTTCAACTTTAATTGATATTTCTTAAGCCTTTCGAACAACTTCCGCAGGTTGACAAGGTGTTCTTCCTTGGATTTAGATTTAGCAATTATGTCGTCGACGTAGACCTCGATCTCTTGATGCATCATATCATGGAACAAAGCTACCATGGCCCGTTGATAAGTTGCCCCGGCATTCTTGAGTCCAAAGGACATCACTTTGTAACAGAACGTCCCCCACAGGGTGACGAAGGTAGTCTTTTCCATATCCTCTGGCGCCATCTTTATCTGATTGTAACCGGAGAAACCGTCCATAAAGGAAAATAAAGCGTAATTGGCTGTGCTATCCACGAGGATATCGATGTGTGGCAAAGGAAAATTGTCCTTGGGACTGGCCCGATTCAGGTCCCGATAATCCATACATATTCGTACTTTCCCATCTTTCTTAGGGACCGGTACAATGTTGGCAACCCATTCTGGATACCGAGCGATGGCCAGAAAAACAACGTCAAATTGCTTCTTCACTTCTTCTTTTATCTTCAAGGATGTTTCGGGCTTCATCCTTCTCAGTTTCTGCTTTACCGGGGAACACTCGGGATTTAGAGGTAATCGGTGCTGTACAATGTCAGAACTCAAACCGGGCATATCTTGGTATGACCAAGCAAAGATGTCTTGGTAGTCTCTTAGCAGGATTATTAATTCTTCACGGATAGGTGCGGTAATACCTGTGCCTATCTTTACTTCCCTTTTTCCACTGCCAATTCCCAAGTCTACTAGTTCTGTTTCTTCTTGATGAGGCCCCATTTCTTGGTCCTCGTGGGCGACCATCCTTTCTAATTCTGGGGGAAGTCCCACATCGTCATTCCCTTCATCTTTCGTTTGATTCGTTTCTTGCTCGAAGTTGATAGGCAGATCCCAAGTATTAGTACCTTCGGGGGACTCGTCATCGGATCTGCCGTTTCAGAAAAGAAGTGAACATGCAAATGGATGAGAATGGGTAGAGACGTAGGAACAAATGAAGAAAGATCCTTGTATTATAAATTTAAAAAACAAAATACACAAAGCCCTAACCAAAAGAAAAACTCTAAAGCCTAGGCCCAACTATAGAGCTTTTAAAACCATAAAGGTTTACATTATGCTCGCTGCGTAAATGTCGGGGCGTTCCTCCACTCGCCAATTCCCCAGCTGGAAATCAGGAGGGCAAGGTCATACCAAATCCAATGTACTCAGAACATCATCTTCGTATATTGCGACCACTTGACCTTCATCTCCCAGACCCGCGCTTATAAAGCTTCTACTTATGTGGCAGAGCGGGCTTCCTTCACTTTCTTGTCTCAACCGCGAGCTTTGACCACCGCCCTTCCTTCCCGCGATGCTTCTCTTTACATCTGCCTGAGTGGGCTTATAGCCTAAACCATACTTCCCACGATTTCCTTTGGCATTTATCAGGCTAGTTATGCCGCCATTGTCTTTGCCTAAACCCATTCCGGGTTCGTAACCGTTCCCCAACATAACTCGGGCCATCATTACTGCTGCATCGGACAGGCAAGGCTGCCCAGAGAAGGAGTCCACGGAGGAAATGCTTACCACTTCAAAAGACTGGAAAGCGGTTTCTAATGACTCCTCTGCGGCTTCCACATAAGGCATAGAGGATAGGCAGCTCACCAAGATGTCTTCCTCGCCTGATACGATGACCAGATGCCCTTCCACTACGAATTTCAACTTTTGGTGGAGTGTAGAGGGAACAACTCCCACTGAGTGGATCCACGGGCGCCCCAACAGACAGCAGTAGGGGGGGTTAATATCCATTATTTGGAAAGTAACTTGACAGGTGTGAGGGCCTATCTGTACTGGGAGATTGATCTCTCCCCTAACCTCTCGGCGGGTGCCGTCGAAGGCACGAACCATCATTGAACTCGGCTTTAAGTGGGAGGCATTGAATGGTAATTTCTCCAAAGTGCTCTTAGGCATCACGTTTAAACTGGAACCATTATCGATGAGCACTTTGGCTACGATATGGTCCATACACTTGACTGATACGTGCAAAGCTTTATTATGCCCTCTCCCCTCGGCGGGGTTTTCTTCTTCGGCGAAGGCGAGATAGTTGTTGGCAGTGATATTATTGACCAGCCCTCCGAAACCTTCTACCGAGATGTCTTGGGCCACATGGGCCTCGTTCAGAACTTTTATTAGCAGAGCCCGATGAGGCTCGGAGCTCATGAGTAACTCCAACAGCGAGACCCTGGCCGGAGTTTTGTTGAGCTGTTCGATAACCTTGAATTTGCTCTGCTAAATTATACGGAGGAACTCGTTGGCTTCCTCTAGCGACACCTCCTTTTTACCATCCTTTTTCTCCAGAAGACCTTTCGCCGGAATATCTTTATTCGAAGCGTGGGGTGCTTCACCATCTTGTTCCTCCACCACTTTTCCTTTCCCCTTGACGTTTGCGGGTTGGACTGGTAGGTCCGGAGGCGCAAACACACAACTGCTACGGGTCACACCACTCAGTCCCGTGATATTTGTTACTTTAGCCGACAATGAGCTGACATCGGTGGCTTCTTCTTCCTTCTCCCTCAGAGGTGTATATCTCCATGGGACTGCGTGGCTATTTTGGTATGGGAAAGGAACAGGTTTAGCTGCTAAGGGGTGTCTGGGTTTTTGCGAAGCTGTGCCCTTGGTGAAGTATATCACCAAGGGTTTGGGCTTCGCAACACTGCTCCCATCCGTGGACTGCATGCATATATGCTACTCTTCTCTTCCTTCACTGCCAACTTCCAGTCGACCTTGATCTATCATCCGCTTTAACAATTCCTCTACTCCCAAACACGTTTCCATGTCATGCAGCTCGCCGGAATGCAGCAAACAGGAATCCTCCTTACGCCCACTATGGGGAATCATACCTCCCTTTTGTAAGGCCTCAAAGATAAACCTCCTAGGGGTTGCCACATCCTTTAAAGGTTTAGACCTGCGCGGCCTATCGGACTCAACGGCGTTAACCGCTCCCCCTCCATGATTGGCGAGCGGGTTGGTTCTCACATTGGGCCGATCCTCTTGGAAAGTCAGCCATCCAGCATCTATCAAATGTTGGACCTTGTATTTAAGGGCCAAGCATTTTTCAATGGAATGCCCCGGGACACCCCCATGGTACTTGCAAGTTGCGTTAGGGTCCTACCACTTTGGGAAAGAGGGTTGGAGGACCTTTCCGGGAGTTACCACGGCCAAATGGTTGGCGATGAGGGACGGCAAGAGGTCTTCGTACGTCATTGGGAGTGGGGTGAATTCTTGAAATGGCCTCGGAGGGAAGTTCCTTGTTGCGTTGGAATTACCGGCCGGGCGAGTTGCGTTCGGAGTTGGAACTTGGGGAGCTTCCCTCTGGGTGGGTGCCTTAGGCTACACAGGTGCTGAACTAGAGGCGTTCCCGGTATGAGCCGAGAAGCTCGGGTGATGCTGCGAGTACTGATGGGTACCATGAGGTGTCTGCGGGGGTTTGACCCACGCGGATGTTGAAGAGACGGCATGGGCATCTCCTTCCTTCCTTTTTGCCCCCATTGTCCCGATTCTTTTGGCATTCGCACTCGTGGAGGAAATGTAATCTAACTTTCCTCTTTTCAACCCTACCTCGATTCTTTCCCCGGCGAACACTAGGTCCGCGAAGCTGGACGACATGTAACCTACTAGCTTCTCATAGTAGAACACTGGCAGAGTGTCTACCATCATGGTGATCATCTCTCTTTCTACCATGGGAGGAGCCACTTGTGCCGCTAGGTCTCTCCACCGCTGTGCATATTCTTTAAAGGTTTCGCCCTCTTTCTTGAACATATTCTGCAGCTGAGTGCGATCGGGAGCCATATCGGAATTATACTAGTATTGCCTTAGGAAGGCAGTAATCAGATCCTTCCAAGTACGGATATGGGAAGCTTCCAAATTAGTGTACCAAACTACCGCGGCTCCGGCCAAGCTATCTTGAAAAAAGTGTATTAATAGCTTCTCATCCTTAGAGTGTGCGCCCATCTTGCGACAGTACATCTTGAGATGGTTTTTGGGACAAGTTGTCCCTTTATACTTGTCGAAGTCCGGTACTTTGAACTTCGGGGGGATAACAACATCGGGTACTAAGCAAAGATCCGTCATGTCTGCGAACGGATAGTCCCCAAATCCTTCCACGGCTCTCAATCTCTCCTCGAGGAGATCGAGCTTCCTCCTTTCTTCAGTTGCCGGGGGCGGTCCTTCCGTGGACAAAACTATTGGTTGTGTCGTGATGTTGGGCTGAGGCAACATGCTGGGTGCCGGCCCTTCGGGGATCGGGGGATAGAACTCGACATCCCTTCGAGCATAGTCTTGAGGGTCTTTGTGGACCTCGTCGGGCTGTTGAGGAGGTTCTCTTTCAAGGACGGGAGAAGCAATATGGCCCGCATCGTCTTGCAGGACGGGTGGTGAGTAGTTGGGCGGCAATCCATAAGGGTAAGCCGCTCGGTTGTATCCCAGATGAGGGTTGCCATCGTGCCCTAGTGTGTCCCTTCCCCGTCCTACTATGTTTGAGGGAGGATGGTGCACAGTTGCCAAGAGAGTTGGGTCTGCTTCGGCAGCCGAACTGACAGCGGCGGCGGTGGCCACGTTTTTCTCCATGAGCTGCCTCATTCCTAACATGGCCTCCATCATGGAAGCCATCTGTTCTTTCAGAGCCGACATGTCGGCTTTCATCTGTTCCTGTGTCTCCTCTTGATCACCCATCGTTCTAGATTTGGATCTGGTGCGATAGGGATGCCTTGTGGCGCGTTTAGTTATGGTGTTTTTCCCCAAAAAACCAAACGTGAGGAGTGGGTAAAGAAAGAAAGAATGCATGCTAGAGATAAAATGCGGGAGTGATTTGATTCGCACAAGCTTTTTTGGAGTAGAAACATGGGACCAACTCATTTTATTTCAAAAAGTCGTATCTAGCCAAGGCCTGAGAGACCATACAAGTTTCCTAGCGATTTCTAATTATGTGGGTCATTAAGTCTATCATATGCTGACAATAGCCGAGAAGCCCATGAATTTCTTCGGGGGCGGAGTAGGTGTCCGCCATCGCCTTGGCCTTGGCTAACAATCGGGGAAGTTCTTGACTCCCGTTCAAGGTAAGAGCAAACCGATCCATCCACATGGTTGCCTCTTGGTGTAAAAAGTCGATCACCCTTCCTCTAGCCTCTTTTTCCGCGTATACTTGGGCATACTCGTCCGCGACCCTATGCTCGTGGGCCGTGGCTAGACCTAACTCTTCTTGGTACTTGGCGATGATAGCTAGCATGTTGGTCTCCGTCTCGCATAAACGCTGAGACAAGCTCCTTTTGGACCTTGAACAGGCAACTAACTCCTCTTTCAAAACCATGCTATGTGCTCGCGACTGGTCCCTCTCTTCCCTTCGCAGCTTGAGTTCACTGTTGCTACCCCACAGAGCTCCGCGAAATTTGTTACGGCCATACTCTTCCTTGCGAGCCCTCTTGGTCTCTTGTTCAAGGGCTCTTGCGGTAGTTGCATTCTCTTCCCGTAATCCGGCACACTCCTTCCAGATGTGTGTAGCGGCCAACTTGAACTTCTCCTTGGCAAGTTTCGCCTTTCCTAAATCGCTTTTGAGAGCTTGGACTTCTTCGTCCTCTTCCGGTGCTTCAAAACTCTCTTCGCTGACGACTTTTAACTTGGCGAGCCAATCTAAACCTCGTATATGAACTTTTAGCCATTCATGATAACCACCAATGATGTCGTTACGAATGCCCCTAAGTTCTTGATCTTTCCTTAACCGGGTTTCCCATGCCTTATGGATTCTTTGTATAGTCTTGAAATTTTGCGTGCCGAAATACCTCACAAGGAAAGGAGACATGCTTTCTTCCATCGGTGCTCCCCTCATGGGGTACCCTAGTTGTCTTATAGCGAGCGTGGGATTGTAGTTAATACAACCCCTCGTTCCTATCAGCGGAATGTTTGGGTACCCTCCACATGAGAAAAGGACTCCCTCCTTTCCTTCCTTCCATCGGGGGAACCAATTGATTGTTCTACCTCCTATCCCAGCCAAAAGCTGGTCCCAATCTATTCTTCTCTTTTCAGTACACGAGCGATGGCTTTGGAGCGGACATGGATGCCTAGTGTTTTGCAGGAACAGGTGCGAAACCAACCAAACACAGAAAGCGGGCAAGCAACAGATAATCCATGCGCTACTCTTCTCGCACCTTCGGTCAAATGTGTCAAATAAATCTGCCAAGACAGCTACCACCGGACTTTCCTTGCTATGGTGGTATACAAGGAAAGCGTCGATTGCTGCTAGGTCCACCAAACCATCTACGTTTGGAAAGAGAATGACCCCAAAAATTAGCAATGCTAACACATTCATAAACGGGACCCAATCTCCTTGACTGGCCATACCCCTCGCCTTGTCTTCTAGGTACTTCCGTGGTAGGCCCGCTATGCCGTTTCGAGTCTGTTTTATGCGGTCCAAACCTCTTGCTGAATCCTTGACCACAGTTGCAATTCTGCTCAAAGAGGGGAGACACCCGGAGGAAAGGTATGGTTTTCTTTCCCCGAGAGGACATCCTAGAATTTCCTCAAATTCTTCAATGGTTGGTACCAATTGGAAGTCTCCGAACGTGAAGCATCTCAAAGGCTGGTCATAGTATTGGGTGAGTGATGCAATGGCTTCTATGGATACCTCTGCTATGGTCAACTCTAAGATCTTTCCGTAAGTCTTGCGGAAGGCTTGCATTTGGAGAGGTTCCATCAACCGCCCTAATTCCTTGATGCTGGTGGTATCTAGGCCTTTAACCTTTACTTGGTAAAACCTCTTGCCGGTTTGATTTATTCCCATGCTTACTAAGGTGAGACAAAAAGCTGGTGCAAATCAAAACTCCGATATCTCATGGGTGGAATGGATGAATGCATGAAGGAATGCATATGACACAGATGTAATTTAAGAATGCGGGTGCCCGGGACATCGTCTCCTTCTTAGACACAACGTCTAGGGGTACCAAAGTGCCCCAACGTATGTATTTAAAACAGTGACCTAGACCCTCCGTTGATTTGTCTATAGAGGGGATCAAGACAGAACCCATATGCGATGCATATGCAAAATGCGTAATGCGGGAATGTACATAGTATGACAATATTCACTGAACATAAGCAAAAGGGTATATGATACTTATGCATGGCAGTGCGAAAAACGACACGCGGCGTATTTGCTCTGTGCCCCTATTTAAGGGACCTATAAGGGAGAGAACTAACTAGGCATTTAGTGATAACCCCCAAGGTAGTCATATCTCTCTTGATGGTTTCTAGAGGTATTATCCCCTTCGAAGAACATACAGCAACAGTAGGGACTACTAGCAACAATATGTTTTCAAAGAGGAAAACTCTAGATGAGGGTTCACTGTAATCAAGCAAGTCGGAGACCTAGCATGATCACAGATTCACCTCCACTCCTTATGTTCCTATGAACCCGGGTATAGGGCCCTTTTTCAACTCACAGTGTGTGCAAATAGTGTTGGTGTTTGTGTGCATCAAATGAATAAATATTTACCTCATGCATACATTTTAAAACGCACTAAAAGCAACAAAGAGTTTATATACACAAGAACATAATGAAGGGAAACCAACAAAGGGGTAAGTCACGGTAAAACATTGCACAAGATTAAATGGCCTAACTCTCTAAAAACAGTCCCTAGTGGAGTCGCCAACTGTCGCAACCTACCCTTCGGCGGGAGGGCGACGCGTGACTCGCGGGATGCGTGTTCCATGAAAGGAATACGTGCAGAGTCGCCACCAACGTTTATTTGAGGAAAACCTCGGAAAAACCGGAAAAGACGCGATCTACGAACTTTTAAGTGAAAGGCTCGGGAGTTGTATTTACGCACGGGGAAGGTATTAGCACCCCACACGTCCGTCCCTAGGGACGGCAGCCTTTAATCGAATGTGCAAACGTGACTTTGATTTTTTATGTTCCCTTTTTATGTCTTTATATCCTTTATACTCTTTTTATATTTTTTCTCTTTTTGTGGCCGACAAGGGTGTTTCCCTTTGCTCCTACGTATTCCTCAATTGGGATGAGAAAATCAGACCTACGTAGTTCTTTCTTATCAAGTGATTCTTTTTTACTTAAGAGGTGATCATTTTAAGGCGTTGGACCTTGAAAATGATCCATTTTACTTAGTGAGAAATTGAAATGACAAACTTCAAAAACCTATTTTTGTGGACAAGCTTGACTAGGCGAGTTGATTTTAGCCTTAGTTTCACTTTAGTTATTAGTCAATTCGGTTAAGAATGAGAAATCCCAAAGAGAAAATGTCCGGTTGATTTTCCGCTTTATTTTACTAAAAGGTATATTTTTGTTATTATATTATTATTTTATCTCTTTTTGATTTCCAACGTGGTTACGGCACGACCGAACGGTCGGAATTTATTTTAACCAAAGTTTACGGATTATACAATTCAAACATTCGGTGGAAATTTATTTTATTTTTAAGTTAAGCGAGAAATTACTTAAGTAAAATGGCTTAAGCACGTCAAAAGGAGGTATAAAAAGTAAATGAAATGAGGATAAAAATACACGAAACACAATGTGGACCCCCACGGGTACATACAATGAATCGAAAAGCTTGGTTCGAGGTACTTACCAGTTGAAGATCGAAGAACGATGAAGAACGAATGAAGAACGTCGAAGAACGGTTGAAACCTTTGCGAAATTCTTCACGGAAAACGTTACGGAAACGTTTCGGAAGCGCCTCGGCTTAGATTTTCTTCACGGAAACAATTTTTCCAAGCAAATTCGAAAGAGAGAGAAGTGCCTAAGGGGCTGAACCCTTTTCTTCTTCACTTCCTCCCCTATTTATAGCAAAATAGGGGAGGTGCTTGTCGCCCAGCTCGCCCAGGCGAGCTCAGCTCGCCCAGGCGAGCTCAGCTCGCCCAGGCGAGCCAGGTTGCTTCCTCCAGAAGCAACAGCCTTCTGGAGGAATCTTCTGGAGGGCTCAAGTGGGCCTGGGTGCTATTTGCACCCCCATTTTTACTAAGTACACCCCCCTCTGCTTTTTTTTGGTGATTCTTTTTTCGTAAAGTTACGGAAACTTACGAATTTCGTAACGATACTTGTTTTCTTTCCGTAATGTTATGGAACCTTGTGGATTACATAATCATCCACTTTTTGACTTACGGAATGTTACGGAATCTCACTTAATTTTGCAACGATGCTTCCATTTGATTTCCGGTGTGTCACGAAAACTTACGGATTGTGCATCAATATTTTTTTGGTTTTCCGGCATGTCCTGGAATTTCACAAATTGCCTAATGATGGGTGCCAAGCACCTCACAAGGACCAAAGAAAGGTCGCATGTCATCAAGCAAACGTCCCCGGACGAAATTAGGGTATGACAGTCGCGGACGAGTATGCCCAAGTATACGCGGAAAAAGAGGCTAGAAGAAGGGTGATCGACTCTTTACACTAAGAGGCAACCATGTGGATGGATCGATTTGCTCTTACCTTGAACGGGAGTCAAGAACTTCCCCGATTGTTAGCCAAGGCCAAGACGATGGCAGACACCTACTCTGCCCCCGAAGAAATTCATGGGCTTCTCGGCTATTGTCAGCATATGATAGACTTAATGACCCACATAATTAGAAATCGCTAGGAAACTTGTATGGTCTCTCAGACCTTGACTAGGTACAACTGTTTGAAATAAAATGAGTTGGTCCCATGTTTCTACCCCAAAAAGCTTGTGCGAATCAAATCACTCCCGCATATTATCTCTAGCATGCATTCTTTCTTTCTTTACCCACTCTTCACGTTTGGTTTTTAGGGAAAAACACCATAACTAAACGTGCCACAAGGCATCCCTATCGCACCAGATCCAAATCTAGAACGATGGGTGATCAACAGGAGACACAGGAACAGATGAAAGCCGACATGTCGGCTCTGAAAGAACAGATGGCTTCCATCATGGAGGCCATGTTAGGAATGAGGCAGCTCATAGTGAAAAATGTGGCCACCGCTGCCGCTGTCAGTTCGGCTGCCGAAGCAGACCCAACTCTCTTGGCAACTGCGCACCATCCTCCCTCAAACATAGTAGGACGGGGAAGGGACACACTGGGGCATGATGGCAACCCTCACCTGGGATACAACCGAGCGGCTTACCCTTATGGATTGCCGCCCAACTACTCACCACCCGTCCTGCAAGACGATGCGGGCCATCTTGCTTCTCCCGTCCTTGAAAGAGAACCGCCTCAACAGCCCGACGAGGTCCACAAAGACCCTCAAGACTATGCTCGAAGGGATGTCGAGTTCTATCCCCCGATCCCCGAAGGGCCGGCACCCAGCACGTTGCCTCAGCCCAACATCACGACACAACCAATAGTTTTGTCCACGGAAGGACCGCCCCCGGCAACTGAAGAAAGGAGGAAGCTCGATCTCCTCGAGGAAAGATTCAGAGCCGTGGAAGGATTTGGGGACTATCCGTTCGCAGACATGACAGATCTTTGCTTAGTACCCGATGTTGTTATCCCCCCGAAGTTCAAAGTGCCGGACTTCGACAAGTATAAAGGGACGACTTGTCCCAAAAACCATCTCAAGATGTACTGTCGCAAGATGGGCGCACACTCTAAGGATGAGAAGCTATTAATACATTTCTTTCAAGATAGCTTGGCCGGAGCCGCGGTAGTTTGGTACACTAATTTGGAAGCTTCCCGTATCCGTACTTGGAAGGATCTGATTACTGCCTTCCTAAGGCAATATTAGTATAATTCCGATATGGCTCCCGATCGCACTCAGCTGCAGAATATGTTCAAGAAAGAGGGCGAAACCTTTAAAGAATACGCACAGCGGTGGAGAGACCTGGCGGCACAAGTGGCTCCTCCCATGGTTGAGAGAGAGATGATCACCATGATGGTAGACACTCTGCCAGTGTTCTACTATGAGAAGCTAGTAGGTTACATGTCGTCCAGCTTCGCGGATCTAGTGTTCGCCGGGGAAAGAATCGAGGTAGGGTTGAAAAGAGGAAAGTTCGATTACGTTTCCTCCACGAGTGTGAATGCCAAACGAATCGGGGCAACAGGGGCCAAAAGGAAGGAAGGAGATGCCCATGCCGTCTCTTCAACGCCCGCGTGGGTCAAACCCCCGCAGACACCTCATGGTACCCATCAGTACGCGCAACATCACCCGAGCTTCTCGGCTCATACCGGGAATGTCTCTAGTTCAGCGCCCGTGCAGCCTAAGGCACCCACCCAGAGGGAAGCTCCCCAAGTTCCAACTCCGAACACGACTCGCCCGGCCGGTAATTCCAACGCAACAAGGAACTTCCCTCCGAGGCCATTTCAAGAATTCACCCCACTCCCAATGACGTACGAAGACCTCTTGCCGTCCCTCATCGCCAACCATTTGGCCGTGGTAACTCCCGGAAAGGTCCTCCAACCCCCTTTCCCAAAGTGGTATGACCCTAACGCAACTTGCAAGTACCATGAGGGTGTCCCGGGGCATTCCATTGAAAAATGCTTGGCCCTTAAATACAAGGTCCAACATTTGATAGATGCTGGATGGCTGACTTTCCAAGAGGATCGGCCCAATGTGAGAACGAACCCGCTCGCCAATCATGGAGGGGGAGCGGTTAACGCCGTTGAGTCCGATAGGCCGCACAGGTCTAAACCTTTAAAGGATGTGGCAACCCCTAGAAGGTTTATCTTTGAGGCCCTACAAAAGGGAGGTGTGATTCCCCATAGTGGGCGTAAGGAGGATTCCTGTTTGCTGCATTCCGGCGAGCTGCATGACATGGAAACGTGTTTGGGAGTAGAGGAATTGTTACAGCGGATGATAGATCAAGGTCGACTGGAAGTTGGCAGTGAAGGAAGAGAAGAGCAGCATATATGCATGCAGTCCACGGATGGGAGCAGTGTTGCGAAGCCCAAACCCTTGGTGATATACTTCACCAAGGGCACAGCTTCGCAAAAGCCCGGACACCCCTTAGCAGCTAAACCTGTTCCTTTCCCGTACCAAAATAGCCACGCAGTCCCATGGAGATATACACCTCCGAGGGGGAAGGAAGAAGAAGCCACCGACGCCAGCTCGTTGTCGGCTAAGGTAACAAATATCACGGGACTGAGTGGTGTGACCCGTAGCGGTCGTGTGTTTGCGCCTCCGGACCTACCAGTCCAACCCGCGAACGTCAAGGGGAAAGGAAAAGTGGTGGAGGAACAAGATGGTGAAGCGCCCCACGCTTCGAATAAAGATATTCCGGCGAAAAGTCTTCCGGAGAAAAAGGATGGTAAAAAGGAGGTGTTGCTAGAGGAAGCCAGCGAGTTCCTCCGTATAATTCAGCAGAGCGAATTCAAGGTTATCGAACAGCTCAACAAAACTCCGGCCAGGGTCTCGCTGTTGGAGTTACTCATGAGCTCCGAGCCTCATCGGGCTCTGCTAGTAAAAGTTCTGAACGAGGCCCATGTGGCCCAAGACATCTCGGTAGAAGGTTTCGGAGGGCTGGTCAATAATATCACTGCCAATAACTATCTTGCCTTCGCCGAAGAAGAAATCCCCGCCGAGGGGAGAGGGCATAATAAAGCTTTGCACGTATCAGTCAAGTGTATGGACCATGTCGTAGCCAAAGTGCTCATCGATAATGGTTCCAGTTTAAACGTGATGCCTAAGAGCACTTTGGAGAAATTACCATTCAATGCTTCCCACTTAAAGCCGAGTTCAATGGTGGTTCGTGCCTTCGACGGCACCCGCCGAGAGGTTAGGGGAGAGATCGATCTCCCAGTACAGATAGGCCCTCACACCTGTCAAGTCACCTTCCAAATAATGGATATTAACCCCCCCTACAACTGTCTGTTGGGGCGCCCGTGGATCCACTCAGTGGGAGTTGTTCCCTCTACACTCCACCAAAAGTTGAAATTCGTAGTGGGGGGCATTTGGTCATCGTGTCAGGCGAGGAAGACATCTTGGTGAGCTGCCCATCCTCTATGCCTTATGTGGAGGCCGCAGAGGAGTCATTAGAAACCGCTTTCCAGTCTTTCGAGGTGGTAAGCATTTCCTCCGTGGATTCCTTCTCTGGGCAGCCTTGCCTGTCCGATGCAGCAGTAATGATGGCCCGAGTTATGTTGGGGAATGGTTACGAACCCGGAATGGGTTTAGGCAAAGACAACGGCGGCATAACTAGCCTAATAAATGCCAAAGGAAATCCTGGGAAGTATGGTTTAGGCTATAAGCCCACTCAGGCAGATATAAAGAGAAGCATTGCGGGAAGGAAGAGCGGCGGTGTCTTTTGTTTTTGAATTTAAAATACAAGGATCTTTCTTCATCTGTTCCTACATCTCTACCCATTATCATCCATTTGCATGTTTACTTCTTTATTTCTTAAACGGCAGATCCGATGACGAGTCCCCCGAAGGTACTAATACCTGGGACCCGTCTATCAACTTCGAGCAAGAAATGAATCAAACGGAAGATGAAGGAAACGAGGATGTGGGACTTCCCCCAGAATTAGAAAGAATGGTCGTCCATGAGGACCAAGAAATGGGGCCTCATCAAGAAGAAACAGAACTAGTAGACTTGGGAATTGGTAGTGGAAAAAGGGAAGTAAAGATAGGCACAGGTATTACCGCACCTATCTGTGAAGAATTAATAATCCTGCTAAGAGACTACCAAGACATCTTTGCTTGGTCATACCAAGATATGCCCGGTTTGAGTTCTGACATTGTACAGCATCGATTACCTCTAAATCCCGAGTGTTCCCCGGTAAAGCAGAAACTGAGAAGGATGAAGCCCGAAACATCCTTGAAGATAAAAGAAAAAGTGAAGAAGCAATTTGACGCTGGTTTTCTGGCCGTCGCTCGGTATCCAGAATGGGTTGCCAACATCGTACCGGTCCCTAAGAAAGATGGGAAAGTACGAATGTGTGTGGATTATTGGGACCTGAATCGGGCCAGTCCCAAGGACAATTTTCCTTTACCACACATCGATATCCTCGTAGATAACACGGCCAATTTCGCTTTATTTTCCTTCATGGACGGTTTCTCCGATTACAATCAGATAAAGATGGCGCCAGAGGATATGGAAAAGACTACTTTCGTCACCCTGTGGGGGACGTTCTGTTACAAGGTGATGTCCTTTGGACTCAAGAATGCCGAGGCAACTTATCAACAGGCCATGGTAGCTTTGTTCCATGATATGATGCATCAAGAGATCGAGGTCTACGTGGACGACATAATTGCTAAATCTAAATCCGAGGAAGAACACCTTGTCAACCTGCGTAAATTGTTCGAAAGGCTTAAGAAATATCAATTAAGGTTGAACCCCGCCAAGTGTACCTTTGGGGTCAAATCAGGGAAATTGCTTGGTTTCATTGTAAGCCAGAAAGGGAAAGAGGTAGACCCCGAAAAGGTGAAGGATATCCATGAGATGCCGGAACCCCGTACAGAGAGGCAAGTCTGAGGTTTCCTGGGATGCTTGAATTATATTGCCAGATTCATATCGCAGCTCACCACCATTTGTGAGCCGTTGTTCAAGCTCTTACGCAAAAACCAAACTGATCGTTGGAATGAGGGTTTCCAAGAGGCTTTTGGAAGGATCAAGAAGTGTCTTATGAATCCCCCTGTGTTTATGCCACCAGTACCTGGAAGGCCTCTCATTTTGTACATGACAATCTTGGACGAGTCAATGGGGTGTATGCTGGGGCAACATGACGAATCCGGAAAGAAAGAGCGCGATGTTTACTACCTAAGTAAGAAGTTCACGACCTGTGAAATGAATTACTCCTTGCTCGAAAGAACGTGTTGTGCTTTAGTATGGGCATCCTATCGCCTAAGGCAGTACATTCTGAGCCATACTACCTGGTTGATATCCAAGATGGACCCGGTTTAGTACATCTTTGAAAAGCCAGCTCTCACGGGATAAATCTCCCGGTGGCAAGTCCTGCTATCCGAGTTTGATATAGTTTACGTCACCCAAAAGGCGATAAAAGGAAGCGCCTTAGCAGATTATTTGGCTAAACAACCTCTTAACAACTATCAGCCCATGCATCCTGAATTCCCGGATGAGGACATCATGGCCTTGTTTGAGGAAAAATTGGACGAAGATCGAGACAAATGGACCGTATGGTTTGACGGAGCGTCAAACATTCTAGGCCATGGCGTTGGGGCAGTATTGGTCTCTCCGGGCAATCAATGTGTACCTTTCACAGCCAGGCTAGGATTCGACTGCACCAACAACATGGTCGAATATGAAGCATGTGCCCTGGCCGTCCAGGCAGCGATTGACTCCAATGTCAAACTACTCAAGGTGTACGGCGACTCAGCGTTGGTAATCCATCAGCTTAGAGGGGAATGGGAAACTAGAGATCCCAAGCTGATACCCTACAAAGCCTATATCAAGGAATTGGCTAAAACCTTTGATGAGATCTCTTTCCATCATGTTCCCCGTGAGGAAAATCAAATGGCGGATGCGCTTGCTACTTTGGCGTCTATGTTCCAGCTAACGCCGCACGGGGATCTACCCTACATTGAATTTTGGTGTCGTGGCAAACCCGCGCATTGCTGCCAAGTAGAAGAGGAACGGGACGGTAAGCCTTGGTATTTCGACATCAAGCGATATGTCGTAAGCAAAGAATACCCGCCAGAGATTGCCGACAATGATAAGAGGACATTGAGAAGGTTGGCGACCGGTTTCTTCATGAGCGGAAGCATACTGTATAAGAGAAACCACGACATGACACTCCTGCGGTGTGTGGATGCCAGGGAGGCAAATCACATGATCGAGGAAGTCCATGAGGGCTCGTTTGGAACGCACGCCAACGGGCATGCTATGGCCAGGAAGATCCTAAGAGCAGGTTATTACTGACTTACCATGGAAAGTGATTGTTGTGTCCATGTAAGGAAATCCCACAAATGTCAAGCGTTCGCAGATAATGTCAATGCTCCACCGCATCCTCTGAATGTCATGTCCGCCCCTTGGCCTTTCTCCATGTGGGGAATAGATGTCATCGGGGCCATTGAGCCCAAGGCCTCGAATGGTCATCGCTTCATCCTCGTAGCGATAGATTATTTTACCAAGTAGGTCGAGGCGGCCTCCTACACCAATGTCACGAGGGGTGTGGTGGTCAGGTTCATTAAGAAAGAGATCATCTGCCGATATGGTTTGCCAAGGAAGATTATCACGGACAACGGCACCAACCTGAATAACAAGATGATGGGGGAAATGTGCGAGGAGTTTAAAATCCAGCATCACAATTCCACACCCTACCGGCCAAAGATGAATGGAGCCGTGGAAGAGGCCAATAAGAATATCAAAAAGATTATCCAAAAGATGACCGTGTCATACAGAGATTGGCACGAAATGCTCCCATTCGCGTTACACGGTTACCGAACTTCAGTGCGAACGTCAACTGGGGCAACGCCGTTCTCATTGGTATATGGGATGGAGGTTGTGTTACCGTTTGAGGTAGAAGTCCCGTCATTAAGGATCTTGGCAGAATCCGGATTAAAGGAGTCGGAGTGGGCTCAAACGCGCTATGACCAGCTCAACCTCATCGAGGGTAAGCGCTTAACGGCCATGAGTCATGGGCGCTTGTACCAGCAAAGAATGAAGAATGCATTCGACAAGAAGGTACGCTTGCGCAAGTTCCATGAGGGAGACCTTGTGCTAAAGAAAATGTCCCATGCTGTCAAGGACAATCGAGGGAAATGGGCCCCGAACTATGAAGGGCCTTTTGTTGTGAAGAGGGCTTTTTCCGGAGGAGCCCTGGTGCTTACCAACATGGATGGCGAAGAGCTACCTTCACCCGTGAATTCTAATGTCGTCAAGCGATATTATGCTTAGAATCTGGGGCAATTAAGGATGCCGCTGCATGTTCTTTATCTTTATGTGTTTTCTGGATTTCCCCCAGGGATTCCTCGTCTACTATATCTCTCGTTACAATCTTTCAAAGAAATGAACGTGGATTCGAGGCGTTAGTCCTCACGTTGGTTTCAAACCTTGCATTAATTTGTGATCACCTGAGCCCTTCCGCTCAGTTCATGGGATGCCCCAAGCGCTTAATTAAAATTGAACCTAAACCAACTTTCGCTAAAATTTGCTGCGTTTGAAAACATTCATGCATACGCATACGCATGCATATTGTTGTGGTAAAACAGGGGCAGGATCATCTTGAGCTACCTTCTGGGGTGGGGACAAAACATGAACAGTAGAAACTAATCAAGGTAAGACAACGACGCGGTCAAGATTGGCCATACCTGGTTGTTTATTACTTGCAGGTACTTAGGAACGGATGCAAGTGGGGATGGGGTCACGACCGACTGATCGTTGCCCCTTCTCTGCGCTAAACAGGCAGAGAACGTCGCTGCAAGGCAGCCCCGTATCCTTTGTATTCGCGGTTTTCTTTTACTATTTGTTTGTTTTAAAAAAAATAAAAAAAAATAAGTAATCGACGCCTAAATTCTAACTTAAGTAAGTTCAAGTTAGGCAAAACGCTAACCCATAAGGAAGGAGGGGACATGGTTAATGTTCCTCTCAAAAAAAAAAAAGTGCAGGTTAGCTCGCTTGGGCGAGCCACCCCTGCACCAAAATATAAAAGTGACGAAAGGGGGGACGTTTTGGCATTCAAAAACTTATTTTTCCCCCCTTTCAAAAGCCATACCCACGGAATTTACGAGTTTGCAGCCCTAGGATCTCTATTTTTCGCATTCTTCGATTCCGTTTTGCGCTTTTGTTCATCACCAACAAAAAATGGCCCCGAGGACCTCTATTTTTTCGTCCGGGGACCTTTGCTTGATGACATGCAACTTTTGTTTGGTCCTTGTGAGGTGCTTGGCACCCATCATTAGGCAGTTTGTGAAGTTCCGGGATATGCTGGAAATCAAAAGAAAGTATTGATGCACAATCCGTAAGGTTCTGTGACACACCGGAAATCAAAATGGAGGCATCGTTGCACAATTAGTGAGGTTCCGTAACATTCCGTAAGTCAAAAAGGGGATGATTATGTAATCCGCAAGGTTCCGTAACATTACGGAAAGAAAACAAGTATCGTTACGAAATTCGTAAGTTTCCGTAACTTTACGAAAAAAGAATCACCAAAAAAAAGGCAGGGGGTGTACTTAGTAAAAATGGGGGTGCAAATAGCAATCAGGCCCACTTGGGCCCTCCAGAAGATTCCTCCAGAAGGTTGTTGCTTCTGGAGGAAGCAACCCTGCTCGCCTGGGCGAGCTGGGTGGCAAGCTTCTCCCCCAATTTTCTATAAATAGGGGGAGAAGTGAAGTGAAAAAAGGTTGATCCCCTTAGGCTCTTCTCTCTCTTTCAAATTTGCTTGGAAAAATTGTTTCCGTGAAGAAAATCCAAGCCGAGGCGCTTCCGAAACGTTTCCGTAAGGAATTTCGCGAAGGTTTCGACCGTTCTTCGACGTTCTTCATTCGTTCTTCATCGTTCTTCGATCTTCAACGGGTAAGTACCTCGAACCAAGCTTTTTCGATTCATTCTATGTACCCGTGGTGGTCCACATTGTGTTTCGTGTATTTTTATTCTCGTTTCGTTTACTTTTTATACCCCCTTTTGACGTGCTTAAGCCATTTTATTTAAGTCATTTCTCGCTTAACCTAAAAATAAAATAAATTTCCACTGATCGTTTGAATTGTATTATCCGTTAACTTCGGTTAAAATGAATTCTGACCGTTCGGTCATGCCATAACCACGTTGGAAATCAAAAAAGAGGTAAAATGATAATATAATAATCAAAAAAATGTCTTTTAGTAAAATAAAACGGAAAATCAATCGGACGTTTTCTCTTTGGGATTTATCATTCTTAATTGAATTGACTAATAACTAAAGCGAAACTAAGGCTAAAATCAACTCGCCTAGTCAAGCTCGTCCATAAAAATAGGTTTTTTGAAGTTTATCATTTCAATTTCTTACTAAGAAAAATGGATCATTTTTAAGGTCCAACGCCTTAAAATGATCACCTTTTAAGTAAAAAGAATCACTTGATAAAAAAGAACTACGTAGGTCTGATTTTCTCATCCCAATTGAGGAATACGTAGGAGCAAAGGGAAACACCCTTGTCAACCACAAAAAGAGAAAAAAATATAAAAAGGGTATAAAGGCTGCCGTCCCTTGTGACGGACGTGTGGGGTGCTAATACCTTCCCCGCGCGTAAATACAACTCCCGAGCCTTTCACTTAAAGGTTCGTAGATCGCGTCTTTTCCGGTTTTTCCGACGTTTTCCTCAAATAAACGTTGGTGGCGACTCCACGCGTATTCCTTTCGTGGAACACGCATCCCGCGAGTCACGCGTCGCCCTCCCGCCGAAGGGTAGGTTGCGACACACGTGTGTCGTGCTCTTGCATACATGTTGTTCTGGTAGTGGTGTGTACTAGAGTCATAGTGTCGTGCTCTTGCATAAGTGTCACTCGCGGAGTGGTACATACTAGAGGCATGGGGGTGTGCTCTTGCATATGTGTCACTCGTTGTGGGTGGCATATACTAGAGACTCAGTGGTGTGCTCTTGCATACGTGGCACTTATGAAATGGCATGTACTGGAGACATGGTGGTGTGCTTTTGCATATGTGTCACTCCTTGTGGGTGGCACATACTGGAAACTTAGTGGCGTGCCCTTGTATACGTGTCACTCATTGTGGGTGGCATGTACTAGAGACTTGGTGTCGTGTTCTTGCATACATGATACTTGTGAAGTGGCATGTACTGGAGACATATTGGTGTGTTCTTCTATACGTGTGTTAGACTATTGGCAAGTGTATCAATGTCGTCGCAGGTTACAGATTTATAAAAAGTGATTGTCTACATAGGGACTTGAGTTATTCAATTCCTCCAAATAAAAGTAAATAGTTCAATAGTTATGTATAGGGGTGGGAATAGGCCAGGTCGGCATACATAAAGCCTGGCCTGAACTGGCCTATTTAATTAAAATGGTAGGCTCAGGCTTTTTTAAAAGCCTATTAAGATAAATAGACCAGGCTTAGGCTCATTAAAAAGCCTTATAAGCCTGATAGGCCGGCCTATATCTATCTATATATATATATATATATATATATATATATATATTATTTTTTGGGTACCAATATATAATATTATTTTTTGGATACAATTAATTTTTTTTTCAAACTATCAGACTTTGATTACACATTACTGCTCCATAACTTCTATTCCTATAATCAAGGACTTTAATTACAATTTAGTTGTGAGTCATGTGTCCTTTTATATTCCTCATTATTTTGATTAACTTTCCTTTTTCTTTAACTTTCCTATTACGTTCCTACTCCATGAAATATTAAATATTTATTGTGAAGAAGGCTTTTAAAAAGGTCAAGCCGAGCCAAAATAAAAGCCTTTGATAGGCTATAGGCCAGGCTCAGGCCTCAAAGATTCATCATAGGCTAGGCTCAGGCCTTTCAAAGTCTGGCCTGGCCTGGCCTATTCCAACCCCTAGTTAAGTACAAGTTTAATCGAAATATCATGGGTTTGTTTAATTGACGAAAATAACTAAAGGAATGAAATAACAAATATAATGGAATTTAGTGTGTCAAAAATACATAAAATTACAGAAACAATAATAACGAATTTAATTAATTCAAGAAACTGTAGGATTGGATTTCAAAATTCATACACTTTGATGGAAGCTTGCTTGTGGGGCTTCTATGGAGGCTGGATCTTTGAGCTTCAATGAGGTCCTTTAATGGTGATTATCCACCATGGAGATGCAGCGGAAGACAAAGGAGAAGAGGTGACAGGAGGCGTCATCCACTAGGGAATAAGCCATGGAAGAAGGAGCTTCACCACCAAGATGAGCCTTGGATAAGAAGCTTGGAAGGATGCTTCAATGGAGGAAAAGAAAGAGGGAGAGAAAGAGAGAGGGGGGAGCATGAAATTGAAGGAATAAAAGAGGGAGAGAAGTGGAACTTTGAAATGTGTCTCATAAGACTTTCATTCATCAAAGTTACAACAAGTGTTACACATGCTTCTATTTATAGACTAGGTAGCTTCCTTGAGAAGCTTTCTTGAGAAACCTTTCTTGAGAAGCTTTCTTGAGAAAACTTCCTTGAGAAGTTTCTTTAAGAAAACTTGCTTGAGAAGCTAGAGCTTAGCTACACACACCCCTCCAATAACTAAGCTCACCTCCTTGAGAAGCTTCCTTGAGAAGATTCCTTGAGAAGATTCCTAAAGAAGCTAGAGCTTAGCTACATACACCTCTCTAATAGGAAAGCTCACCTTCTTGAGATGAGAAGCTAGAGCTTAGCTACACCCCCTATAATAGCTAAGCTCACCCCTATCCCAAAAATACATGAAAATACAAAAAAAAAGTCCCTACTACAAAGACTACTCAAAATGCCCTGAAATACAAGGCTAAAACTCTATACTACTAGAATGGCCAAAATACAAGGCCCGAAAGAAGGAAAAACCTATTCTAATATGTACAAAGATAAGCGGGCTCATACTTAGCTCATGGGCTCGAAATCTATCCTAAGGCTAATGAGAACCCTAGGGCCTTCCCTTGGATCTCTGGCCCAATCTACTTGGAGTCTTCTATCCAATGCCCTTGTGGGGTAGGATTGCATCATTCCCTCCACCTGGGAAAGGATTTGACCTCAAATCTTGAGGTTCTTCATACCCTGGGCTCCTTCCCTCAACACCTGTAAAAAGAACAAAAACATATGTATTAGTGGTGTTTGGTATGTTGAAGTAAGGTAAGGTCTGAAAACCCCTTTCATGGACATCTTCCCATGAGGGAACATGGTTCCTCACCAACTCAATGAGTGGTGCTATAAGTATACAAAAATATGGTGGAGTGGGCCCCAGATTTTGCTTATACTTGTACTTGGTGGAGTGGGCCAACCAGGAATGACCTTTATTCTCATAGGGTCCATGGGACCCCCATGATCATTATTTAAAAAATTAAGGAAAGTAATGCAATAATGCGTACCTTTTTCTGTATTTTCATGTATTTTTTTGTAGGGATTTTTTTTGTATTTTCATGTTGATTATTCCTACAAAAAAATACGACAAAACCAATGTGTCCCATATGAGCACCTAATTTTGTATTAAAACCAAAAATAAGAACAAACCTACCTAATGAGTCCCTAAGTACACACACCATGAAGATGTTAGGTGTCAAGTGATTTTACAAAAGAGGGTTGCACCACTCAAAACATTCATCATACCACCTATTTTAGGGACTTGGTGCCTAATAATACCTATTTTGGGCACCAACAAAGCACAAGGATTTAAGCTCTTGCAAACCAAACCCTCATCCAACAACTTCTTTACTTGAGGAATAAACTCAAGCCCAAGAGGTGTGGCAATGCTAGCAAGTGTCTTTTTACAAAAGAGAAAATGTGGAGATTGTCTAAGAGGGAAAGTTTCTTTAATGTTTGTCTTTATTGTAAAATGAGTTTCCTTCTTAGCTAAACTCTTGGAGGAGACACTTACCTCCTTACACTTCTCTTAACCACTAATGGTTGTCCTTCTTCTTGGGGGTAGATTTCTTCACTAGATTCTTCCCCTTTTGCTTCTTCACTTTCACTAGAGGAAGGTGAAGTATCAGCCTCATCCTAGCTACTATAAATGTCTTGGCCCCTCATAATCATGGTTTTTGTGGTGGGGCATTGAGAAGTAATGTGTCCTCTTCCAAGACATATAAAGCACTTTAGAGAGCTAGTTTTCTCTTGCATACTAGCCTTAGGGGCTTGCTTTTCTATTTTCTTCCCCTTATCTTCTTTGGGCTTAGAAGGTGTCACCCCTAAGATGCCTTGACCTTGGTCTTTCTTTGGATAAGAGTGAGAGCCATAAGATTTTGATGTAGACTTCTTTTTAAGTTGTTGCTCTACCCTTATTTCCCAAACTAAGTTAGCCTCTACATTGTCCTTCCCATGGAAGTATGAGAGGTTAATGTTAGCCTCTTGAGGCTTTCTTTCCTTTTCTCTTCTATGGAAGTGAGGTCTAAGATGTGACCTATGCCTTCCTTCCTAATAGTCACGAAGTTCTTCACTTAGGCTCTTGCAAGAGTTATGACTACTATAGGAGGCATGTTTTTCTCTTTTCATTTCTTTCATTATTTTTCTTCTTTCTTCCTCTCTTATTTTCTTTCTTTCATCTTGACTTATTTCTTCCACTTTTTTTTTCCTTTTTCTTTTCTCTCTTGTTTTTCTTTCCATAACTTGAGGGAACTCAACTCATCTAAGATTCTAGATAAAGGGTTTTATGACTAGTACCCTCGCCATTAACACTAGATGAATGATGACTCATATTGGTTCCTAAGTTGTGGTTCTTTTTTGTTGGAGGTTTGAAAACAAAAGGTAAAAGAAACTATGGTTGAAACTAGCCAAAATAAACACTAAAATAGGTGTGAAAGATAAGGTAAAAAACTAATTGGTAAAAGGAAAGCTATCTAGACGGTTTGACAATGGAAAGTAAAGGAAAAAAGCTATGAAAGTAAGCAAGAAATGTAAACTAGGCAAATCCTAAGAGTGTTTGGATGACCACATTCAAGGTTCCCAACAAAACACTCACTATCCTAAGGAAAAATTGCCTAAAATTATTACACACAAATGGAAGTAGGGTGACCTATTGGAGGCTCCCAACTTACTTCCAATGAAAGGCCTTTTTGTTACAAAATTTGAAAGCAATGAAAGTACGTAAATTGTCAATTATAAAATTACAAAAAGGTCCTCAATTTTGGTGGTTGTTCTCTCTTTGGTGATTCACTCAATTTGGAGTGCTTCTTAGTCCAATAGCTCTTAAGGTGGTTGGCCCCTTGCTTCTTGACTCAAATTCTTCAAGGGATGGCACCAATCCTATTTTCCAATTCCCTATATGGCAACTCACAAACAAGGAAACAAAGAGACAAGCAATAACCAAAGACAAAAAACATGAAATGAAAGCTAAACCAATGGAGTTTTAACAAGACAATTTTTCAAGGATTATTCAACAAATAAAGCAATGAAAAGGACACAAAAGCAAGCTAGGACTCAAAGAGAAACTTAGAATGACTCTATAGTAGAGTAAAAAAACTGAAGAAAAAAAAAGACTCAACAAACCTCTAGCTTTGGCACTTGTCTTCACACTAATTTTCAATTGAAATTTCCAATAATAGAATAAATTTTGAGCCAAAACAACAAGCACACTTCTCTTTCACCTTTTTTTTCTGGATACTGATTTTCTTGCCAAATTGTGTGATTTTTCGTATTTTTTTCCTTTTATCCAAATCACTTGTTTTATTTTCCTAACTTTTTTCCAGATGTCTAGAAAATTCAGTAAAAATATCAGCTGAAAATTCGAAGTAACCAATTCTCAGTAATTTTTACAACTTTGTATGTCTAAGCTGCCAGCACCAGCGATTTTTTTATTTTAAGCATGGTATATTGATTGCCTTGGGCTTACTTTCAACCTTCCTATGTATGTTGAACTCACTAGGATTGTTTACCACAGTTTTAGGATTTCAATATTCACTTAGGATCAACATTTCAGTCAGCAATTCAATCACCAAAACTCAAATTCACAATAGACATAATCATAAGGAAACCTTAAAGTTCAAGAAAAGGTTCACAATCAAAGACTCTCTAAGAATTTTGCATGAACATGTTAAGCACTAATTAACATGAAAGATTTGACTCAAATCAAATAACAGGCTAAAAGAATTTCATACACTCATGAACAAATGAGTTAGACAAAGAAACAAGAAAATAAAATTCAGCACAACATAAGAAATCTTATGTGACAAGTTTCATGACTAGACATGACTTCTATGACAAAACTACAATAGGTGAACAAGTCACTCTAGATTTTTGAGGTTTTCTTCTAATTTAATATTTTTGTAAGAATTTTATGGTTTAGGTTTAAGCCACAAAAAATAACAAGACAAAACTCAGAGGAACCTAAACTCAACACAATTCATGGTTCAAGAACAAGAACAAGAAATTCGAACCATAGAAAATCAAATCTAGCTTCTATAGCAAGTTTAATTGGTGGAAACTCTAAAGAATCATGTGAACAACATTTAGCACAAGAGATGTGAGGAGATACATGGAGAAAATGAAGAAACAACAATGGAAGAGAAGGTAAAGCATGAAAATTAATGGAGGTTTAAGGAGCACCTGTTGGATCGAGTGGCCTCAGAATAATTAAGAAGGGGGGTTGAATTAATTATTCCTAAACCTTTACTAATTAAAAAATTACTCTTTAAGGCTTTTACTAAATTGTTAAGAGAATGAGGAGTAGAAGAGAAAACTTAACAGAAAGTAAAAGCGGAAATTAAATGCACAGCGGAAAGTAAAAGAGTAGGGAAGAAGAAAACAAACACACAAGAGTTTTTATACTGGTTCGGCAACAACCCGTGCCTACCTCCAGTCCCCAAGCGACCTGCGGTCCTTGAGATTTCTTTCAACCTTGTAAAAATCCTTTTACAAGCAAAGATCCACAAGGGATGTACCCTCCCTTGTTCTCTTTGAAACCCTAGTGGATGTACCCTCCACTAGAACTGATCCACAAGAGATGTACCCTCTCTTGTTCTCAGTCAAACCAAAGTAGATGTACCCTCTACTTGTACCACAAAGGATGTAGCCTCCAATGTGTTAAGACAAAGATCTCAGGCTGTTACACCTTTGATACTTTGTGAATGGGGATACAAAAGAATTCTCAAGCGGTTAAACCTTTGAACGCTTTTGTATTAGGGAATGGGAAGAATCAAAAGAATTCTCAGACTGTGTCGTTTTGAATTCTTTGACAAGGGAGAAGGGAGACACAAAAGAATTCAGGCGGTTAGTCCTTTGTTCTTTTGGAAAAGGGAGAAGAGAGACAAAAAGAATTCAGGCGGTTAGTCCTTGGCAAATTCTTTTTGGCAAATGGAGAAGAGAATGAAAAGATGAATAGCACAAGTTTTCAAGGTTTGGAAAACCAGAAAACTTCAGAAAGCTTTTGGTACAAAGAAGAAGAAGAAGTTCAAAGAGATTCAAGGCTTGTAAAGGATTGTAATGAAAATGATTGGAAAAAAATTCAAGATTGTTGTTCGAAAGATTGATTTGAAAATGCAAAACAAAGCCTTGCTTTTATAGACTCTTCATGTCTAGTCAAGAAGGCCATTAAGAAGAGTTATAACTTTTAGAAAAACTTAAAAACCATTTGAAAAGTCAAAACCTTTTTGAAGAGTTACATCTTTAGATTTTTCAGAAACAAACACTGGTAATCGATTACCAAATATGTGTAATCGATTACACAAAGCTTTTGAGTGAAACAATGTGACTCTTCACTTTTAAATTTGAATTTCAACGTTCAAGGACACTGGTAATTGATTACCAAAACATTGTAATCGATTGTTTTGGTAATCAATTACAGCCTTTTGAAAATATTTGGAACATTGTAAATTAAGTTTGAAAACATTTTCAAACTCATTTTGCTACTGGTAATCAATTACAACAATATGGTAATCGATTACCAGAGAGTAAAAACTCTTTGGTAAAGGTTTTGTCAAAAACTCATGTGCTATTCAAAGTTTTGAAAAAACTTTTTAATACTTATCTTGATTGAGTCTTTTCTTCATTCTTGAATCTTGAGTCTTGAATCTTGATCTTGATTCTTGAGATCTTGAATCTTGTTTGTAGGCTTTCTTCTTGAGTCTTGAATTCTTCTTGATTCTTGAACTCTTGACTTGTTCTTGATTCACTTGAGATGTTCTTTGATTCACTTGAGTTGTTCTTTGATCTTTTGAGCTTTTTGTTCATCTCCTTTGTCATCATCTTTTGTTGTCATCATGGTTATCATCAAAACACCTTTGAATCATTTTTGATTCATCATGAAGCTTTGCTTCCACAGCACCTACTTGAAGCTCTTGTGCTCTGATTACCACTTGATGAAAGCTTACTTGTGGGGCTTCTATGTAGGCTGGATCTTTGAGCTTCAATGAGGTCCTTTAATGGTGATTTTCCACCATGGAGATGCAACGGAAGACAAAGGAGAAGAGGTGAGGGGAGGCGCCATCCACTAGGGAATAAGCCATGGAAGAAGGAGCTTCACCACCAAGATGAGCCTTGGATAAGAGGCTTGGAAGGATGCTTCAATGGAGGAAAAGAAAGAGGGAGAGAAAGAGAGAGGGGGGAGCATGAAATTGAAGGAATAAAAAAGAGAGAGAAGTGGAACTTTGAAGTGTGTCTCATAAGACTTTCATTCATCAAAGTTACAACAAGTGTTACACATGCTTCTATTTATAGACTAGGTAGCTTCCTTGAGAAGCTTTCTTGAGAAAACATCCTTGATAAGTTTCTTTAAGAAAACTTCCTTGAGAAGCTAGAGCTTAGCTACACCCACCCCTCTAATAACTAAGCTCACCTCCTTGAGAAGCTTCCTTGAAAAGATTCCTTGAGAAGATTCCTAAAGAAGCTAGAGCTTAGCTACACACACCTCTCTAATAGCAAAGTTCACTTCCTTGAGATGAGAAGCTAGAGCTTAGCTACACACCCCCTATAATAGCTAAGCTCACCCCCATTCCAAAATACATGAAAATACAAAAAAAAAGTCCCTACTACAAAGACTACTCAAAATTCCCTGAAATACAAGGCTAAAACCCTATACTACAAGAATGGCCAAAATACAAGGCCCAAAAGAAGGAAAAACCTATTCTAATATTTACAAAGATAAGCGGGCTCATACTTAGCCCATGGGCTCAAAATCTACCCTAAGGCTAATGAGAACCCTAGGGCCTTCCCTTGGATCTCTGGCCCAATCTACTTGGAGTCTTCTATCCAATGCCCTTGCGGAGTAGGATTGCATCACAGTTAGTATCCTAATAAGATTAACATATATGAATCATTTTCTAACATTAATGATGCACACGTTAAGTTACCTTGAATTGATCCCTCACACTCGAGAATCCTAAGAATATTTACCGAATATCAAACCCACGCATATGAAGTAAAGATCCCAGTATTACAATCATAATATCGTGTTATTTGCAATCAAAATGTTATGCTCTATTCCTAGCAACATAACGTAAAGAGTAAATTCATTCATTTCAAATTCTAAGAGTACTTTCGAGTCAAACTTAAAATCAAATTTCATGAAATTAGTAATCAAATAGAATCAACAAAAAACCATTTTGCCCATCCTATTGACTTGGTTTCTGGATCCAACAAAAAACCATCAAAACCTACAAAATCATCGATGAATCTTCCATATTTAAACAAAAGAATTAGTAAATGTCCAATATATAAAACAACTAGAAAGAAGGGAAGTTTATAAGAAAAACTACTACAATCAAAAGATAAGTGGGCATTTTAATTCCAAAAATAACTAATTTAAGGCACTTATCAATGTGTCACTCGCTATGGGTGGCACATACTGGAGACTTGGTGGTGTGCTCTTACATACATGACACTTATGAAGTGGCACGTACTAAAGACATGGTGGTGTGCTCTTACATACATTTCACTCACTGTGGGTGGCACGTATTAGAGACTTAGTGCTTGAAGGAGGGCTCACCAAAGGCGGTCCTTGGGTTTCAATAGCCTTGGAGCTACGACTATGGATGTTCCTGTCTTGATAAGAAAATTATGAAAGGGAAGGGATGTAGAATTTTTATTCAGTGAATTTGATTGAGTATGAATTCCCTTCATCATCCCAGATGTGCCTCGTTAAAACTTCTCAAGCCAAAACCCTGATTTTTCTATTTTTAGGAAAAAGAGTACAACATTTAGGTTTGCATTAGGTCAGATGAAATAGAACTTCAAGTGGGTGGCATTCCATGTTCTTGGAATTGCTTTGCCATCCATTTCTTGTAGTTTGTATACTCCATTGTCTAGGCTTGTTATGACCTTGAATGGGCCTTCCCAGTTAGGACTAAACTTTCCCGCTAGAGGATCTTTTTTGGCTTCACCTCAGACTCGCCATTCGAGGTCACTAACTTGAAAGGCTCATGGTTGAACCTTTGTATTGTATCTCCTCACTACTCGGAGTTTGATGGCTTCTTCCCTGATTCTTGCCATGTCTTGGACTTCATCTATTTTTTCGAGTTCTACCTTCATATTTTCTTCATTTTGCTATTGTTGGAACAACAGTCTCCTTGTCAATTGTTCCCCGACTTCCACGAGGATCATGGCATTTGTGCCATATGTGAGTCAATAAGGAGTTTCGTTGGTGGCTGACTGTGGTGAACAATGGTAAGCCCAGAGTATACTGAGGAGCTCCTCTTTTCATAGTCCCTTAGACTTGTTGAGTCTAGTACGCAGGGCCCTTAGGATGACTCTGTTAGCTACCTCTGCCTAGTCATTGGTCTGAGGATGTTCGACAGAGGTGACAAGGTGCTTAACATCATGCCTTATCAAGAAGTCTTCGTAAGTCTGAGCTTTGAATTGAGTGTCATTGTCCATGACAATGGCGTATGGGAGGTCGTACCTGCAAATGAGGTGTTTCCACTTGGTGAAGAAATCGATGGCGACTAGTAAGTATTTGACTTCTCCTAGGGCCTTTGGCAGTGGTCCCATTATCTCCATTCCCCCACATGGCAAAAGGCCAAGGGGAGCTCAGACTATGGAGATTGTTAGGAAAGGTGCGTGGAATGTCTACAAACTCTTGACATCGTCTACATCTCTTTGTAAAGTCAAGGGTGTCTGCCCTGAGTGTTGGCATTTAGTAGCCAGCATGCACCACCTTTGTTGCAAGGGAGCGTCCTCCTGTATGGAGACCGCAAATTCCTTCATGGAGTTCTCACATGACATAATCTGTCTATTGGTTGTTTAGACATTTTAACAAGGGTACTGGCAGCCCTCTTTTGAATAGCTCACCATCAAGGATGATGTAGTAGTTGGCCTTCCATTTCGGGCATCTGGCTTCATTCTTGTCTGATGGCAACACCCCCCGGATTAGGACATTCCTGTAGGTGGTCATCCAGGCTGGTTCCTCCTCTTCTCTGACCATAACTTCTTTAGTGTCTATGGTGGGAGTTTTAAGTGTCTCCTGGATGATAGTCTTAAGGTGTCTGGTCTTTTTTGTGCTAGCCATCTTGGAGAATAGGTATGCTCAAGTGTTGTTCTCCTAGGATATGTAGTACATTTCAAATCATTCGAAATTGTTGTTTAGAGTTTTGGCAATGTGGTATTACTTGAGCAACACTGTCTCCTTAGTCTGGTATCTGTTGGCAACCTGTCCATGGACAAGCTACAAGTCATTATAGCATCATAGCTTCTTTGCCCCAACTTTTCTTGCTAGTTTTATACCTGCAATGAGCGCCTCGTACTCAGCTTGATTGTTTGTGGCTTTGAAGTTGAGTTTGAGAGCTTGCTTTAGGGTGATATTGTCGAGGCCATTGAGAATGATTCTTGCTCCACTTCCCTTTACGTTGGATGCACCATCAACATAGAGGGTCCACCAATTTGGGGTGGTTTGGTTGTTCCCAGCGAATTCTGCCGGGAAGTCTAACATGAACTGTGTCTTCATGGGGTTGCAGGGTTCTTACTGAATATCAAACTCTGAAAGTTCTACGAACCAGGCCACCATCCTTCCTGCGAGTTCAGGCTTTCCCAAAACCTGCTTGATGGGGTAGTTCATTTTGACTACAACTTGATGACTCTGGAAGTAGGGCATGAGTCATCGGGCCGAGGTAATGAGTCCTAGCGCCACCTTTTCTATCATTTGGTAGTGCGTCTCGGCGTCATGGAGTATGCGACTGGTGAAGTAGATAGAGAGCTGGTGCTTCCCTTCCTCTTGTACAAGGGCTAAGCTAACGACTTCTTCAACTACTTAAAGATATAGGAGTAGGGGTACCCTTGCCCTGGGCCAACTTAGGACCGGTGGTGTAGCGATGGTTTTCTTGAAGCCTAAGAAGGCTTGTTTGTAGGTTTCATCCCTGAGGAAAGGTTCATTTTTCTTAAGCGATTTGTAGAATGGCTTCTCTTTTTTCAACGAGCTTGGGGAGAAACCTGGATAGGGATGCTAGTCTTCCATTTAGTTTTTGGACTTCATGGACATTAGTCAAACTATGCATATCCAAAATAGCAGTGCATTTCTCAAAAGTACATTTTTCATGGTTGAGGCACATGTCGTATTTGAGGAGCTCTTCAAAGACCTCTTCCAAGTCTACCCCGTGTTGGGCTATGCTTTGAGACTTGACGACTATGTTGTCAACATAGACCTTGATTTTATGTTTGATCAATTGCTTGAACATCTGATCCATCAGTCTATAGTATGTAGCACCTGCATTTTTTAGGATGAAGGCCATGACCCTGTAGCAAAAGGTGGCATCTTCAATGATAAATGTCATTTTCTCCTCATCTAGATCATGCATCCTGATCTGGTTGTATCCGGAGTAAGCATCCAGGAAGCTTAGCACATGGAACCCAGATGCTTCATTGACTATCATGTTGATGATGGGCAGAGGTTACGCATCTTTGGGGCATGCCCTATTCAGATCAATATAGTCAGTGCACATTCGCCATTTTGTTGTTGGCCTTTTTGACCATGTGAAGATTGGGGAGCCAAGTGGAATATCTGACTTCTCTGATGAAGTTGGCATTAAGGAGTTTGTACACTTCTTCTCTAATAGCTTTGCACCATTCTTCTCCCATCTTTCTTTTCTTTTGTGATACCAGTTTGGCCTAGGGACAGATGGCAAGCTTGTGGCAGATAATGCTGGGATGGATTCTCGACATGTTAGATGGCTGCTAAGCGAAGAAGTCTGTTCTGTGTAGAACATCGGTGATGTGCTGGTGATCATGATTAGTGAGGTCCTTACTGAGCTGCATCCACTGCCTGGGTTTGGGTCCAAGCTGCAGCTAGATGAGCTCTTCATTGGGCTTTAGGCCTCTATCCGAAGTGTCATCATGCGGATCTGTACTGAATTCATTGTCCCGACTTGCTTGGTAGACGATCAGGGCTTGTATTGGAGGCCTTTCATCCACGCTCATGACTTGAGTGCCTTCATCCGCAGTGGGATGAGGCTTGGCTGGCTCCCTGGTGGGACGACAGGGTGCTACCTTCAGGCTTTCTGCATAGCGTGCTTGTTTTGATCTCCCTTGACGGTCACAATCTCCATGGTCAAGGTGGAGAATTTCATTTTCAAATTCGGCATAGATACTATGGCTCCAAGCTCGTTAAGGGTCTTTTTGCCAATCAAACCAAAAAATTATGTATCTGCATCAACAAGTAAATATCTTATTGTGAAGCTCCAAGAGAGTTGGCCTTAATTGAAAGAGGTCATTAGGTCCACATAGCCTCTGGTCTCTACTCTCTCACTTGCAAAGCCAAGGAGTGGACCGGCGTGAGGGTGAATAGTGTTAGGGGAGACCTCGAGCTTTTGGAAAGTTTTCCACCTTGGACATCGTGAAGTTTGTGACAATGATGGAGACAACCATGGGGTCGTCCTGGTTGACGGGGTTGATACCCTTAAAGTCCCTATCCGTGAAAGTGATAGAAGGGAGAATTCATTGTGATGGTGCATCTACAAAATTGATGTGGATGTCCCGAATGGTGTGAAGATGGCATTTACGGGACTGGCTGGACTATCCTCTGTAGGAAAATCCTCCAGCAATGGTGTTGATTACACCTCTAATTTGTAGGGCCGGTTCCTATTCTTGTGGAGGTTGTCATCTAGGCCTCTACTGCTGGTGTTGTAACGCCCTGAAATTTTGATAATTAAAAATAGATGTTTGATGTTTTTCTTGTGTTATTTGATTACTTGATTAATTTGGATGAGTTAAGGTATTGTGTGAATTAGCCATCTGCGATCTTCTTAATGTGGAAGTTGAGTTATGTGGACTTTTATTGACTTAGGTTGAAATTATGAGATTTCAAGTTTTACTTAAACCTGTTCCACTAAAACTGTAATCCTGGATTTGTTAACTGTTGGATCGCTTTCAAATTTGGACTACAGGCTTGCAACCCAATTCTACATTGTCATACCCTAATTTCATCCGGGGACTATTGTTTGATGGCATGCAACCTTTGATTGACCGCTTCGAGGTACTTAGCACCCTTTATTGCACAATATGTGAAGTTCCGAGACGTGCCGGAAATCAAAAGAAAGCATTGTTACGCAATCCGTGAAATTCCGTAACGTGCCGGAAATCAAAAGGAAGTATTGTTACGCAATCCGTGAGTTTCCGTAACTTTTCGAAAGCTAAAAAAGGAGTAATTACATGATCCGTAAGGTTCCGTAACCTTACGGAAAGAAAATAAGTATCGTTATGAAATTCGTAAAGTTTCGTAACGTTACGGAAAAAGAATCACCAAAAAAAAGTAAAGGGGTGTATTTAGTAAAAAAAAGGGGGTGCAAATAGCAACCAGGCCCACTTGGGCCTTCCAGATTCTTCCTTTAGAACCTGGCTCACCTGGGCGAGCTGGGTGCCAAGCTCCTCCCCTATTTTGCTATAAATAGAGGGAGGAGTGAAGAAGGAAAGGGTTCAGCCTTCTTGGCACATCGTATTCACTTGAAATTACTGAGGAAAATTGTTTCCGTGAAGAAAATCCAAGCCGAGGCACTTCCGTAACGTTTTCGTGGGTGATTTCACGAAGATTTTCAACCGTTCTTCGTCATTCATTGTCCGTTCTTCATTGTTCTTCGGTCTTCAACCGGTAAGAACCCGAAATCGAACTTTTCAATTCATTCTATGTACCCGTGGTGGTCCCCATTTGTTTCGTGTACTTTTATTCTCGTTTCATTTACTTTCCGTACCCTCTTTTGACATGCTTCAGTCATTTACTTAAGTCACTTTCTCGCCTAATCAAAAAATAAAATAAATTTCCACCGATCATTTGATTTGTAATATCCGTTAATTTTTGTTAAAATGAAATCCGACCGTTCGGTCGTGCCGTAACCACGTTGGAAATCAAAAAGAGGTAAAATAATAATATAATAATCAAAAATATCTTTTAGTAAAATAAAGCAAAAAAATAAATCGGACGTTTCTCTTTGGGATTTTCTCTTTCTTAATTGAATTGACTAATAACTAAAGTGAAACTAAGGCTAAAATCAACTCGCAAAGTCAAGCTCATCCGCGAAAAATCACTAAAAAAGGATTTTAAGATTCAATACCTTAGTTTTTCTTACCAAGTAAAAAGGATCATTTTTAAGCTCCAACGCCTTTAAATGACCACCTTCCAAGTAAAAAAGAATCGCTTGATTCGCCCTTAAAAAAGAACTACGTAGGTTTGATTTCCTCTTCGTTGGAGGGTACGTAGGAGCAAGAGCCCCGCTTTTGTCGACCCCAAAAATAAAAAAGAAATAAAAGTTAGGGTAACACAATTTCACACAATTCTAAAAATAAGGCTGTTGTCCTTTGAGACAAACGTGAGAGGTGCTAATACCTTCCTCAAACGTAAATACAACTCCCGAACTTGGAATATTCTTTATGACCGGTTTCCTTCGGTTTTTCCGACGTTTTCCACAAATAAACGTTGGTGGCTACTCCGTGCATTTTCCTCCTTTGGAAAACGCTCCCGTGAGCCTCGCCCCGCTCGCCTGCAAAAGGGTAGGTTGCGATAGTTGGCGACTCCAGTGGGGACTGTTTTTGTGAGTTAGGCCTATTTTAGGGAATTGTGGAATTGTGTAAATGTAATAACTGCTGTCTTTTCCACATTTTTACACTGCATTCTAAGCACCCACGGGTTTGAGTAAAAAAGGGGCTCTATACCCAGGTTCATGGGAATCTAAGGAGTGGAGGTGAATCTATGGTCATGCTAGGTCTCCGACTTGCTTGATAATAGTGAAACCTCGTCTAGAGCTTTCTCTCTTTATAATGTGTTGTCGCTGGTATTCCATACCGCTGCAATATTATTATCTTGAGTGATGATACCTCTAGAAAACAGCCATGTGAGTTATGAATTGTTGGGAGTAGTTATTAGAGACCCCTAGATATTATCCTATAGGTCCCCAAATAGGGGCACGGAGCAAACACGCTCCGTGCCATTTGTTCTCATGCATTCTTCTGCAAATAGCACATAAATTATAGTTTTGCTAGTGATATTTTGTTTCTCTAGAGTAATACGTCACTTTTTAATACATACATTGGGGCGCCATAATGCCTAGAACGTAGTATTAAAAAGATGGATCTTTTTGGTCTCGTATATGTAAATTACCCCTTGTTTTTTTTTCTTTTTTCCGTTTCATGCATGCGCATTGCATCATTCATATCGGAGACGAGAGAGACGATTCATCTACCAGTCGTTGCAAGCGGCATGCATGGTCTCTCATGGCGGAGACGAGAGAGACGAATGTTTGTTTCATCTCGAGGAATCACACGACATGGAAACCTGTCCCATGGTGGAAGAGTTACTTCAACGGCTCATGGACTGGGGACAGCTCGAAGTGTCCAAGGGAGATAGGGAAGAACCACAGATTTGCATGCAGTCGGAAGAAAAGAAGGTTCCCCCAACCCCCAAAGCCCTAGTAATATCTTTCACTAGGAATGTGACCGGCTCCAGGCCCATGTACCCCCCAACAGCGCCCAAGCCAATGTCGTTTGCCTATCAAATCAATAAGGTCGTTCCATGGAAGTATACCCCTCCCGCATTTGGAGAAAGGGCGGCAACCGAGGTTGACTCCTTATCAGCCAAGGTGACCAACATTACCGGTCTTAGCGGCGTAACCTGCAGTGGTCGGGTGTTCGCTCCCCCTCACTCAGTGGAATTGTCCTCCAAGGGGAAAGCACCCATGATCCAAGAGCCCACAGACGTGGCCACCCCCTCAAAAGAAGTGGATCCCCCAATGGTAAAATGGGTTAAAAAGAATGAAGGTCTTCAAGGAAAGGCGGTGACTTTGGAAGAGGCTCATGAGTTCCTTCGTCTCATCCAACAAAGCGAGTTTAAAATGGTTGAGCAACTGAATAAAACTCCGGCAAGGATCTCTTTGCTCGAACTGCTCATAAACTCCGAGCCTCATCGTGCACTATTGGTAAAGGTCCTCAACAAAGCCCACGTAGCACACGACATCTCATTTGAGGGTTTTGAAGGCATTGTTAATCATATAACTACCAATAACTATATCGTGTTTACGGAAGAAGAGATTCCCGTTGAGGGGAGAGGGCACAACAAGGCTCTGCATGTGTCTGTCAGATGTATGGAACATGTCGTCGCTAAGGTACTCATCGACAATGGTTCAAGTTTAAATATGATGCCAAAGACCATCTTGGAGAAACTTCCTTTTAATGCGTCACGTCTAAAACCAAGTTCGATGGTGGTACGAGCCTTTGATGGTAGTCGGCGGGAAGTGATGGGGGAAATCGACATCCCCATTCAGATAGGCCCCCACACTTGCAATGTGGTTTTTCAAGTGATGGACATAAATCCCGCCTACAGCTGCCTCTTGGGGAGACCCTGGATTCATGCGCTAGGAGTGGTCCCTTCTATGCTTCACCAGAAATTGAAATTCGCGGTTGGTGGACTCTTGGTGATAGTGTCAGGCGAAGAGGAAATGTTGGTGAGCTGCCCTCCTCTGCACCATATGTAGAAGCAGCGGAAGAATCATTGGAAACAGCTTTCCAATCCTTCGAGGTGGTGAGTTGTGCCTCTGTGGAAACGAGTCTGGTGCTACCTTGTCTCTCTAATGCAGCCCTAATGGTGGCATGGGTCTGGATAAGGACAGCCTCGGGAATGCCGTTGTGGTCAACATTAGGGGAAACCCGTACAAATATGGGTTGGGGTATGAACCCGGGAAACCGGGAAGAAGGAATGCGCCGTCAAGACTTCGGGCAGACAAGGCATGGCCCGGCCATGTTAGCCAGTGTTTCACGAGTGTCGGGATAATGTTCGAGGAAGAGGTGGCGGCAATAGGAGAGGAGTCTCCACAAGATCCGCCAAGTTTCGTGAGACCATGCCATCCCAATTCCCAAGTGGGGAATTGGCGCTTGATAAGCCAGTCGGAGGTCTATACCGTTGATTCAATGTAATTAGAGGCTATAGATTCCTTTCTCTTTTGTTTTGTGAAACCTACCTTATTAAATAACAAAGAGATCTTGTTTCATCTATTCTTGCGGTTCCACCTTTTCTCATATCATTTTGCATGTTTTTGTTTCTTTTGTCTTGATTGGTATAGATATGAGGGTCGATTCTTTGAGGATCCTAACAACGAGGGTTTGATAATCGATTTTGACTGAGATGTAAGCCAAACAATAAACGAAGAAGAGGAAGAGGACGTCCTTTCACCAGAGTTGGAGAGGTTGATCGCTCAGGAAGAACGCGAAATGAAGCCTCACCAAGAGGAAACCAAACTAATAAACTTAGAGACTGGAGAGGGAATGAAAGAAGTGAAAGTAGGAACCGGTATGACCGCACCTATCCGCCGAGGCTTGATAACCCTTCTTGAAGAATATCAAGACATCTTTGCGTGGTCGTACCAAGACATGCCAGGGATGGACCTCGACATTGTGCAGCATAAGTTGCCATTGAATCCTGGGTCTTCCCCGGTTAAGCAGAAGCTATGAAGGATGAGACCCGAAATGTCTTTAAAAATCAAAGAAGTGAGAAAGCAGTTCAATGCGGGTTTCTTAGGAGTAGCTCGATACCCGGAGTGGGTAGCCAACATTGTCCCGGTCCCAAAAAAGGACGACAAAGTACGAATGTGCGTAGACTATCGAGACTTAAACCGAGCCAGTCCTAAAGATAATTTTCCCCTGCCACACATTGATATACTGGTAGATAATACAGCCAAGTTCGCCCTTTTCTCTTTTATGGATGGTTTCTCAGGGTATAATCAGATAAAGATGGCACCCGAAGATGTGGAGAAGACTACTTTCGTCACCCTATGGGGAACGTTCTACTACAAAGTGATGGCCTTCGGGCTGAAAAATGCTGGGGCAACCTATCAGCGTGCCATGGTACCGTTGTTCCACGACATGATGCATAAAGAGATAGAAGTCTATGCAGATGACATGATTGCCAAATCTCGGACTGAGGATGAACACATCGTCAATCTGCGTAAAGTGTTTGGAAGGCTGCGGAAATACCAACTGAAACTAAACCCAACCAAGTGCACCTTCGGGGTAAAATCGGGGAAGTTACTAGGATTTATCGTGAGCCAGAAAGGGATAGAGATAGATCCCGAGAAAGTAAAGGCCATTCTTGAAATGCCAGAGCCACGCACGGAGAAGCAGGTTCGAGGTTTCCTGGGCAGGTTGAATTACATCGCGAGATTTATCTCGCAACTCACCCCTACCTATGAGCCCATCTTCAAACGATTGCGTAAGAACCAGGCGGTCCTGTGGAACAGTGACTGCCAAGAGGCCTTCGAGAAGATCAAACAGAGCCTCGCAAACCCCCCGGTGCTCATGCCACCTGTAACAGGAAGACCTCTTTTCCTGCACATGACTGTGTTAGATGAGTCTATGGGGTGCGTGTTGGGTCAGCACGATGACTCTGGGAAAAAGGAACAAGCCATTTACTATCTAAGCAAGAAGTTTACCGCATGTGAGATGAATTACTCAATGCTGGAAAGAACGTGCTGCGCCTTGGTATGGGCATCACATCGTCTTAGGCAGTACATGCTCAGTCATACCACGTGGCTTATTTCCAAAATGGATCCCGTGAAATACATCTTTGAGAAATCGGCCCTCACAGGACGAATCGCTAGGTGGCAGGTACTACTATCTGAATTCGATATTGTCTATGTCACCCAAAAGGCGATAAAGGGAAGCGCCTTGGCAGATTATTTGGCCCAACAACCCCTCCAAGATTATCGGCCGATGCACCCTGAGTTCCCGGATGAAGACATCATGGCCCTATTCGAAGAGAAGCGAACACACGAGGATATGGACAAATGGATTGTTTGCTTCGATGGGGCATTGATGTGCCATCATTTTCTTCTATTTTCTAAACCCTTTTTGCACCATTTTAATTACTGATTGGTCTTAATTGTCAATTAATTAGGCAGTTTTATTATTTGGGCTCATTTAGCTAATTTGATGTTTTTAATCTAATTTTAGGAATTAATGAAACATTGGGCTTAATCCGAATTTTGGTTGTGGACTTGAAGAGGGCAAATAAAGCAGCGCTTACCTTAGTTAATTTCTAATTAGGAAATTTCGCAATTTTATTTTATGTGGTTCAGTGTTTATTTCGTTTTGGGCCAGAGTATTGAAATAGGGCCCAGTGACTTTGAGTGACTCTTTTTAAATAGCAACCTTGGGATTCGTGCAAGGCATTCTATTAGACTATTATTCAGAGCTTAGGGTTTATGGTTTTGAGGTTTTTCTGTTCTAATGCTACTATTTCGTTCTTAATGCAATTTTCCATTTCCTGCTTCTAATTACAATTTCGTTCTTGTTTCTTCTTCTACTTTCATTTACGTTTCTGTCTTCATTTTCGTTTCTGTCTCATTACGTTTCTGCTTATTTACGTTTCTGTTTATTTACGTTTCTGCTTCATGTTTCATTTACATTTTCTGTTTGAATCTATGGAAGGCTAATTATTCTGGTGTTGTTTCCTTCTGAGGAAGAAACCTAACTCTCTTTGAGGTTTCGTTTATAATGTGGTTCCCTGGCAGTTTTCCCTTCACCAGTTAACCCAAATTCGTGAACATTAATCAGTGCACGCTTCGTGTTCGATTAATTGCCTCTAAGCCTAACTTGCGTTCATGCTTAATGGACGAAGGGCTAACTGGTGTATGTGGTGCCTAATCACGTATTGACAACCCTAAGTTGATTTTCGCTTAGTAAATTGAAATAGGGTTGGATTAAGTGGTTAACTGTTAGGGACGAATTCTCCATAACCCAGGATAAGAGAACGGCTTCTGAATCAGAGGAAACAACCCATTTTTAATATTATTAATTTTGTATTCCAGTTTACTTGTTCTGCTCCTTAAATCCCAAAACAAACAAACCCCTCCCCCCCAATCATTATTGTTACTGCAAGTATATTATGAACATTTGGTTTATCATTGCTCGTTGGGAAACGACCTAGGATCACTTCATAGTTACTTCATTTTCATGTTTATTTGATTCGGGTACGGCCTCGATCAAATTTGGCGCCGTTGCTGGGGAGCAGTGTCCAAAGGTTCATAATAACTAGCTAGTGTTGTGTGTTTAATTCTTTCGTGTTTTAAGTTTAATTGTTAGTATTGTGTTAGTATGTGTGTTAGTGTTATTTAGTGTCCTGGTATTTTGTTTAGTGTGTGTTCTGTTTCAGTTTTCCTATTAAGCACTTTCCCTGTTTCAGTTTTGGGTGTTTTGTTGTGAATAGTGTTTTGCGACGGACTTAGCGACCACTTTTGCTTGCGGCAAAACAGAGTAGTAGTAGAAATCAAGTAGAGACGGATTTTAGCGACCACCCATGCTGAATTATTTGAGATTTTTTGTTTTAGTATCTAGGGTTGTTATTTTTGGCTGAATTTTTTTGTGGTAACTTATTTTAATCTATATTTTGTGGGAAAAATATATAGAGTCTTTAGTTTGGTCAGATTTGAATGTTCCAAAAAAGTAGCAAATTTTGTTTTTGTCGAAACTTCAAACGGCCATAACTTTTGCTCCGGTTATCAGAATCGCAATTATTATATATGTATTTGGGGTAGAAAAAAATTTCCTACGTCGTGGCAGCTTGCTGTAGGCTGGCTGAGGTCTCCATCTTCCAAAAAAAGTGATTCTGTCAAAAGATTTTTATTTTTCAAGTTTTATTGACTTATTTTTCTTAACCTACCATTTTTAGCTTCCATAGTTAGACTTTGATTTTTTGCCTGAAATTTTTTGTGCTATCTTCTCATCATTTTATAAGGTTGCTCACAAAATTTCAAGTCATTTGGAGATCATTTGAGGGTAGCTGTAGTTCAAACCTCCACCTTTATTTACATGACAAAGCAACTAGTTGTGCATGCTGAATGTAGTGTATGACTAGAGGCAATCCATCTGACTTACAACCCTTTGATCCTGAGATAGATAGGACATTTCATAGAATAGTTAGGCATCATTTTATACCTTTTGATCATCCTGAGCATTCCATTACTGGTGAATCTGTGCATTCTGTTATTGGTGATTTTGAACATCCTAATTTTGAGCATTATAATTTTGAGCATTCTGATTCTGAGCATTCAGATTTTGAACATTTTGAGAACATGGCACAACCTCCACCCCGTGAGAGGACTCTAAGGGAAATGGCTGCACCTGATTTCACCTACGAAAGCTTGTGCATCCAATACCCTGATGAGGATGTTTCATATGTTCTTAAAACTGGACTGATTCATTTGCTTCCAAAGTTTCATGGCCTTGCAGGTGAAGACCCGCACAAACATTTGAAGGAATTTCATATTGTCTGCTCCACCATGAAACCCCCAGATGTCCAAGAGGATCATATATTTATGAAGGCTTTTCCTCATTCTTTAGAGGGAGTGGCAAAGGACTGGTTGTATTACCTTGCTCCATGGTCCATCACGAGCTGGGATGACCTTAAGAGAGTATTCTTAGAAAAAAATTTCCCTGCTTCTAGGACCACAGCCATCAGGAAGGATATCTCAGGTATTAGACAACTCAGTGGAGAGAGCCTGTATGAGTACTGGGAGAGATTTAAACAACTATGTGCCAGTTGCCCTCACCATCAGATTTCGGAGCAGCTTCTTCTCTAATATTTTTATGAAGGACTCAGTAATATGGAGAGAAGTATGATAGATGCTGCCAGTGGTGGAGCCCTTGGAGACATGACTCCTGCTGAAGCCAGAAATTCAATTGAGAAGATGGCTTCCAACTCTCAGCAGTTTAGCGCCAGAAATTATGCTATAGTCATTAGAGGAGTGCATGAGGTAGCTACAAACTCAGCTGCATCATCTGAAACTAAGAAGCTTGAAGGAAAACTGGATGCATTGGTTAACTTGGTAACCCAACTGGCCTTGAACCAAAAATTTGTACCTGACGCAAGGGTCTGCGGTTTGTGTTCCTCTGCTGACCACCATACAGACCTTTGCCCTTCCATGCAGCAACCTGGAGCAATTGAGCAGCCCAAAGCTTATGCTGCAAATATTTACAATAGACCTCCTCAACCTCAACAACAAAATCAACCACAGCAGAACAATTATGACCTCTCCAGCAACAGATACAACCCTGGATGGAGAAATCACCCTAATCTCAGATGGTCTAGCCCTCAGCAACAACAACAGCAGTCTGCTCCTTCCTTCCAAAATGCTGTTGGCCCAAGCAGATCATACATTCCTCCACCAATCCAACAACAGCAACAGCCCCAGAAACAGCCAACAGTTGAGGCCCCTCCACAACCTTCCCTCGAAGAACTTGTGAGGCAAATGACTATGCAGAACATGCAATTTCAACAAGAGACCAGAGCTTCCATTCAGAGCTTGACTAATCAGATGGGACAATTGGCTACACAATTGAATCAACAACAGTCCCAGAATTCTGACAAGCTACCTTCCCAAGCTGTCCAAAATCCCAAAAATGTCAGTGCCATTTCATTGAGGTCGGGAAAGCAGTGTCAAGGACCTCAACCCATAGCACCTTCCTCATCAGCAAATGAATCTGCCAAACTTCGCTCTACTCCAGAAAAAGGTGATGACAAAAATTTACCTAACAATTTCTGTGCAGGTGAATCTTCTTCCACTGGTAATTCTGATTTGCAGAAGCAGCACATCCCTCCTCTTCCATTCCCTCCAAGAGCAGTCTCCAACAAAAAAATGGAAGAGGCAGAAAAGAGATCTTGGAAACATTCAGAAAAGTAGAGGTAAACATACCTCTGCTAGATGCAATAAAGCAAATTCCAAGATACGCCAAATTCTTGAAGGAGCTGTGCACTAATAAGAGGAAGCTTAAAGGAAGTGAACGAATTAGCATGGGCAAAAATGTCTCCGCATTGATTGATAAATCTGTTCCCCAAATTCCTAAAAAATGTAAAGATCCAGGTACATTCAGCATACCTTGTAATATAAGGAATAGTAAGTTTGACAATGCCATGCTAGATTTAGGAGCTTCTGTTAGTGTTATGCCTCTGTCTATTTTTAATTCTCTATCTCTAGGTCCCTTGCAGTCAACTGATGTGGTGATTCATTTAGCTAATAGAAGTGTTGCCTACCCTGTTGGTTTCATAGAAGATGTCTTAGTTAGAGTTGGTGAACTGATTTTCCCTATTGATTTTTATATTTTGAATATGGAAGGTGAATTTTCTCAAGGATCAGTTCCCATCATTCTAGGCAGACCCTTTATGAAAACTGCTAGAACTAAGATAGATGTTTATGCAGGCACACTATCCATGGAGTTTGGTGATATAACTGTTCATTTTAATATTCTGGATGCTATGAAATACCCATCTGAAGATCTTTCTGTATTTTGTGCTGAAATAATTGACCATGTTGTTGATGAATACATGACCGATCTTTACTCTAATCTGCATGCCTCTCACTCTTCATGCATTGAGTCTGAAATTGTACTTGATCATATGTCTGAATTTGATGCTGAAAGTGAATCTGAAAGTGATATTGATTGCTTGTCTGGTGGTGGTGTTTTACCTCTGGAGATTGATTTTATAGAGTCAGATAGGACTAACCATGTTTCAGGAAGTACACATACCTCTGACTTTCTTTATGAGGTACAGGCTGAGAAACCATCTCCTTCTACCACTATCCAGCCGACCACACCAGAATTGAAGCCTCTGCCATCAAATTTAAAATACGCTTACTTGGATGATAGCAAAAGTTTTCCAGTGATTATATCTGCCTCCCTTGCTGATGAGCAAGAGGAGAAGTTGTTGTCTGTTCTCAAGAAGCATAAGAAGGCTATAGGCTGGACCCTGGCGGACATTCCTGGTATTAGCCCATCCACATGTATGCATCGAATAAATTTAGAGGATGGAGCTAAACCAGTAAGATAGCCACAGAGAAGACTCAACCCGGTGATTCTTGATGTAGTGAAGAAGGAGATAACCAAGCTTTTGCAAGCTGGAATCATTTATCCTATCTCCGACAGCCAATGGGTGAGTCCCGTCCAGGTAGTCCCGAAGAAGACCGGCCTTACAGTGATCAAAAATGAGAAGGAGGAGTTGATTCCTACTCGGGTACAGAACAGTTGGAGAGTCTGCATTGACTATAGGAGGCTGAACCAAGTGACCAAAAAGGACCATTTTCCCCTGCCATTCATTGACTAGATGCTTGAGCGCCTGGCAGGTAAATCTCACTACTGTTTCCTTGATGGTTTTTCTGGTTATATGAAATTACTATTGCTCCTGAGGATCAGGAAAAGACCACATTCACCTGCCCCTTCGCCACTTTTTCCTATAGGAGGATGCCTTTCGGCCTGTGCAATGCCCCTGGTACCTTCCAGCGGTGCATGATTAGTATTTTCAGTGATTTATTAGAAAATTGCATAGAGGTGTTTATGGATGGTTTCACTGTATATGGATCCTCTTTTGATGGTTGTTTGGATAGTTTGGAAAAAGTTTTGAATAGATGCATTGAAACTAACCTTGTTCTAAATTTTGAAAAATGTCATTTTATGGTTGAGCAAGGTATAGTTTTAGGCCACATTATTTCCAATAAAGGTATTGAAGTAGATCCCGCAAAAAATTTTGTTATTTCACAATTGCCTTACCCCTCTTGTGTGCGAGAGGTGCGATCTTTTCTTGGTCATGCAGGATTCTACAAGCGCTTTATAAGGGATTTTAGTAAAGTAGCCCTTCCACTGTCCAACTTGTTGCAAAAGGAGGTGGAGTTTGACTTTAATGACAGATGCAAAGAGGCTTTTGATTGCCTCAAAAGAGCGCTGACTACCACCCCCATCATCTAGGCACCCGTCTGGACAGCCCCTTTTGAGCTTATGTGTGATGCATCAAATTATGCATTGGGGGCTATCCTTGCTCAGAAAATTGATAAATTGCCCAGGGTGATATACTATGCTTCTAGGACTTTAGAGGTTGCCCAAGCGAATTATACTACTACTGAGAAATAACTTCTAGCCATAGTTTTTGCTCTTGAAAAATTTCGATCTTATTTGCTTGGTACCCGCATTATTGTTTATACTGACCATGCAATTCTAAAGTACTTGTTAAAGAAGGCTGATTCTAAGCCTAGGTTGATCCGATGGATGCTCTGGCTCCAAGAGTTTGACTTGGAGATTCGTGATAAGAGCGGAGCACAAAATTTAGTTGATGATCATTTAAGTCGGATCGAACGTGTAACGAATGCGGATTCACCCATTCGGGATGATTTCCCGGATGATCATTTGTATATACTGTATAGTATTTCTGACTCTCTTTCTACTCCCGGGTTTGCTAACATTGTCAATTATTTGGTTGCTTTTGTTTTTCCTCCCTTAGCATCTAAGGCCCCAAAAGATAAAATTAAAAGTGATGCTAAGCATTTTATTTGGGATGACCCCTACTTGTGGAAATTGTGCAGTGATCAGGTAATTAGACGATGCATTCCAGATCATGAGACTGACTCAGTCCTGTAGTTTTGTCATTCTTCCGCACCGGGAGGTCATCTGGGTGTTCAAAGGACAGCTCGCAAAGTGCTTGATTGTGGCTTTTATTGGCCCACCATCTTTAAAGATGCGTGGAAGATCTGCAGCACTTGTGAGTAGTGTCAGAGAGCAGGAAATACACTTACATGGCGACAACAAATGCCTCAGCAACCTATGCTATTCTGTGAGGTGTTTGATGTCTGGGGTATAGATTTCATGGGCCCTTTTCCTGTCTCTTTTGGTTATGTTTACATTCTCCTTGCAGTTGACTATGTTTCAAAATGGGTGGAAGCCAAGCCCACTAGAACTAATGATGCTAAGGTTGTTGCAGATTTTGTCAGATCTAATATGTTTTGCAGGTTTGGAGTACCTAAAGCAATTGTTAGTGATCAAGGAACCCATTTTTGCAACAGAACAATGCATGCCTTGCTTAAAAAGTACGGGGTGGTACACAGGGTATCCACACCATACCACCCCCAGACCAATGGACAGGCAGAAATTTCTAATAGGGAGATCAAGAGAATTTTAGAGAAGATTGTGCAGCCCAGCAGGAAAGATTGGAGTACCAGGCTTGATGATGCTCTCTAGGCATATCGGACTACCTACAAAGCACCCAAAGGAATGTCTCCTTATCGGGTTGTCTTTGGAAAGGCATGTCATCTTCCAATGGAAATTGAGCACAAAGCATACTGGGCAGTGAAGACTTGCAACTTCACTATGGATCAAGCTGGTGAGGAAAGAAAGTTGCAACTGAGTGAGTTAGATGAAATCCACCTAGAAGCCTACGAGAATGCCAAGTTCTACAAAGAAAAGACCAAGAAGTTCCATGACAGCGTGATAGTTCAGAAGGACTTCATGGTTGGGCAAAAAGTGTTATTGTATAATTCTAGGCTTGGACTCATGAGTGGTAAGTTGAGGTCTAAGTGGATTGGTCCTTTTGTTGTTACTAATGTTTTTCCTTATGGTACAGTTGAGATCAAAATCGACTCCACAAACAAGAGCTTCAAGGTCAACGGCCATCGACTTAAGCCATTCCTCACGAACCCTTCTTTAGTGGACGTAGTGGTGGAAGAGACTTCCTTACTCCACCCTACTCTTCCTCCACCATGACTTAGGGAGTTCTTCTCTTCCTATCTCCTTCTTTGCTTTTATTACACTTGTCTGATTCTATTTGATGATTTAATTGTTTTTAATCTCTTAATTGTGCTACATTGAGGACAATGTGTTGTTTAAGTATGGGGGGGGGAGTGTTCTTTGGTTTTTGTTAGTTTTGTTGGTTTTGTTAATTTGTTAGTTGTGTTAATTTGTTAATGTTGTTAGTTTCGTCGGATTTTTAGTTTAATATTTTGAGTCAATTTTGTGCGCATATACGACTTTGCATGTTTTTCTTTGAATCATAGGATATGTTCAAGAAATGGGTAATTGTTTTGAAAATAAAAGTTTTTGACATTTTGTGACTTGAAATCCTTGATTCTCCTCTACATTTCATGATAGTTTTGAAAGCTCAATTTGAAAGTGGTGAGTTTAACTTTGTGAGAATTTGAGCCATCCATCATCATAATCATTTGGTGTGTTTTGCCCCATTGATTGCTTGCACAATAGCCTTGGCTTGATTCTTGTTGATGCTTCCTAATTCACATGCATATTTGGATATGATTGAGGCAATTTTGTTCTTATAAGCTTCTAGCCAAATGGACTTACCTTGACTTAATTCCTTTGATAGCCCTTTTGAGCCTTGTTTCCCTTTCCTTGTTTTGAAGCTCACTACAAGCCTTAAGTGAAAAACCATGATATCACCATATCCTTAAGGAATTTTGGAGCTTTGGAATTGTTTTGGGAATAAGTGTGGGGGGTTTTTGTTTCATTGGATAACATGTTTTGTTGGCCATACTTCATGATATATTTTGAGCCATACTTGATGTACATTGCATATTGGTTAAATGTTGGACATGCTGAATATGATGCTGTTTCTCAAAGGCTACAGAGTAATTAAAAAAAATAATTAAAAAAATCGAAAAAAAAAAGAAGAAGCAGTAAAGTTGAGTGAATAAGATCTTAAATGACAAAAGAATGATGAGACTCTTGGTTCTACTCTTTGTGTTTAAATTTTATCTTTACTTCTTTTTATTTTCTTATGTTTTCTTAATATGCACTTATTCCCCATTACTCCTCTATTCCTTTGGGATTCAGCCACTTATTCCATATTTTTCCATACCTTTTCCTTGGCCCCATTACAACCTTAAAAGACCTTTTGATCCTCATGTGCTTGTGTTTATGGGTTGATTGTCAATTTTAGAATCTTGCCAAGTTTATGTGGTGTTTATTTTCATGGGTGCTTTGAGGGTAAATAGTAGCCTAAACACTTGAGAGATAGAGTGTATATCTTGTGAGGCTTCATCACTTTTCATTCTTGAGCTGATTAACTATTTTGCCATGATTGGGTTGCTTGGATGATTTTCATGAATGTCTTGACTTTTCGGATCTCCTTATTTTAGATGTTACCCATTCCTTTCATTCCTTGATGTTCATTGAGAAATATGTGAATGTTTTCGTTTGTCTCTCTTTGATATCCTTGGATTTTGTTCTTTGTTTCATTTTTCCCAGGAGTGCAAAAGGCTAAGTATGGGGGGGTTTTGATGTGCCATCATTTTCTTCTATTTTCTAAACCCTTTTTGCACCATTTTAATTACTGATTGGTCTTAATTGTCAATTAATTAGGCAGTTTTATTATTTGGCCTTATTTAGCTAATTTCATGTTTTTAATCTAATTTCAGGAATTAATGAAACATTGGGCTTAATCCGGATTTTGGTTGTGGACTTGAAGAGGGCAAATAAAGCAGCGCTTACCTTAGTTAATTTCTAATTAGGAAATTTCACAATTTTATTTTATGTGGTTCAGTGTTTATTTTGTTTTGGGCCAGAGTATTGTAATAGGGCCTAGTGACTTTGAGTGACTCTTTTTAAATAGCAGCCTTGGGATTCGTGCAAGGCATTCTGTTAGACTATTATTCAGAGCTTAGGGTTTATGGTTTTGAGGTTTTTCTGTTCTATTGCTACTGTTTCGTTCTTAATGCAATTTTCCATTTCCTACTTCTAATTACAATTTCGTTCTTGTTTCTTCTTCTACTTTCATTTACGTTTCTGTCTTCATTTTCGTTTCTGTCTCATTTACGTTTCTGCTTATTTACGTTTCTGTTTATTTACGTTTCTGCTTCATGTTTCATTTATGTTTTCTGTTTGAATCTATGGGAGGCTAATTATTCTGGTGTTGTTTCCTTCTGAGGAAGAAGCCCAACTCTCTTTGAGGTTTCATTTATAATGTGGTTCCCTGGCAGTTTTCCCTTCACCAGTTAACCCAAATTCGTGAACATTAATCAGTACACGCTTCGTGTTCGATTAATTGCCTCTGAGCCTAACTTGCGTTCATGCTTAATGGACGAAGGGCTAACTGGTGTATGTGGTGCCTAATCACGTATTGACAACCCTAAGTTGATTTTAGCTTAGTAAATTGAAATAGGGTTGGATTAAGTGGTTAACTGTTAGGGACAAATTCTCCATAACCCAGGATAAGAGAACGGCTTCTGAATCAGAGGAAACAACCCATTTTTAATATTATTAATTTCGTATTCTAGTTTAGTTGTTCTGCTCCTTAAATCACAAAACAAACAAACCCCTCCCCCCCCCCAATCGTTACTGTTACTGCAAGTATATTATGAACATTTGGTTTATCATTGCTCGTTGGGAAATGACCTAGGATCACTTCCTAGTTACTTCATTTTCATGTTTATTTGATTCTGGTACGGCCTCGATCAGGCATCTAATGCTTTGGGCCATGGAGTAGGGGCAGTCCTTGTATCCCCAGACGATCAGTGTATTCCTTTCACGGCCAGGCTAGGTTTCGATTGTACCAACAATATGGCCGAATATGAAGCATGCGCCCTTGGGATTCAAGCGGCCATTGATTTTGACGTAAAGCTACTCAAAGTGTATGGATACTCGGCTTTGGTAATACGCCAGTTGAGAGTAGAATGGGAAACTAGGGATCCAAAGTTGATACTCTATCAAACTCATATTTTGAAGTTAGCCGAATTCTTTGACGACATTTCTTTCCACCACATACCTCGGGAAGAGAACCAAATGGCCGATGCATTGGCCACCTTGGCATGCATGTTTCAACTTGCCCCACACGGGGATCTGTCGTACATTGAATTCAGATCTCGGGGCAAGCCGGCACATTGTTGTGCAATAGAGGAAGAGCAAGATGGGAAACCGTGGTATTTCGACATCAAACAATATGTTGAGAACAAAGAATATCCACCAGGGATTTCCGACAATGACAAAAGAACGTTAAGGAGATTGGCTACTGGTTTCTTTGTGAGTGGTACCATCCTGTACAAACGAAACCACGACATGACCCTCCTACGATGCGTAGATGCCAAAGAGACGAACTACATGATTGAGGAAATCCACAGGGGTTCATTTGGGACACATGCCAATGGGCATGCTATGGCCAGGAAGATCCTTAGAGCCGGTTATTATTGGCTCACTACGGAAAGCGATTGTTGCGCCCATGTAAGGAAATGCCATAAATGTCAAGCATACGCGAACAATGTCAATGTTCCGCCACATCCTCTGAATGTCATGTTCGCCCCTTGGCCTTTTTCCATGTGGGGGATAGATGTCATTGGGGCCATTGAACCCAAAGCTTCGAATGGTCATCGCTTCATTCTTGTGGCGATAGATTATTTCACCAAATGGGTCGAAGCGGCTTCTTATACCAATGTCACGAGGAGTGTGGTGGTCAGATTCATAATGAAGGAACTAATTTGTCGATACGGACTCCCTAGGAAGATCATTACTGACAATGGCACCAATTTGAACAACAAAATGATGCAGGAAATGTGCGGGGATTTCAAGATCCAGCATCATAACTCCACCCCTTATCGGCCAAAGATGAATGGAGCTGTAGAGGCTGCAAATAAAAAATATTAAGAAGATTATTCAAAAGATGACAGTGTCATACAAAGATTGGCATGAGATGCTGCCTTTTGCCCTGCATGGATATAGAACCTCCGTACAAACTTCTACTGGGGCAATGCCGTATTCCTTGGTTTATAGGATGGAAGCGGTACTCCCATTTGAGGTAGAGGTCCCTTCCTAGAATATACTAGCGGAATCAGGCCTAGAAGAGTCAGAGTGGGCTCAAGCACGCTACGACCAACTCAAACTTATTGAAGGTAAGCGTTTGACAGCCATGAGCCATGGGCGCCTGTATCAACAAAGGATAAAGAACGCATTTGATAAGAAGGTATGCCCATGCAAGTTCAACGAGGGGGACCTTGTGCTGAAAAAGATATCCCACGCTGTTAAAGATAATCGAGGGAAGTGGGCCCCAAATTACGAAGGACCTTTCGTTGTGAAAAGGGCTTTTTCTGGGGGGGCTCTAGTGCTCACCAACATGGATGGTGAGGAACTACCCACGCCTGTGAACTCCGATGTCGTTAAGCGATATTACGCTTGAAGTCTAGGGCAATTAAGGAAACCGCTGCATGTTCTTTTTATTTTTAAGTTTTTGTTCTTCTTGGTTTCCTCCAGGGATTCCTATCCGCTGTAATTGTCTCGTCACGTATCTTTAAAAGAAGAGAACATGGGTTTGAGGCTTCAGTCCTCACCTTGGTTTTAAACCGTGTGTTAGTTTGTAATAACCTGAGCCTTTTTCGCTCAGTTCATGGGGTGCCCCAAGCGCTTAGTTAAAACTGAACCTAACTAGGTTTCACTAAGAAGATTATTGCATTGAAAACATTCATGCATACGCATACACATGCATATTTTGTGATAATAGGAGCAGAATCGTCTTTGGCCACGGTCAGTGGGCGAGACAAAAGTTAAAGGCAGAAATCAATCAAGGTGAGACGACAACGTGGTCACGATTTGCCACACATTGTTGTTTCCTACTTTCAGGTACTTAGGGACGGATGCAAATAGAGGATAGGGTCACGACCGACAGATTGTCGTCTCTTCCCGGCGCTGGACAAGCGGAAAACGTCGCTGCAAGGCAGCCTAGTATCCTTAAAATTCACAGTAATTATTACTATTGTTTGTTTAAAATAAATAATGGATGCCTAATATAACTTGAGCGGGTTCGAGTAAGCGAACGCCAACCTGTAGAGGGCCATGGTTATGTTTCCCCTAAAAAAAATGGCAGGTTTGCTCGCTTGGGCAAGCTGAGCTCGCCTGGGCGAGCAACCCCTGCACCAAAATATTAAAAACGAGGGAGGGGAACATTTTTGCACTCAAAAACTTCCCCCCCCTCATTCTAAAAGAGCAAGGCTTACGGGACTCACGGTTTTTGCTCCCCCAAGCCACCTTTGGTTGCATTTTGCTTTCATTTTTGGTACTCCTACTCACTCCAACAAGTAAGTATTTAATCCTTGAGTTTTTTTAGCTTTCCATTGGTGCATCTTGTTCATCTTTTGGTGCTCTAAATTGTAAGAATGTGCTCAAATTTGTGAGGCGATTTTGGGTTGTTTTCATGCTTGATTTGTTTGAATTGAGGGGTTGTAGGGGATGGCCTTAGGCCTATGTTGCATCCTGAAGCAATGGGGCATGCCACATTGCCCCCACTCTCTTGCTATTCATGCCTAAACATGCACCCACCAAGTGCTCGGTGAAATGCCTCAATGACATATGAATATGGTTTTGTAAGATTGGGATTGTGGGACTGTTTTATATACATAGGGACAGCATAAAGGATTTGAAATGAGTGCCCAAATGCAATTCTAAGCTTAGGAACCCAAGCTCTTAATTTCAATGCAAGGAAGCATGACTTATGCCTAGGAATCTAAATTTTGGTTTTGAATGTGGAAAGGCATGAATATTAGGACATGCTTGAGAGGGTTTTTACTAGAATTTGGTTGCCCCATGAGGAATACTTTGCACCTAGGTAGCATGGAAAATACCTGTCAATGGTATGTATATGTGTAAATATAGGTAGCATGGAAAATACCTTTCAATGGTGTGTATATATGTGAATATATGGCATAAAATACCTTGCAAAGTGTGAATGAGTAGCAAAAAATGCCTTTCAACATATGCATATTTGAGGATAGGTAGCATTAGGAGCCTTTTAGAAAATGTACCCATGTCAAAAATGGCCTGAGGACGCTTCCTAAATGAATATATGATGTGGAATTGTCCCTCAAATGTATATAGATGGCATGGAATTTGCTTTTCAAATGCAAGTATGTGCATGACGTGAGATTAGCTTTCCAATGTGAATGAAACAACAAAAATTTGTATGTTAAATAAAATACTTCAAATGAGTGTAGGTAGTTTGTGATAGCAAAATATTTAGGATATGAACATGTGTAATTTTGACACAATGCCTTGAGCACGAGAATGTGTATTCTTTTCAAAAAAAAAAAAAAAAAAAATATATATATATATATATATATATATATATATATATATATATATATATATATATATATATATATATATATCTGTGTGTGTGTGTGTGTGTGTATGTGGTAACTAGAATGTTTTGAATGACCTTGTATGTTGACATAAATAGTAGGATCTTTTACGCATACGCATGTTCATAAATGTGTTACATTCAATGTGTGCACGAGTTTGTTCTAAATCAGATAGATTAGCACGTCATTTTTGTGTTAAAATAAGCGTTTTCTTGTAGGCTAACTTTCCAAATGTTTGTCTTCACAGGAAATGGCTCCGAGGAAGCTTTCCACAAAGAGATCTAGGAAGGACGCCGCGACCGAAGGGACTAGTGCCGCTCCCGAGTTCGATAGCCATCATTTCTGGAGCGCTGAGCACCAGCAGCGTTTCGAAGATATCAAGGGATAGTCCTTCCACCGAGAGAGACGCGTCCAGCTCTGGGACGACGAGTATACAGATTTCCAGGAGGAGATAGCTCGCCGGCGTTGGACGTCGCTGGTCACTCCCACGGCCAAGTTTGATCCGGATATAGTTCTCGAGTTTTATGCCAATGCTTGGCCTACAGAGGAGGGCGTGCGGGACATGCGGTCATGGGTAAGGGGCCAGTGGATTCTGTAGATGCAATTGACTTTGATGTTTTGATGATGATCATGATAATGTGTTGCAATTGATGCAAATGGGCTTTTCAAGATTAAAATTCAAGACAATACTTCAAGATTACAAGGCACAACATCAAGATGATCACTAGAATATTAGGAAGGGAATTCCTAATTGAATTAGCAAAGGTTTGGCCAAGTAATTTAAAATAAAAAGTGTTTTTCAAAGGTTTTACTCTCTGGTAATCGATTACCAGAGGATGTAATCGATTACCAGTGGCCAAATACATTTTATAACAGCTATAAAAATTTTTGAATTCGAAATTTTAAAAGCTGTAATCGATTACACAATATTGGTAATCGATTACCAGCAGTTAGTAAACGTTTTAATTCAAATTTTAAAAGCTGTAATCGATTACACAATTACTGTAATCGATTACCAGACAGGAATTTCAGAAAAATAATTTCAAGAGTCACAACTTTTCAAAGGCTTTACTCATGACCACCAATGGTCTATATATATGTGACTTAAACACGAAATTGCTTAGAGATTTTCAGAACAACAAAGTGTTTATCCTCTCAAAAAGCAATTTCATTTTATCCTCTTAAAGAATTCCTTGGCCAATTCAATTGCAATTCATTAAGGAATTAATTGAGTGCTCAATCTGTAAAATCCATCTCTTTCAAGAGAGATTTGTTCCTCTTCTTCTTCTCATTCTCTAAGGGATTAAGAGACTGTGAGTCTCTTGTTGTAAAGAATCTCTAAACACAAAGGAAGGGTTGTCCTTGTGTGTTTAGAACTTGTAAAAGGAATTTACAAGTTAGTGGAACTCTCAAGCGGGTTGCTTGGGGACTGGACGTAGGCACAAGGGTGTGGCCGAACCAGTATAAAACTGAGTTTGCATTTTCTCTTCCCTTAATCTCCTTTATTTATTATTGCTTTATATTTATATTCAAGTTGCTTCATTTGAATTAATATTTAAGAAGATTGTCATTAAGGGAATTCATAACTTAAGTAAAAAGTAAGATAGATTTTTAATTAGGAGAAAAGTTTGGAATATCTTAATTCAACCCCCCCCCCCCCTTCTTAAGATATCTGAGGCCACTTGTTTAACAAGTGGTATCAGAGCTTCATTCTTGTACAAAGTTTAGAAGCTTCAAGAAAAAGATGGCCTCAGCAAATTCCTTATTTCCAGAAGGGAATTCTATCAATAGACCTCCAATCTTTAATGGAGAGGGTTACCACTACTGGAAAACCCGAATGCAAATTTTTATCGAGGCAATAGATCTAAATATCTGGGAAGCCATTGAAATAGGGCCTTATATACCCACCACAGTAGAAAGAGTTTCAATAGATGGTAGTTCATCAAGTGAAAGCATAACCATAGAAAAACCTAGAGATAGATGGTCTGAAGAGGATAGAAAACGTGTACAATACAACCTAAAAGCCAAAAACATAATAACATCTGCCCTAGGAATGGATGAATATTTCAGAGTTTCAAATTGCAAGAGTGCTAAGGAAATGTGGGACACTCTTCGATTAACACATGAAGGAACTACAGATGTTAAAAGATCTAGGATAAATGCACTAACTCATGAGTATGAATTATTTAGAATGAATACAAATGAAAATATTCAGAGTATACAAAAGAGATTTACACATATAGTAAATCATCTAGCAGCCTTAGGCAAAGAATTTCAAAATGAAGATCTTATAAACAAGGTGCTAAGATGTTTAAGTAGAGAATGGCAACCCAAAGTAACGGCTATTTCTGAATCAAGAGATTTGTCTAACATGTCTCTTGCCACTTTATTTGGTAAGTTGCAGGAACACGAGATGGAACTATTGAGATTGCACCAAAATGAAGAAAATGACAAGAAAAAGAAAGGAATTGCTCTTAAAGCATCATCCTCAATTCAAGAAGAAAGTGATCAGGATAATGATGCAGATGATGATGATGATCTAAGTTTCTTTGTAAAAAGGTTCAACAAATTTCTTAAAGTAAGAGGAAATCAGAGGCGACCAAATTTTAAATCAAAGAGAAGGACAGAAAATTCATCCTCTACTCTAAAATGCTTTGAATGCAATCAACCTGGACATCTGAGGGTTGATTGTCCCATCTTCAAGAAAAAGATGGAAAAATCTGAAAAGAAAAATCATAGTGAGAAGAAACTAAAGAAAGCATACATCACATGGGATGAAAATGATTTGGAATCCTCTGATGATTCTGAAAATGAAGAGATAAATCTTTGCCTTATGGCAAAAAGTTACGAAAGTGATGAAGAGGTAACATCTTCAAACAACTTATCTATTTCTTTTGATGAATTGCAAGATGCATTTGCTGATTTGCATAAAGAATCAATTAAACTTGCAAAATTAGTTTCATCATCAAAGAAAACAATTTCAAATTTAGAAAATGAAATTTCAAAATTAAACAAAGAATTAGATCTTCTTAGAAATGAAGTTTCAATCTCTAAAACAAATGAAAAAGTTAATATCTCCACTATAAATGACAAGAAAATAACAGATTCTTGTAGTTGTTGTGATAAATATGTAAAAGAAATTAAAGAGTTAAAAAATTCACTTGCAAAATTTTCATATAGTAGAAATAATTTAGATGTTATATTAAGTAAACAAAGATATGTGTCTAATAAAAATGGACTAGGGTATAAATCTGAAAAACTACAAAAGGCTCATAAAAACTTTTCCACTTCCACACAAAAATGTAATTCTAATTCTATCACTTGTTTTTACTGTGGAAGAAGAGGACATGGCATATCAACTTGCTACTTCAAGAAAAATTACAGTAATATTAAAATGATATGGGTCCCAAAAGGATCCTCAGTTAATACTAACATGCAAGGACCCAATAAAATTTGGGTACCTAAGTCAAAAACTTGATTATGCAGGTATCTTTGAGAAAGAAGTGGTACATAGATAGCGGATGCTCAAAACATATGACTGGAGATGCATCAAATTTTACACACATATCTCCAAAGAAAAGCGGGCATGTAACATATGGTGACAACAACAAAGGTAGAATTCTTGGAGTGGGTAAAATAGGTACAAATTCTTCAAACTCCATTGAAAATGTTCTACTTGTTGAAGGTCTTAAGCATAGCCTGCTTAGCGTTAGTCAACTATGTGACAAAGGCTATCTAGTATCATTTGATTCTCAGAAATGTCTTATAGAACATAAGCATGACATTGATATAAAGCATGTAGGACATAGAGTCAATAATGTTTACATGATAGACTTAAGCATAAAACAAGAAAACAATCATTGCTTTCTTAGTAAAGATGATGATCCATGGTTATGGCATAAAAGAATTGCTCACATAAACATGGATCACTTAAATAAATTAATTTCAAAGGATTTAGTAGTTGGTTTGCCTAAATTGAAATTTGAAAAAGATAAATTATGCGATGCATGTCAAAAGGGCAAACAAACAAGAGTCTCATTCAAATCTAAAAATGTTGTTTCAACCACTCGACCATTACAGTTATTGCATATGGATCTATTTGGTCCATCTAGAACCATGAGTTTTGGAGGAAATTACTATGCTTTAGTTATAGTTGATGATTTCTCTAGATATACTTGGACATTATTTATTACACATAAAAGTGATTCATTCCATGCATTTAGGAAACTTGCTAAAGTCATACAAAACAAGAAAAATCTCAAGATTGCATCCATTAGAAGTGATCATGGGGGTGAATTTGAAAATAAAGATTTTGAATTATTTTGTGATGAACATGGTATTGAACATAATTTTTCTGCACCAAGAACTCCTCAACAAAATGGAGTTGTTGAGAGGAAAAATAGGTCATTGGAAGAAATTGCAAGAACTTTATTAAATGATACTTCTCTTCCAAAGTATTTTTGGGCTGAAGCTGTCAATACTGCATGTTACATCATGAATAGAGCCTTGATAAGACCTATTTTAAAGAAAACCCCATATGAGTTATTTAACGGTAGAAAACCTAATATTTCTCATCTACATGTTTTTGGGTGCAAGTGCTTTGTACTTAATAATGGTAAAGATAATCTAGGAAAATTCGATGCAAAATCTGATGAAGGCATTTTTCTTGGATATTCTTTACAAAGCAAAGCATATAGAATATATAATAAGAGAACTATGAATATAGAGGAATCCATTCATGTTACCTTTGATGAATCTAATGCTATATTGTCAACAAAGAATATGCTAGATGACATTGCAGATTCTTTAGAACATATGAACATTCATGAACAAGATTCTAAAGGAAATGACAAAGGAAACAATGAAGATCCTCCACAAGAAGGCAAATCCAATGATGCACTCCCAAGAGAATGGAAAACTTCAAGAGATCATCCCCTCGACAATATTATTGGTGATATCTCAAAAGGGGTAACAACTAGACATTCTCTTAAAGATTTATGCAATAATATGGCTTTTGTATCTATGATTGAACCTAAAAATATAAAAGAAGCCATAGTAGATGATAATTGGATCATTGCCATGCAAGAAGAACTAAACCAATTTGAAAGAAACAATGTATGGAAATTAGTAGAAAAACCTGAAAATTATCCTGTCATTGGAACAAAATGGGTTTTTAGAAATAAATTAGATGAACATGGGATAATTATTAGAAATAAAGCTAGATTAGTAGCAAAAGGGTATAATCAAGAAGAGGGGATAGACTATGAAGAAACATATGCTCCTGTTGCAAGATTAGAAGCCATTAGAATGCTTTTGGCATATGCATCCATAATGAACTTTAAACTTTATCAAATGGATGTTAAGAGTGCCTTTTTAAATGGCTTAATTCAAGAAGAGGTATATGTTGAACAACCCCCTGGATTTGAAATTTCTGATAAACCAAACCATGTTTATAAATTACAAAAGGCTCTTTATGGTTTGAAACAAGCCCCTAGGGCATGGTATGAACGATTAAGTAATTTTCTTCTTGAAAAAGAATTCTCCAGAGGTAAAGTGGATACCACATTATTCATAAAGAGAAAGCATAATGATATTTTGTTGGTTCAAATATATGTTGATGATATAATTTTTGGATCCACTAATGATTCATTGTGCAAGGAGTTTTCCCTTGATATGCAAAGTGAATTTGAAATGTCAATGATGGGAGAACTAAAGTACTTTCTGGGATTACAAATCAAGCAAACTCAAGAAGGTATATTCATCAATCAATCCAAATACTGCAAGGAATTGATCAAAAGATTTGGGATGGATAGTGCAAAACACATGTCTACACCGATGAGCACTAATTGTTACTTAGATAAAGATGAATCTGGTCAGTCTATAGACATAAAACAATATCGAGGTATGATCGGATCTCTTCTTTATTTATCTGCTAGTAGACCTGACATTATGTTTAGTGTATGCATGTGTGCTAGGTTTCAATCCAACCCCAAACAATCACATCTAAGTGCAGTAAAGAGAATCATGAGATATCTATTAGGAACAATCAATATAGGATTATGGTATCCTAAGAATTCAACATGTAACTTAATAGGATATTCTGATTCTGATTTTGCCGGATCTAAAACTGATAGAAAAAGTACAAGTGGAACTTGTCAATTTATTGGATCGGCTCTTGTCTCATGGCATAGTAAGAAACAAAACAGTGTTGCTTTATCTACTGCTGAAGCGGAGTATATCTCTGCCGGTAGTTGTTGTGCACAAATTTTATGGATGAAGCAACAATTATCTGACTATGGCATCATTCTTGATCGCATACCTATTAAGTGTGATAATACTAGTGCCATAAATCTATCCAAAAACCCAGTTCAACATTCAAGAACTAAACACATAGAGATTAGACACCACTTTCTTAGAGATCATGTCTTAAAGGGAGATTGTGTATTAGAATTTGTTGATACTAAGAATCAACTTGCTGATATTTTCACTAAACCTCTCCCCAAGGAAGTGTTTTTCTCTATTAGAAGAGAATTAGGTCTCTTAGATGTAAGAGATTTAGAAAAATAGGAATTGATTGGTTGATTGATTGGTTGATTGATTGGTTGATTTACTTTTTACCTTTTGATTGTAGATTATTTTGGTTGATCTTGTTTGAATTCTTGTTCTTATGATAGAATTTATGATTTCTTGTGTATATAGTAATTGAATGATTGAATTTAGTGTATTAGTAGTGAAAATTAGACATATAGGATGTACTTGAGCATAAATATAGATATTCTCTTAGAAACTAGCCTAGGTTAGGCTCTGGTAATCGATTACCAATCAGTGTAATCGATTACACATGAACAGGCAGCCTGTAATCGATTACAACATCCTGTAATCGATTACCAGAAGGCTTATTGGGCCTGTAATCGATTACCAATACCTGTAATCGATTACAATGCGTCATCTTCTATAAATACTCACGAAATCGGAGCTCGTGCGCAGCCAAAGCTTCCTCCACGTTTTCCTCCATACCTAGAACTTCAAACCTTCGATTCTCACTCGATTCTTCACCAAATCACGTCCCGTAAAGCCCAATCTTCCTCTTTTTCACTCCTCTTTCACTTCCACCGATCAAAATCCAGAAAAACTTCATCAAATGGCAGAGCCATCAAAGAAGAGAAAGGGATCATCTTCCACCGCCACCGCTGCTGCCCATCGCCGTCACGGCCCATCCGGAGCACCCACAGCACCTATTCCTCCTTCTTTGTCATCTCCAAGATCATCAACACTGTTTTCATCCGATGATCAACGTCTACGGTACCTTTCTCAGTTTTCTTCTAGAATAATCTTAGACCCTAAGTACCTAGACGTAGAGTTCTTTAATGATGAAACGTTTGATTGCTATCAAGTGTTTCAAAATTCTGGTCTTGTTGATTTCATGTCATTTAAATTGCCATATTATCCTGAACTTGTAAAGGTCTTCTACTGCAATTTAAAAATTCAGGATGGTATTATTATGTCTGAGGTGCATGGTACTTCTATGGTCATTGATCAGTCACTTTTCTTTTCTTTGACTCATTTACCCAGTCAAGGTGCACCTTTTGAGGGCACCATTGTTGATGACTGGAAATTCGATTATTCGAGTCATGATGCTCGTCGCATGGTCTGCAATGATCAAGCTGACATGACCGGTAGATTGTTGGCCGGGTCATTAACTTTTGATAATCGCATCATGCATTATATCATTGTTAGAATTTTGCTTCCTCGGTCTTCAAATTTAGCACAAGCCTCTGAGGAGGATTTGATTCTTATGTGGGCTTTTCTAACCGGTCGTCAGATCGACTGGGCCCATTTGATTCGGTACCGAATGCATAAGGCATTACGGGCCAATGCACCTCTTCCTTATCCACACTTGATTACTCTGTTTTTGCGTCATTTTCAAATTCCGCTTGATGATGAACCCTTTGTTCAAGTCAAGCGTTCCTTTGCAATTGGTGCTGGTGCAGTGACCTCCTTTGGGTATCGTAAAGATCGGAATGGACAATGGCTGAAGAAGGATGCACTCCCTCCTCAAGATGAACGTACTCCTTCACCTCCTCCTCAACGTGAAGATTTCGCACTCATGAATGAAGTCCTCTCCGAATTACGGGGTCTTCGTTCGTATGTTGGTGACCGCTTTGACTCGTTAGATTCACGCTTTGCCGGTATGGACATTCGTCTTACACAGCTTGAAGAGGATGTCGGATACATTCGTCAGAGTTTCGATCTTCCACCACCTCCTCCGTCTTCTTAGCTTTTAGATTCTGATTATTTATCTTTTATAAGCCGTGTATTTTGGCTTTTAGTTTCTTAGAATTTACATTATTATGCTAAGTACTTTGCTTATTTATCTTGTGGATTTTAAATTTCAGTCTTGGATGTTTTGTGGTTGTTGACATTTTCAGTTATTTGGATTCTGGTTTGATTATTTCTTGTTTATGAGTTTGGCTTATTGTCTTTAATACTCTGATACTTATATCTTGCTACTCCATTGTTATAATTGTGATGATTTCCGAGATCTTTGGCTTTTTGATGTTGCCAAAGGGGGAGAAAAAGGTTGTAGCAAAAGCTTAAGAAAAAGCTTAACATGCTTAGAAATCAAGTGATCATGTATTCCGAAATTTAGGGGGAGAAAACGGATGCACATTTTATCTATATACAATTGTTTGTTGCTTGCTTGAATCTTGATTTCAGGTATTGTATTGTCATCATCAAAAAGGGGGAGATTGTAGATGCAATTGACTTTGATGTTTTGATGATGATCATGATAATGTGTTGCAATTGATGCAAATGGGCTTTTCAAGATTAAAATTCAAGACAATACTTCAAGATTACAAGGCACAACATCAAGATGATCACTAGAATATTAGGAAGGGAATTCCTAATTGAATTAGCAAAGGTTTGGCCAAGTAATTTAAAATAAAAAGTGTTTTTCAAAGGTTTTACTCTCTGGTAATCGATTACCAGAGGATGTAATCGATTACCAGTGGCCAAATACATTTTATAACAGCTATAAAAATTTTTGAATTCGAAATTTTAAAAGCTGTAATCGATTACACAATATTGGTAATCGATTACCAGCAGTTAGTAAACGTTTTAATTCAAATTTTAAAAGCTGTAATCGATTACACAATTACTGTAATCGATTACCAGACAGGAATTTCAGAAAAATAATTTCAAGAGTCACAACTTTTCAAAGGCTTTACTCATGACCACCAATGGTCTATATATATGTGACTTAAACACGAAATTGCTTAGAGATTTTCAGAACAACAAAGTGTTTATCCTCTCAAAAAGCAATTTCATTTTATCCTCTTAAAGAATTCCTTGGCCAATTCAATTGCAATTCATTAAGGAATTAATTGAGTGCTCAATCTGTAAAATCCATCTCTTTCAAGAGAGATTTGTTCCTCTTCTTCTTCTCATTCTCTAAGGGATTAAGAGACTGTGAGTCTCTTGTTGTAAAGAATCTCTAAACACAAAGGAAGGGTTGTCCTTGTGTGTTTAGAACTTGTAAAAGGAATTTACAAGTTAGTGGAACTCTCAAGCGGGTTGCTTGGGGACTGGACGTAGGCACAAGGGTGTGGCCGAACCAGTATAAAACTGAGTTTGCATTTTCTCTTCCCTTAATCTCCTTTATTTATTATTGCTTTATATTTATATTCAAGTTGCTTCATTTGAATTAATATTTAAGAAGATTGTCATTAAGGGAATTCATAACTTAAGTAAAAAGTAAGATAGATTTTTAATTAGGAGAAAAGTTTGGAATATCTTAATTCAACCCCCCCCCCTTCTTAAGATATCTGAGGCCACTTGTTTAACAGATTCCTTTCGATGCAGACGCCC